>NW_026775581.1:83875180-84475180 GCF_030987335.1 Cornus florida | reverse complement strand
CATGAAAATTATATCTTTGATAAAAATGTATGTGTTCCTGTTATACTGTATTTTGTGATGTAGTTAATTATATATGATGTAATCTGTCACACAAAATCCCTTACCGGAGCATGTGGAATATCTTTAATATCTAAAGTTGATATATATATATATATACACACACACACACACATAATATCTGTTGCATGCATGCAGAGGTTTTTGCCTTCTGAATTTGGCACTGATCCTGCACAAATGGAGGATGCGATGGAACCTGGAAGAGTGACATTCGACGACAAAATGGTGGTGAGGAAAGCGATTGAGGAAGCCGGCATCCCTTTCACCTATGTGTCGGCCAACTGCTTCGCCGGATACTTCCTCGGCGGCCTCTGTCAACCTGGTCACATCCTTCCTTCAAGAGACTCTGTGCTCTTGCTCGGAGATGGCAATCAAAAAGGTGCATGCCCACTTTCATATTTTTATTACGGATGGACTCCAACCCCTCACCTCCCTTTTGTTACTGAATGTTGAAGTTTCATGATTTCTGCTTCTAATTAATAAGTAATGTGTATTTTGTGAATATGACAGCAATTTATGTTGATGAAGACGACATAGCCAACTACACTATCAAAACCATAAATGATCCACGGACTCTGAACAAGACATTGTATCTTAGGCCACCTGCAAACATCCTTTCACAAAGAGAGGTAGTTCAGATTTGGGAGAAACTAATTGGGAAAGAATTGAACAAGTCATCAATCTCCAAGGAAGACTTTTTAGCTACCATGAAAGGTGTGATGATCAGCTTGCACTTTTCAATCACTACTACCATCACCACCAACAAATTTCACTTTCAGTTGAAGCTAGTTAATTTTTTAATTTAAACCAATATAATGGATTTTATTTTATTACTAAATTTCATTCAAGTTGAACTACAGTAAATGCACTAATTGATCCAAAACTACCATATATCTTTCCTTTTAAATGGGTTGATGAAATGGTAAAATGTTTTGACGTACTCGTAATCATGATTTGATAGCAACTTTAAAATAATGTCAAAGATTAAGTGACTGTTTTGGTTTGTCACTCAAAAACAATTATGGAGATCGAATCCAAAAAATAAAAACTATTTTCAGAGAATTATAGTAGATAATTATCTGAAAATAAATATTTTTTTAATTGAGTTTTTAAAAAACCGTTTTAAAAAGGTATCAACCAAATAATTTTTGTACAATTTTCTGATTTAAGAAAAAACTAAATAAACCATTATTTTGAATGTCTGCCCAAATGCTAATTCATTTATTTTATTTTTTTGGTGTTTTTAAATAGGATTGGATTATGCAGAGCAAGTTGGACTGACACATTACTATCATGTGTGCTACCAAGGGTGTCTAACAAATTTTAAAATCGGAGATGATGGAGAGGAAGCTTCTGTTCTCTATCCAGAAATCAAGTATACCACAGTGCATGAATATCTTAAACGATATGTCTAACTTTAAAGTTACTTTATTTATTGTGGGGGAATTAATGAATGTTATTTGGCTTGTATTGATTGTTATTGCTCATTGCTTCTAATTATCAAATATTGGGATTTTCTTTTATTATGTTTGGTGTAAGTTGAAACTAAAATGTTTATTTTGGTGAATTGTTTTTCAAATATGAGAAATATATATAGTAAGAACTATACAAATTGTGACTCAATAATTTTTGAAGTTTGCATATGTATCATTTGCACATTAGATAATGGCAGTTTACATTACCCTATATATTCACATACATACAGATGTTGTTTACATTACCATAACATAGCTCGTTGAAAATTAATGAGTAAGCTATTTTGTTAGGTTTTAATATTTTTTTTTCGTAAATATATTACGACAACTAAACATTAAAAAATATAAAAAAATATTTTTTAAAAAATATTTTATGATCAAACAAATGAAGCCTTAATTGTAGACTAACAATTTGGCTAACCTAACTCAATTTTTGTATCATTTCTCATTTACTATAACTTTCACATTCATGACATTTTGAGTGACACAATTATTTCATTAAGCATAAAAGGCTCTTATTTTTAATTCATTACGAACTCTCAAAATGGTCCTCCTTTTTTACATTACGAGGAGGGTAACATCGTCATTCTATTGCAAGTATCCACAAAAAACAAAGGTCCGAAGATCGAAATCCAACTCGCATTCCTGGCCGCTTTCCAAGAAAAAGGGTAGAGTTTGGGCCTAGGTCCTGGGGCCCTGTAAGGCTCGCTTTCAAAAGAGCAGTGTATAAATATTTTTTTGATACAAATTTACGGTGTGAGTTTCTTTCAAGGGCAATTATGTTATTTTATTTGGGAAAAAAAAACGTTGAGAAAAGGTTGTTACATCTTTTGCATGTACAATATACAAATGTGCATAGAATTTTTTTTCCTCTAGATTTTTTTTTAAAAAATCTATAATTCTACTTATTGATGATAAAAATATAAAAAGAATTATCCATTCTAAAGCTCTATCACTCTATGTGTCTTTAATAAGAAAATGACCAGAAAAAGAAAAAGAAAGAAAGAAAGTGATTTTTTTTTTTCCAAAAAGAAAGAAAAATTTGAGCAGGCTACATTTGATTAGATGAAAATATAAAAAATTTTGAAATGTGATTGACTATTTTAGTTGTATGATATAATTATTTGGTTTATGTTTTATATTATTTTAAAATTATAATATTCTAAATTCATTCAAATGATCATCAAATTAGTATTTGTTTGAAAAGTTGATTTAATTTCCAATCAAATAATTTACAAGGAAAAAGAATAAAGGACAATTCTTGCCTTGGCAGGAAGTTCTCCCCCCAATTTGACCTGAATTTTATTTTTGGAAATGAACAATATATATATATATTTCGGAAATTAACATAATTATATAAGATGACTTATTTATGCTGGGAAACGTGCAAGTTTTAAAAACTTTTCGAGGGATTTTGATTCATAGATCTTGATTCATCACATAGAGACAAGTTTTACGCAAAAATAAAAATATGATGTATCATTCAATTAACAGATTGAATACTTACATCAAAGGTCTGAGTAAACCTTTAAAACTTTCCTCTAAAGTGAATGTTCTCACTTATTGTAGATCCCTTAGTAAGATGCCTTCTCCTTGGATCTCCATTTTCTTGGTAATTGTTTTGCCTTTAGGAATCACTCATAAGCCTCCATGAATGACCTTGGAAAATTAGGCTTGTGGGAGCCTCCATTAGGTGATAACATAAACCCTAATTTTCTAGAGAGAGAAAATTTATTCCTTTTTCCTTCTCATAAAAATCACCCCCTAAAATATACATAGACCATGTATATTTATAGGCAACATAAAAATAAAGAAAAGGAAACAACAAATCCTTCTCCATCTCTAATTCATATGTCTCTGTTGGCACCAAAACTTGACAGCCACTTCAGCAGCGACGTGGACCAATGGGAAGCCGATAAGGGTTGAGCATGTCCAAGAATGGTCGGCCAATGGAGAAATAGTAGGAGAAGATTTAGGAGGATATCTATATATTCAGCCACCTCACCAAAAGGGTTGCTACTAAACAACCGAGATTTGTGTTAATTTCAAAAGGAAATTTCATCAGAAATAGAACATTGGGAGAGGTTGGCTGAGGTGACATAATTAAGTTCCTAAAAAATAGGGATTTAATTATGAGACAGGAAATTGAATCCTTATGGAAATGAAATTCAAAAAGGAAGGGGCAGCCACGTGAGTGTATGGGTCAAGGCTATAAATGGTTTTCCAGCCATTTAAGGGAATATTTCAGTCAAAGCTTGAAGAAAGAAGTTGCTAAAAATCAGCAACTTACTAGCAATCTTCCAGCAGCTTTCTACCGACTTTTTAGCAATCAATATTTTCTTCAACAAAGGTATTTTATTTGAAGCAAGACGAAACAAGAGGAGAAGAGACGTGAAAGACTACTGGAATACGACCTATTTTCAGCAACAAAGTGAAGTAAATCAAGGAAAAGAGAGATTTCAGTAAAGACTTTCCCATTGAAACTGGAGCATCGATATTGAAGGCGAGGAATGTTGGGCCGTAGCTCAGTTTGAATTTCAAAAGAAAATGATTGAAACAAAAGAGATTTTCT
Source organism: Cornus florida (assembly GCF_030987335.1). Taxonomy (NCBI): domain Eukaryota; kingdom Viridiplantae; phylum Streptophyta; class Magnoliopsida; order Cornales; family Cornaceae; genus Cornus; species Cornus florida. The sequence continues at coordinate 84,471,076 of NW_026775581.1, read as the reverse complement.
AGCAATTAATTAGGAGAATAAGTTGAGATAGAACTTCTATAAATAGAAGTATTGTATTCCATTTCCAATTCGTCCAGCACCACCACAAAACATGCATTTCAACTAAAATGTTTTCAATTGACTCTACGTCATTTTCCTATCAATTTCTTTATTGCAATTTAATGGCAATTGATTAGATCATTGTCAACTATTTCGATTCAGCCATTTACTTTCTTTCAATTTCAATTATGCCAATTTTAATTACACAATTTTAGTTAGGCTTTCTATTCAATGGCAATTGATTAAATTTTTGCCATTGAATCGTAGTGACAATTGATTAAATTCTTGTCATTACTTGGCTGATGGCAATTGATTAAATTCTTGCCATTGTGTTTGGCTGATGGCGATTGATTAAGTTCTCGCCATCACGTTCGGCCGGCGATCGATTAAGTTCTTGCCGTCTGTCTTCACTCGGCCATTCCATCCATTCAAGCATTCATCAGCCGTTGCATTTCTTTAGACACTCTAAAAAGTCCTTGCTACAAACAAGGCATAAAAGAACCTTGCTGGGAGTTCTTACTAGTCTCTCCCCCACACAATCGCCTGAGAGTCAGCCATCGAAAAAAGGGATAGGCTGGTGTTCAATTACATATTTTGGGTATTTTGTACAAATACTCTGGCACGCCCGCGAAGAGTCCATCGACCGGCGTAGGGAACAAAAACCACGCGAACACGTTTTGGCACGCCCGGTGGGACCACTACTAGAGTGTTATAAAAGAGGCAAATATGCCGCGGCCCACAAAAAATTCTAAGGCCGTGGCTACTGATGAAGATTTGGAGGAAGGCGATCAGCTAGCACAGGCTGAGAACTCTGCAGCAGGTCCTACTGATGAGTTAGCCGTACTTCAGGCACAGGTTAGCTCCTTGGTAGATGCAATGGGAAGGATGGGAGCACGCTACAACGACTTGCATGAAAATATGTCCCAACTCTCAGCCTTTATTTTGAACAAGCCGACTCAAGCTAGCAGCTCCAACAATCAGGAATCGGCTTCTCAGCCGAATCTATCACAAGCTGCTCGGCCAGAGAGGGCCATTGAAACATCACAGCCATGGCCGCCAGTAGTGACACTCCAACCAGGTGCAACATCAAGTCAGCCGGTTCATACGTTACTCACCTGGGCAGAAAGCTATCCTCAGCCTACGTTGGCAGGTTCTAATCAGCCACCAGTAGTAGGTTCGCAGCCACAGGTAATTCTACCAAACCCTCCTCGGATGCCTTTGAACTCGGGGGGCAATCAGATCAGGTGGAGGCCACCGAACCCACTGTATACTCATGTGCCGCCACAGGTAGGGCTCGGGGGGCAGAATATGGCTAATCAGCCACATGATTGGCTGAATTGTTATCAACCAGCGGCTAATCAGCCGCCAGTTTTTAATCAGGTACTACCAATATTAAATCAGCCACCTCAAGTCATGTTAGATAGAAGACAATTAGTTGATTTACTCACAGAAGAATATGGCCTGGAACTTAGAGGTGCCGGCCGACCAATTTATAGAACTCCTTATCCAGAAGTGGTAGACCAAGTTGAGTTCCCTAGAGGATATAAAGTCCCTGACTTTGTAACCTTTAGTGGAAAGGGGAATCAATCGACCGTGGAACACATTGGCCGATTCTCGGTTCAATGTGGAGAGGCCAGTGTTAGCCCGTGGTTGAAATTGAGACTTTTTCCTAACTCTTTGACAGGGGCAGCTTTTTCATGGTATATTCGTCTACCTCCTAACTCTGTTTTTAATTGGCCACAGATGGAGGAATTATTCCACAATCTTAATTGGCCACAGATGGAGGAATTATTCCACAATCAGTTCTACCGTACGGAGACAGAACCTACTCTGGCCGATTTATCCAGGTTAAGTCAATTGCCCAGTGAATCGGTCGAGACATTCATTGCAAGATTTAGGAGAGCAAGATTAAGATGTCGTGTACCTCTTCCAGAACAGGAGTACATTCGTTTGGCTTTGAACGGCCTTGATTTTGAACTTCGGAAGAGGTTTGAAGGAGTTCCATTTTGTGACATGTATGACCTGGCCGAGAAAGCTACCAGGTATGAGTTGGTTCTCAAAGAGGAGAAAGAACGAAAAAATTCCTCTAAAGGTACGTACTATAGGGACCCCAACTATGAAGTTTATTTAATTGATGTGGTTGAAGAGGAAGATTTTGAAGCTAATTTAGCCGAAGTCATTCTAAAGAAGCCTTATGTATGTGACGCTTTAACAAAACCAAATGTATCCACCAGTGGTACTCAGCCATCGACTTCATCGGCCAGGAAGGGTACGGTTGATACTGGTAAGGTTTATACGTTTGATCTGGCCAAAACAGAACAAATTTTTGATCATTTGTTGGCCGACAAACAAATCGTTTTGCTAAAAGGACACAATATACCATCGACCAATGATTTAAAAGGAAGAGAGTCCTGCAAATTTCATAATTCATGGAATCATACTACTAACAATTGTTATGTATTTAGAAATGTATTGCAGAAATCTATCGATGAAGGTGTATTAAAATTCCCTGAAAAGAAGCCAGATGTAATGGGGGTCGATGGCGATCCATTTCCTAATATTGTCAGTACCAATGTAATCAGCCTGGCAACTGAAAAAGCCGTTGATAATGGTAGACAGGAAAGATTACCAAAAGTTCTTGGTAGTTCATTGGCCAGTAATGATGAGCAGAAAGTTAAGGACTTGGAAATTCAGTTAAGAGAAGCTCAAATTGCCCTCATCAACCATGGTTGTTGTCCAAATTGCAAAGGCCGAAGGAATGACTCAGACAAGAGAGGCTATTTCTAATCAACCAGAAAGCGCAGTGTCCATGAAAGGTTAGGCCATCAGCCTAGACAGAATCACGAAGAAATCAATCGATCAATATTTAGAGAAAATGGGCCGAGGGCAGTGAGAATCATTCGGTCATCGGTGACCGATAGAGTCTTGCCAGAACAACATTTTTATCCTAGTTTTAAAAGGAAACCAACAATTCAGTCAGAAATATGGGTTCAAAAAGGAGAAGAATCTAGCCGTGTAAGAACGGTTAGACCTCCTTTGGTTGACCATGGCAGATGGACTCGAGTAAGTCACCCAAAGTTTCCTAAGCAGCCTCCTACACGTACCCAAAAAAGGAGGATGCAAAGGAAAAATGCAGAACTCAAAAGGAAAGAAGACAAAATTGACCATGATCAACTAGAAAGGAAAAATGAACCAGTGGTGGCTGAAGACATGGAGGTCGCTACATCCTTTGAGAATAAGGCATGCTTTTATGAAGAAAAAGATGATCAGCCCGACCAGGATCCAAAGCATGCGGCCAAGTACAGAATTCGTTTTGGTTCTCTCCCGGATAAGGTAAATTGTAACATGGTATTTGTTTTGCCTTCTGTGTTTGAAGCAAGGATAGAACCAACGATGAACAGGGATGTTGAGTCAGCCAAGCAGGAAGAAAAGGCTGAATCTTCAGAAATTAAGAACGATTCGACAAGTTCATCGGCCGGGATAGGATTGATCTCTCAGGATCAGCCATCTAAGGCCGATAAAATCATTTTCGAAAAACCACCTTTGTCCATGACACAGCAGTTGAGGCCGTTGTATGTTAAAGTATGGGTTGAGGGTCAGCCAATCAATAGGGTTTTGGTTGACAATGGTTCGGTGGTGAATGTCATTCCAGAAACTACTTTGAAGAAATTGGGTAAAACCATGGACGATGTAGTTCCAACCGACGTGGCCATCAGTGGTTTTAATGGAGGATCTAGTAACACCAAAGGTATTCTACTTTTGGAAATTAGTATTGGCGGTAAGACATCCTTTACGGCTTTCTTTATCATTGATTCAACCGCGGCTTATAATCTCCTTTTAGGCCGAGATTGGATTCATCCTAACATGTGCATCCCATCAACCTTGCATCAAATGTTGATTTTTTAGGATGGAAATGAGGTAAAAATTGTTGAGGCCGATAACAAACCCTTTATAGCTAGGGTGTATTCGGCTGAGGCTGCACTTTATGATGAAACTGTTGTACCTATCAAATTTGTTGGCATTAACAGGATGGGACGACCAGCAGCGGCAACAATGAAGAAGAATTTAATTAATGCTGATATTAAAGAATTATTGTCAGAAGCAGCTCGGCCGAAAATTGATATTTTCAGGTCGACCATCAAGGACATTGAAGATGTTACTGATGGATCACAAAACCAATGAAGAAAAGAAGCGGCAAGCTTTCAGGGCCGCTTGCATAAGACTGAAAGCATATCTGGCTGAGAAGAGATTGGCCAGAGAAGAACAGCTATATGAAGAGGTATCGGCCAGCACGGCCGATATAATTGAAGAAGGTTTCGAAAAGCTGGATGCAATCCAACTTGAAGATTTGGAGTCAGCCCCTTCCAGGATGGAAGATAATAAAGCAGAGGTGCAAGATCCTTTATTGGAAATAAATGTTGGTACTAAAAAAGATAATCGGCCATTATTTGTTAGTGCTTTGCTTGAGCCTAAATTCCAGGCCGATTTGATTAAATTATTAAATGAATATAAGGATTGCTTTGCTTGGAGTTATGAAGAGATGCCTGGCCTGTCTAGAAAATTGGTAGAACATAGATTACCGATCAAGAAAGATTTTCAGCCATATAAACAACCACCAAGAAGGATGTTTTCGGAAGTAATGCTCAAAATTAAAGAAGAAATTGAGAGACTTCTTAAGGCAGGATTTATTCGAACAGTTAGGTATGTTGAATGGTTGTCTAATGTTGTTCCTGTAATGAAGAAGAATGGCAAACTTAGAGTTTGTGTGGATTTTCGCAATTTAAATAATGCCACTCCAAAAGATGAATATCCAATGCCTATGGCCGATCAACTTATTGATTCGGCCGCTAAGCATGAAATATTGTCTTTTATGGACGGCCATTCAGGTTATAATCAAATCTATTTAGCCGAGGAGGATGTTCATAAAACGGCTTTTAGATGTCCTGGGTCAATTGGTACTTTTGAGTGGATTGTGATGCCATTTGGCCTAAAAAATGCCGGGGCTACTTATCAAAGGGTAATGAATTCTATCTTTCATGATATGATTGGCCGATTCATGGAAATTTATATAGATGATGTAGTTGTGAAATCATCGGCCAAGAGACAGCATTTGGAACACTTGAAAAGGGTCTTTGAAAGGATGAAGATTCACAAATTGAAAATGAACCCATTGAAGTGTACATTTGGAGTTTCAGCCGGGAATTTCTTGGGGTTCTTGGTACACAAACGAGGTATTGAAGTTGATCAGAACAAGGTCAAAGCTATTATAAATGCTAGGGCCCCAGCCAACAAAAAACAAGTGCCAAGGTTCCTCGGCCAGGTAGGTTTTCTTAGAAGATTTATTTCTAACCATGCTGGCCGAGTGCATATCTTTTCGACTTTAGTAAAATTAAAGTCACATGAGAAATTTCATTGGGACGAATCCCATCAGAAGGCCTTTGACAAAATAAAAGAATATTTGGCAAACCCCCCGGTTGTAATGCCTCCAAGAAAGAAGTGGCCGTTAAAGCTTTATTTATCGGCCGCAGAAGAATCAATTGGTAATATGCTCGCACAAGACAATGAACATGGAAAGGAGCAGGCTGTCTACTACCTGAGTAGAGTACTAACTGATGTAGAATGCAGATATTCCTCAATTGAGAAGCTTTGTTTATCTTTGTACTATTCGGCCATGAAGTTGAGAGTATACATGCGGCCTGTTGATGTTTACATTCTTTGTCAGACTAACGTGATCAAGTATATGCTATCAAGGCCATTGATCACTGGCCGAATAGGTAAGTGGGCTTTGGCTTTGATGGAATTCAATTTTATTTACGTCTCACAAAAATCAGTAAAAGGAAGGGTTTTAGCTGATTTTTTGGCCGATCATCCTTCAACTGATATTGATCCATGGGTTTATGATGAATTGGAGTCATCAGCTATATTCTTAACTCCTTGGATCTTGATGTTTGATGGATCAAGCACGGCTGATGGAGCAGGAGCAGGTATTGTTATTATTTCGCCAGCTGGCAGAAAGGCTTCATTCTCTTTCTTTTTAGATTTTAAATGTTCAAATAACCAGGCCGAATATGAAGCGCTTATAATCGGCCTGGAGATTTTAATTGAAATGGCTGTTAGAGATGTAAAGATTTTGGGAGATTCAAACTTAGTCCTTAGCCAAATTTCTGAAGATTTTAAGTGCCTAAGTTGGCAATTAAGGCCGTTTCATTCTCTGGCCACTTCATTAATCAATCAATTTGATAATGTTCAACTTAAGTTTTGGCCGAGAGGGCAGAATAAGGAGGCCAACAGCATGGCCCAAGCAGCCTCAGGAATAAGAGTACCAGTCGGAATAGAAGATCAGTTGATAAAGATAACACGAAGATCTTTGCCATCGGCCGAATTGAGAAATACTATGTTTGATACTTGGACAATTGATGTAGAAGATTTGGCCGACGATGACTGGAGGATACCATTTATAATGTTCCTTCGAAATCCAAACATCAAGGCTGATAGAAGTATTAAAAGAAAAGCGATCAACTTTGTGCTTCTAGATGGGGATCTATACAGAAAAGGGTTAGAAGATGGGCTCTTACTACAATGCATAAGTAAGGAGGAATCACTTCAGGTTATGGCCGAGGTACATGAGGGTAGCTGTGGGGCTCACCAAGCTGGGATTAAAATGAGATGGCTGATTCGCAGGTATGGATATTATTGGCTGAGAATGAGGAAAGATTGCATAGATTACTCAAAAGGTTGTCAAGCTTGTCAAAGACACGGGCCGATTCAAAATGTACCAGCAAAAGAATTACAGCCAATAATCAAACTTTGGCCATTCAGAGGTTGGGGCCTTGACCTTATTGGTAAAATTAATCCACCATCAAGCGAAGGCCATCACTGGGTGATTGTTGCCACAGACTATTTTACTAAATGGGTTGAGGCCAAGGCTTGCAAAGCGGTTGATCAGCAAACAGTGATTAATTTCATAGAACAAAACATCATCCACAGATTTGGGATTCCAGAAACACTTGTTTCAGACAATGCAACAGTGTTTAGGGCAACTGATGTACTACAATTCGGCCACAACATGAATATTCATATGTCAGCCTCTACGCCATACTATGCTCAAGCAAATGGCCAGGCCGAATCTTCAAATAAGATTTTAATTGAGATCATTGAAAAAATGATCAAAGATAAGCCAAGAAGGTGGCATGAGACTTTGTCTGAAGCTTTATGGGCCTATAGGAACTCAAAAAGAATAGGCACAGGAGTTACACCATACATGTTAACTTATGGTCATGATGTTGTTCTGCCTATGGAGATGAAGGTTAAATCAGCCAGAGTTGCTTTTCAAAATAATCTAACTCCAGCTAATTATATTCAAGCAATGTTTGTAGAATTGAAAGATTTGGATGAATTTAGAAGGGATGCCTTGGATCATATCATAGCTCACAAGAAGAAGGTGATGAGGATCTACAACAAGAGGGTAAAACCTAAGTCTTTTGCTGAAGAAGATTTGGTTTGGAAAGTTATTTTGCCAGTGGGTAAAGTCGATAGGAAATATGGGAAGTGGTCCCAAAAATGGGAAGGGCCATACTTAGTCCATCAAGTCTTAAGTGGAGGAGCATATAGGCTGAAGTATTTCAGTGGCCGATTGCATGACTATCCCATTAATGGCAAGTACCTCAAGAGGTACGTACCGGCAATCTTTGAAAGGGAAAATTAGTGTTAGCCAGTACTTACGGCTGACCATGTGTACCTTTATGTAATAAAAATCGGCCTATTTTTCTAGGCTAATTTGGCTATTTTAATAAATTTTTTCTCGCTAAAATGTTGATGCTTGTTTGGAGTAACAAAAGAGGCCATTTATTCATTGAAGTGTAAAAGATTACATCATTTAAAGATCATACACTAAGATGGCCACAAAAGGAAGCTAATATAAAAAATTCATATGTTTGCAAATTTTTCCTTGAAATCGGCCCAAATAACTAAGGACCGATTGAAGGCCACCATGGCCTGCCTCTTTGACTCTTCCAATTGAGGTAATTCTCCACGAAGATTTACATGCTCGTGAGCAAGGTCTTGAGCTTCAAACTGCAATGTGGCAGCTTCAGCAAACAAGATGGCCTTACGAGCATGGATCTGGTCGATCTCTTTCTGAAGGACATGTTCTCTTTCCTCAAGGCCGATGAACTCTGTATTCACTCTTTCAAAGGAGGAAGCTTGAATTAACAATTGGTTAGCAAGGGTATCCTTCCTGTTTTTACTCTTGTTGAATTGGTTGATTGCTTCATTGGCTTGGAAAATATCATCGGTCAGAGTTGGTAGCTGGCCTTTAAAGGTAGCAATAGTGGCTTGAAGATCAACCGGAAAGTCTGGGTACTGGCTGAGTGTAAAAAGCACTGCTGTGAGCTCACTTTCAAAATTAGGAAGATCAGCAGCATCTCTTTTCAAGATCTCAAGTAAAGATTTTTTGGTCTCTTCTAAGGATTGTATAGGGATATTGGTTGAAGTGACTGAGGTGGCTCCAGAAGATTCACTTTCTTTCTCTTCGGTCACTGAAGCCACCACATCCTTAAAGAAATTGCTCAAGGCTAGTAGAGATGAAGCATGAGCTTTTTGTGGAGGAAATAAAGGAATAATTTGAGTTTTCTCATACACAACCTGACAAAATGAGGAAAGATTAGATCTTAAATTTTTGTTTTTTTTGGATATGAGATAGTCAATACCTTAGATGATTCGGCTATGTCTGTCACTAAGAGTGGCTGATGACTAATTTCTGGAGGAGGAAATTCTGGCTGAACCGCTGTGCTATCTCCCTGGGATGAAGTTTTAGCAGGAGTGACTTGAACATTGAAGGGAACCTCAATGGGATCATGAAAATCCTTCAGAGGGCTGAAATTTCTAACTGGGCTATAGACCAAGTCAAGAAGAGGAGATTGCTGCAAAAGAGAAGAAATTAAGGACCATATTAATTGAAAAGTTTGGAAATTTCAAGTACAGTTATCTTTACCTCTTTTTCATCTGAGGAATGATCAGAAGGAGTGTCAGCCACATTAATTACGGGATCATCGGCCGCGTCTTCTGTAGGATGAAGGCTTTCTAGATTTTCTTCCACTTCATGTTTCTTACGTTTGCTCAATCTTGTTTTTTTTAAAGTGCCATGAGCAGTTGATTTCTTTCTTTTTCCCTGGAGATGGAAGCTTTATTAAAGTTTGTCTCGGCCAATAATAGTTGTGGCCGAGAATTAGAAATCAATATTGGCTAAGTATTTTAACAATTGGGCCGATATGATTATCTTTGTATGTTAATAGATAAAAAACTTTTACCTTTGGAGGAATTGGAGGAACATCAGGGATGATGGCTGATTCAGTTATTGAAGGCTGAGGAGGTTGGCTGGAGGAAATTTCATCATCTTGGAGCTCAACGTTTTCTGGATTAGGCGAGGCTGATAAAGTTCCACTGTCTGAATCTGCGAAAAAAAAAGGGGGGGTAAGAGAAATTCAATTAAAAGTTTTTTTAATATATATATATAAGTAAAGGAAGATCGTACCTTTGAGGAGGCTGGCAGTGGCTTTGGCCTTAGCTTTTCTCTCTTTATTGGTCCTTGTTGGTGCATTTGCTGGCTGAGAGAAAGGGAGTTTCTTGGCCGTTTGTTTTTTACCTTTGGGAGGATCTTTTTGAGGCATCTTCTTTGGGGTAACGGCCCGGGAAATTACGAATGCCCCTTCAAAGGCCACAGATATGAACTTGAAAGATTCCAATATTTTAACAACAAGGGACTAGCTATCAGCCGTCCTTGTAGAAGTAATGTAAGAAGACCACCATTGATCAAAACTAGAATCTGAGGCTGGGTTTTTTATGAAGGGTTGGAATTGGAATCCAGCCTGCAGATTTGAGAACCGGGAGGACACGTTCTTTACATAGGAGTCATCTGGAAATACCACACGCCTATGGAAGTTTTTGTTGAAAGAGAAATAAGGGGGCATGGGGATCATTTGAGTCAGACCAAATTGCCTAGCAAGTTGGTTTGGATTGTAGAACTCAACTCCAACTTTTGAGTTTACTGTGCCTAGAGGGCCAGTGTTGAAGTGAAGGTCTCTTGAAAGTAAGAAACTAGCCCACATGGCCGAATGCTTATCAGCTAATTTTTTGGTAGACACTCCTTGAGGAGGAGTCAGACATCGAGGTGCTTGTGAGCAATGAGAAAATGGAAGGAATTGGCTGATAGTCCTCTGTTCACAACCGGAGTAAAAGAAATTGACGCAATCTCCAAACGAATGGGATTTAGGTACGGCCGATGCGTAACTTACAGAAAGTAATGGGTCATTGGCCGAAGGCCTTACCACAAGTCCGAGCTCAGGAAAGTACACTTGAAGCCAAATTTGAAATAACCAGAGGGGACCACTATAGCGTCCGAAGTTGGAGGTAAACAAGTCATAAATCCCTTTATATAAATGAGAAAGCACCAAGGGGGCAAGAGCAAGGTGTTTACCTCTTGAAAGGGCAACGGCCACATGAATGAAATCCTTTGTGACTTGAAAGGCCGGTATGCATAGAAGAAACTTGTTCAGCCAGGCCAACAAGAAGGCAATATGTTCAGCATCATTCACAGGGACGCGAGGATCCATGGTGGAAGTTAAGTATTTGCCATAAGAGGATTCAGATGACTTGGTTCCAGTTTGCTTTGAAGGGAAGATGAAAGGAGAATCCTCTTCGACCAATAAGGTACTTACATCAATCCCAAAGGGTTTGAGGCCGGTTAGATAGCACACGTCTTGAATGGTTGGAGCCATCATACCACACTTCAAGTGTAAGGAGTTGGTGGTGGTCGACCAATTAAACATGGCTGCTATCATCAAGGCTCTGTCTTGGGCGATGTTAGTTTTACTTAGCTGAATGGCATCATATATGCCACAATCCTTCCATATTTCTCCCTTCACAGCTCCAACTCGGTCGACCCAATTGATCCAAGCATCATTTGGGCTATACCATGTTCTAAAATGAAAGTGTGGCAAACTGCCATTTTCATTAGGAGGGAAGGTTTGAAGGAATGGAAGAACGTCAGCCGAAGGATAGAAAGGTGAGATTGATGAAGGAGCTTCATCAAGGAAAGCAGGACCTAAGCCTTTGAAGTCAGTACGAAGATCGATAAGGGTATTGAGACAGTATTTGTAAGGAGATAGAGTTTTTAGGGATTTTTCTATGATGTTGCCATGAGTTGAAGGATCGGAAGGTTGAGGGATAGAGGTGGAATCAGTTGATTTAGTTTTCTTAGGAGCCATAGAGGACGTCAGGAACGATTTCGCCGAGAAAGAATTTCAGAGATAAAAAGTTTAAGGGAAGAAGAATGATTTTAGGGATTAGAGGGCATCAAACTAAATACTTGTTGGATGTAATAGCGGATTAGTGTAGTCACCGCTTTAATTGGGAAAGATAACCATTAAAGCAGGTGGTTGGGAAAAGGATTTATTACTAAAATTTGAATTACAATTTTAGGCCGATTCAAATTCCAAACGCTTCGTATCATAAGTGATAAAAGCCTTTGAAATTCAGGGGACATTTGTTGGCACCAAAACTTGGCAGCCACTTCAACAGCAACGTGGACCAATGGGAAGCCGATAAGGGTTAAGCATGTCCAAGAATGGTCGGCCAATGGAGAAATAGTAGGAGAAGATTTAGGAGGATATCTATATATTCAGCCACCTCACCAAAAGGGTTGTTACTAAACAACCGAGATTTGGGTTAATTTCAAAAGGAAATTTCATCAGAAATAGAACATTGGGAGAGGTTGGCTGAGGTGACATAATTAAGTTCCTAAAAAATAGGGATTTAGTTATGAGACGGGAAATTGAATCCTTATGGAAATGAAATTCAAAAAGGAAGGGGCAGCCACGTGAGTGTATGGGTCAAGGCTATAAATGGTTTTCCAGCCATTTAAGGGAATATTACAGTCAAAGCTTGAAGAAAGAAGTTGCTAAAAATCAGCAACTTACTAGCAATCTTCCAGCAGCTTTCTACCGACTTCTTAGCAATCAATATTTTCTTCAACAAAGGTATTTTATTTGAAGCAAGACGAAACAAGAGGAGAAGAGACGTGAAAGACTACTGGAATACGACCTATTTTCAGCAACAAAGTGAAGTAAATCAAGGAAAAGAGAGATTTCAGTAAAGACTTTCCCATTGAAACTGGAGCATCGATATTGAAGGCGAGGAATGTTGGGCCGTAGCTCAGTTTGAATTTCAAAAGAAAATGATTGAAGCAAAAGAGATTTTCTAGCAATTAATTAGGAGAATAAGTTGAGATAGAACTTCTATAAATAGAAGTATTGTATTCCATTTCCAATTCGTCCAGCACCACCACAAAACATGCATTTCAACTAAAATGTTTTCAATTGACTCTACGTCATTTTCCTATCAATTTCTTTATTGCAATTTAATGGCAATTGATTAGATCATTGTCAACTATTTCGATTCAGCCATTTACTTTCTTTCAATTTCAATTATGCCAATTTTAATTACGCAATTTTAGTTAGGCTTTCAATTCAATGGCAATTGATTAAATTCTTGCCATTGAATCGTAGTGACAATTGATTAAATTCTTGTCATTACTTGGCTGATGGCAATTGATTAAATTCTTGCTATCACGTATCGATTAAATTCTTGCCATTATGTTTGGCTGATGGCGATTGATTAAGTTCTCGCCATCACGTTCGGCCGGCGATCGATTAAGTTCTTGCCGCCTGTCTTCACTCGGCCATTCCATCCATTCAAACATTCATCAGCCGTTGCATTTCTTTAGACACTCTAAAAAGTTCTTGCTACAAACAAGGCATAAAAGAACATTGCTGGGAGTTCTTACTAGTCTCTCTCCCACACATTCGCCTGAGAGTCAGCCATCGGAAAAAGGGATAGGCTGGTGTTCAATTACATATTTTGGGTATTTTGTACAAATACTCTGGCACGCCCGCGAAGAGTCCATCAACCGGCGTAGGGAACAAAAACCACGCGAACAGTCTCAAATCTAATATGATTCCAATATCAAGTTGGGCTATGAGTGAGAATCCATTGGGCCTATTATTTTATTAGCTACAATGAATTAATAATTGGCCCGGTCAATGGACCCAATTCAATTAATTCATAAATTAATTTCTACTCCACTAAAAGAAATTAATTGAACTCCAATTAAATAATAAATAACCTCTAAGTCAATATTGCACTTTGACCCCTCTATGCATAATTAGTTATCGGATAAATATAGCCATCAATCCGACTACTTAATTAATATATTTATTTTGGTACCTTTGATTATTTCTGGCTCGATCACAATAAAACATTTGTTTGACAAAAATAATAATTTAAATAAATAAATATATAGTAAATCATTTTGTCTAAAAACACACGAAGGCCTTCGAATTTACTTTGTGATCAACCATAATCAATAAAAAATAAATACAAGTAGCAATGATGCAAATATTGAAAATATAACCCTCTAATTATTAATTACATAACTATCCAAAGTGTCGGTCTAAGGAACCCTAAGAATCCGCCGAACAAATCAAAGTAATTATTAATTAATAAAAGAGTTTATAATTTTCTCATGCTTAAGAGTCAAATGCCATGACGGTGACAGGGAGCAATTGCATACGACGGCTCTCGCAATATATCTCAACCTAACGCGGATCCAGTTCAAATCTTAATTAATTATGAGTCCATCCATAATTACCGACTATGAACCATTTATGATTACTATTTATCTATCATACATTGATTGCCATCACATACATATATATAAATATCTCTTGTAATCAAATGGACACTATCAATTCTATAATGAATCGAAATATAATACATTGAATTCACCAATTGTATAAAACATAAATATTTCAGAAACGTCAGGAATATATGTCACTTTAATCCAAACAGGAATTTGCTATACCAGGGCATATAAATCCCAACAGCTCCCACTTGCCCTCATAGCTAATTCAAATTGCACCTAACTCCAATGTTATCCAGATGATGATCAAAATTATTGATCAATGACACCTTTGATAATGGATCAACAAAGTTGTGTTCCAATGCAATGTTCTAGCTACAAGTACATTTTCTTGCCAGACAATATCATGTTGAACATGATACTTCCTCTTAGTGTATCTTGTTCCTCTATAGAACCTTGGGTCATTGGTTTGGACTACTTCTACACTATTGTCGCAATATAGCTCGATAGGTAGGCTAGCATGCTCCACAACCTCTAAATCAGTGAGATCAAACCAATAGGCTTCCTTTGCCGCCTTTAAGGCTGCAATATATTCTACCTGCAGGTTTGAGTCAGCAGTTGAAATCTGCTTAACAATCTACCAACTGATTTCCCTTTCATTAAGTGAACATACACTAAGTCATGAATCTCATAATATCTACTTCTGATTTAAAATCAGAATTAGCATACCTGACTAGGACCATATCATCACATCCATAAATGAGTATGATATCATTGGTTCTCCTTAGGTACTTAATGATATTTTTCACAATAGACCAGTTGTCAAGTCCAGTATTGGACTGATCTCTACTGACTATCCCTACTATGTAGCGGATGTCCTGTTTGGTATAGACCATGGCATATATGAGACTCTCATATGCCGAAACATATTGTTCCAGTCTCATTTGCTCAATCTCCTTTGATAGTCTTGGAAAACTACTTACTAGAGAGAGCCATCCATATCAATAAAGCAAGAACTCATTCTTTGAGTTATGCATGCCAAACCTGGTCAAAACTTTATCAATGTAGGATTATTAAAATAAGCCTATTTTCCTTTTAACCTGATCTTGCAAAAGCTTGATCCTAGGAATCTAGCTTACATCCTGAAAATCCTTCATTTAAAAGTAATTGAACAACTACCTCTTTATTGATGACAAAACTTCCACATCATTCTAAATGAGTAGGATGTCATCAATATATATAGAATTAGAAAAATAATGACATTCCCTTGTACACTCTTGATTTATTCACTAAGAAATCTTCTGGTATCTTTTTGTAGATTAACTTGCCTTCCATAGGAATTACCCTACTAGAAAGTTCTACAAGATCCCAGAATTTATTAGAATACATAGATTCCAACTCGGATTTCATAGTAACTCACCAAAACGATCTGTATCCACATCGGTTCACACTTCCGTGTAGCTTACTGGGTCCAACTTATGTTTAACAGGGATGTCCATAATGGTCTCACCTAAAAACATGATTCTGTCGAATTGGATGATAATCCTCCCACTACATCAATGTACCGATGCAAGAATTTGTGTAGTAGATGATGCTAACGCATCAATAGGGAATTCATATATTATTCTCAATCTCTATAATAAGTGTGTTCACATGTGGTACATCTGGTACTCATACCATATTCTCTAACACTATGCTACTAGGTATATGATTCATAATATGATTCTCCTATAGATAAACAGTGAGTGAAAACAATCAACTTTTATCATTGAGATCATAAAATAATCCGTCCTAGTGACCTTTAGAGTAACTATCAAATCTATCATGCGTATGATCTGTTTCCAACTTACTTGTCCATATCAAGCGCACATGTGCAAGACTACCCCATATGTGCATGTGATTCAAACTAAGAAAAAAAACACAGCTCAACGGTATCCTTGAGACAGACTAAGATGGAATGCAGTTCATAATGCTCATCGATGTCATTAACGCTAAACTCTTAAATGAAAGAGATAATGTGGCATAACTGATCATAGATCTAACCATGTTAAGTGAAATTTTGTTATTCCTTTTTGACACCTAAATGCATTTAGCGTCAATTGCGGAAAACTGGTACACAATACCCTCATTGACCATATTGTCTTTGCACTAGCCCAAGAAATACTCATATCCTCGATCAGATCGAAGTGTCTTGATAAGTTTACCTAATCTGTGCTCCACATCAGTCTTAACCTTCTCAGAATATACCAAGAGTTTAAGAGTTGTGTTGCAACAGATAAACTTATCCAAAACGTGAGTAATCTTGCTTGGATGTTCATAAGACCACACGTGTCAGTGTGTACCGACTCCAATTGTCCTTTATGTCTATTTCATCTGGCTGATTAAGCCCTAAGAGTTATCTATCCTTCAAAATAGGGTTCACAATTTTGGTTTAGGCTCCCCTGCCTCACTAGGTAATTAACCTTCTTTGACCAATCTTTGAATCTCATTTTGATTGATAACAACCCAAAAATAGACATTAAAAATACAATGAGTCAGGAATAACAATTTTTCTCTTAACATTCAATCTAGAAGATGCAACATTAGTTTCTACATCCTGCAAATCTTAAGAGTTTGTGATTATAGTATATTAATCATCTTTCAATGCACCAGAAGCAATCGCATATCTATTAAATTTTATAAAATCAGTTTTACAAAATAACAACACAGTTTTTATAAACCACAAGTGAAACAAAAATTAGATTGCGTCTAACTTCTGTACATAAAGATAGTTCTCTAATACTAATATCCTCATATTCTCTAATTTCAGATGCAATACTCCCACTGACCTAACTACAACCTTGGCATCAGGTCAAAAGATAAATATATATCCATATCATCAAGGCTTCTGGATTCCTGAAATCCTTACGATGAATTGCAAACATGTTTAGTGGCTCCAGAATCTATCCATCAGGAATTAATAGATGCAACCACATAACATGGCTCAATAATTAAATATATATTTTCCTATGCCACGTCATTGCTTAGACAGTTCATCCTATAGTGTTTTAGTTAGCGGCAAAAGAAACAGTTTCATTCGCCCTCAATATACACTGCCTTATTCCCTTTAACCTTTTAGAATACCCATGTTTTGTGCTAGCCTAGTCCTATTATCATCCTTCTCTTTGCTTTGCCCGTCCACTTGGGCCTAGAAGAAGATGGTATAGACTAGGTTAGATTGATAGGAACGCTCATACTCTTAATTATCCCTTCATCTGTTACCAATTCTATAAGAATATCAGCGAGTGTGAACTCAAACTGATTCCTTATTTAGTTCACTCTAACAGAGTCGAACGAGTTTGGTAACAAGGCAATAATCATGTCAACTTGAAACTTACCACCTAAGTCAGCCTTATTGATCTCCAGCTAATTTTTAAATAATAAACAATCATTTTTCAAAATTCGATTTCATACTAGAGTTCCTTAGGCTATCTTGATGCTATTCAAGTCTGACATAGTACTTTGGCATACTCTCTATCTAATCTCACCAAAACATCTTATTAAATTTTAACATGATGCTTGAAGAAAATAAAATAATGTAAATGTTAGCTTTGGAACGTATTCGAGGTAAACTCTAGAATATTGCACCAAGTCATCTTATTTGCCTTATTTCACTTATTCAAAGTATTAATGTTCTCTTGGGTATCTTAAAGTAAAAGGATTAGGTTTAGAAGTAGTAAATACATTTGTACCCTTACATTGTGAATAAAATATCTAAGTTCCTTTCTCAGTCAATATTAATGAGATCCAGTTACATTGAATATGTAAGCAAGCAGATAAATTGGATTAGACATAATTAATCTGAATATAAATGCATTCATACAATATGCAAGGTGAATTATTAATACTGTCATGCATATTTAAAATTAAAATGAGCTTGTTAACCACATAATACAATAAATCTCAATCGAACAAGAGATCATTATCATTATTGGTGAACAATCCCTTTTAATTAATGCGGGTCCCTCAACTCTGTAGCATAATAAATCAACCAATCAATATGTCAATAACTTATCCTGTTGGAGGAGTTCATTATTACTATTATTGAGATTCATTTGCTATTAGGCGAGCACTTCCATTAAAATAATAATATGGGGGTCCCTTAACCACTGCATGAAAAATTGAATAACCAATACGCCAATAACTTATTCGGTTGGTGAAGTTCATTATTGCTATTGGCAGGCAAATCCCATCATTTCCATATCTCTTAAGACAATGCCTTGTCTATCTATATGAAATGATTTCCGATTATGTTTAGCCTTTCTAAAATCACCTAGTATAGACCACTCCATTGGGGAGCTAACACTATTGATTTTAGATTGAGTGTATAACGTTATTAATGCTCTAATGAAAAATAAAACATTAAATATCTTGTCATTATAATCTAGACTCTTTAAATCATGCGTAGAGCCTTATTTTTAAATTTCTAATTACAATGAACATTTAATATTATTATTTTTATGAGATAACCATTCTTGTAATATTAAGACTCTTCAAATCATGCGTGGGGCCTTATTTTTGAAGACCTAATTACAATGGTGTTAATAACGAAGGCCATGGGACAATGTATAAAAATCCCCGCTCCCACTCAATTTTTAATCATTCATAATTAGGGTTTTCATTTTATTCATTTACATGATATAATGCATGCAAAACGTCTTGATTTTAATCCAATTAAATTTAGAAAATATTTGGACTTTAAACGATTCACTAATATTTAATTTGAAGCACACTTTAAAAATAATTTACAAAAAATAATTTTGCGTTTCCCAATAAATGCCCTCAAATTAATTAGTAATTAGATCCAATTAATTTTCATAACTTAATTAATATAAATCAAGCCATTTAAATAAATATCATGGATCCAATGTATGAATAATAATTAATTAACAATTATATATTTCATGCATTTCATACATCGCATAAATAAATAAATGACAGATAAAGCAAATAAAATGGCCAATGGAATCAGCTTTTAACATTTAACTACTCTAAGTATTGCGGGAAGATCATCCATCGGCTTGCAAACACCCACATAAGGCTGGAACGCACCGGGAGAAGCAAAACACCGCTTGGAACGCGCCTGGAGGGCCCCACACGCGCCTGGGGCATGCTGCAGATGAAGGCACGCGCCCCCACGCGCTGGCACGCGCCTGGGGCGCATGGAACGCGCCCTCATGCACTGGCACGCGCGTGGGGCCCGTGGGACGCGCCTGCACGAGCGTGGAGGTCATACAACCTTGGCTGGCGCGTGCAATGCACGCGCCAGCATATGTCACCTCCTGGCGCGTGTTCCTCACGCGCCAGGCTCACCCTCTATGCACCATATCTGATTCCAGCCTCCTCCGACGCCTCTTCTCGCCGCCGGCGATGCTCCGGCCACCGGAAAAACGCCGAAAAATTCCAGAAAAATTCCCAGAAAATTAAATTAAGCCTCAAAAAATTCCAGAAAAATTCAGAAAAATTTCAGAAAATTACTGAAGCATAATTTAACCCTTTTGGACCTTCTTGAAGCTTCATAGCATCCTTTGATGAATATTACATGGCTTTAAAAATATTTACAACTTGAAATACAGTGGGAAAAATAAATTACATCATTGAACTTTCAAACGGCTAAATCAAAGCCTTAATTACATTCATCCAAAGATAAAATTACATTAATTTAACCTATAAGCTTCATCCATGGCCCAACCATACATCATTATTCATTCACAATTATTCATACATCATCATGTATCAATATATATCAACATATTAAATCATACATCAACATACATCAATAAATAAATATATATGCATATCAAAATTGGATTCATGAATGATGAATTTTGATAAAAACATGATCTCTAGTAATAAATCAAACCATGCTCTGATACCACTGTTGGGAAACGTGCAAGTTTTAAAAACTTTTCGAGGGATTTTGATTCATAGATCTTGATTCATCACATAGAGACAAGTTTTATGCAAAAATAAAAATATGATGTATCATTCAATTAACAGATTGAATACTTACATCAAAGGTCTGAGTAAACCTTTAAAACTTTCCTCTAAAGTGAATGTTCTCACTTATTGTAGATCCCTTAGCAAGATGCCTTCTCCTTGGATCTCCATCTTCTTGATAATTGTTTTGCCTTTAGGAATCACTCATAAGCCTCCATGAATGACCTTGGAAAATTAGGCTTGTGGGAGCCTCCATTAGATGAGAACATAAACCCTAATTTTCTAGAGAGAGAAAATTTATTCCTTTTTCCTTCTCATAAAAATCACCCCCTAAAATATACATAGACCATGTATATTTATAGGCAACATAAAAATAAAGAAAAGGAAACAACAAATCCTTCTCCATCTCTAATTCATATGTCTCTGTTGGCACCAAAACTTGACAGCCACTTCAGCAGCGACGTGGACCAATGGGAAGCCGATAAGGGTTGAGCATGTCCAAGAATGGTCGGCCAATGGAGAAATAGTAGGAGAAGATTTAGGAGGATATCTATATGTTTCTTTGCATTAAAAAACAGTGGTTTCAAAATGCCGTTATCCAGTACCCCAACCACTTCTAGGGTTCCAATTGCAATTCCTTCTTTCTCAAATCCAAAGGCAAGAGTCTCCTCATCTCTGATTTCAATTTTGATCGTCAACATTTTCCCTATGCTCTGATTGGTTGCTGAGAAAATGTAATACAAGAAAAGAAAGCAAACTATTGAATGAACCTTAGCTTTTCCAAATTTAGGGTCGTAGACAGATTAAAACCCTTCACTCAGCTCTGAGAAGTAAACTAATTGACTTAATTGAAATTATTTTCTGCACCTTTCTGACCAACCAAGCAGTTTACAACTTTACATATATCCAGAGATGGCCATTTTATTGTTTGAATTATATTCCCTTGTTCTGAACTTAACTGGATTACTGGTTCCGCACAGGAAATTGATCAAGTTCCTGAGAAACTTTTATATGGCAGAGCAGAGAGTGCACCTTGCTTTGCATGTTCAAATGGTTTGACAACTACAGATGAACCTACTGCAACCATAAGTGTGCCCTCATGAGCTTCTGCACAGCATAGAACCTCATCTGTAAGGTATTTTGCATATATATATATAGTGCATGTTTTAGGTTTTTCATTATCACTGTATTGAGGAGTTTTATATAATTGATTTGGAAGTCATTTTGCATAACGAGAGGGGGTAATTCGGACCCAAATGTATAGATATTTGTCAAATACAAAATTAATTGTGTAAAGTTGTCATATTTATAATATATTTTGCCTTCCACCACCGCCATCGCCTCCCACCTATATTGCCTTCCACCACCACCCACCCCCACCATCCTAACTATCATCGCTGCCATTGTAGTCACCTTCCACCTCCACCACCACACTGCGAGTCCGCAACCATCATTACCACCACCGCCATCTCCACCATTGCCACCACCGCCACCCCTACTACCTTCAACCACCGTTCATTGCCACCACTATTGTCACTGTTACCACCTCCACTGTCGCTACCTTTTGTTCCACCATTGCCACTTACACCACTCTCACCCACCGCCACCTAGTTACCTACTGTTAGCCCCTTGACGGTTGTCCAAGGGAAGATATGGGCATTTCAAGGCCATGCCATGTCTTGGGAATACTTTGACTTTGGTTAGATAGCCATGAGGATGCTCAGTGGGTTGTCAGCGTGCACAAGATGCTCAGCGTGCACACAGGATGCTTGAAAGGATGCTCGGCGTGCACTGGGGGTGCCCAGTGGCATTTTCGTAAATATGGCGAAAAGTGAAACTTGGAGTTTTGACTCGGGATCTTTATGGGAGGTACCTTGAGTCCATAGAAGCTGGTTAGCGCAGACGGCACTCGATTTGGATGTCGAGAAGGGTCTGAAAGGCCTTTATGACTCCGCAAGCATGGGTGATGTTTACTCCTATCAGAGTGCTGATTTTCCTTAAGACTATACTGGGAGGGGTCTGTTGAGCACATCAGTTGGGCTATGGCATGGCTTGCTTAGAGGGCTTAGCCAACGTGCATGGGCACGTGTTGCACCACTCCAAGATGGTTGCACAAAAAGGGAGCATCTAAACTAATGATGGGCAAACAAGTGTGTACCCGCGCGCACGGACGTGCAGCCCGGTGTGCGCACGGGTGTCCAGACGGGCGTGTAGCCATGGGCACACGAGGGTTCGAGTACGGCGCACATGGATGGGCACCAGTGTACGCACCGACTTGCAGCAGCGCGCTTATGGGCATGCATGGCTTGGCATCAACGTACACACCGACGTGCACTAGGATTTACACTTGGGCGTGCATGGCATGGCACACCGTGCACTCAGAGACATGTGGGTGCAGAATGGTGGACTTGGCAAGGACTAGGTTCACAAGGTTAGCTCAGATGTTGCTAAAGCATGGACCACACAAGTCATGGCTTGCGGTTACAAGAGATGGCTAAATGGGCTCAGTTGGTTGGGGAAAGTTACTAACACTTCCCCACTCATTATAGGAAGTAAGGGTGTGCTAATTAACTTCTTATGCAGGTGGCACAAATTTGAGATGACAACATGCAAGCGGTTGGAGGTGGTTTCTTCCACTATGCAGAGTGCAACTTCTTGTGGGATATGTGGCATGAGCAGAGCATGCCAACTACATAGCAGTTAGGCTTGTCAACTGCATCGTAGTGCTGGCATACTTAGAGGGTGCAAGCACGACCCTAAGTGGATGGGGGTGTCATCCATCATCTTAGTGGGCAGTTATGGGCGGTTTTGAGAGTAGCCTATATAATGCTAAGGTGGGCTTTGTAGAGGGGATAGATAGGAGGGTGTGAGCCTTGGTTCCTCGTACGAACTCATGTTTCTTTGTAATATGTTTAATATGAGCAAAGGTTGGAGCTTGTCCTTGTAAACTGTGTGTGCCTTCTTTACATTTCTATATTGTGTGTATTGTGTTGTGTGTTGGCTGAGACTTGGTGGCCCCAAGTGCCATTACAGAGGCAAAAATTTTTGGTGTGATTTAGCCCTGTAACAATTGGTATCAGAGCCCCGTTCTACGATGGTTGGAGGTAATACTCGTGAGAGAGTTTCCCGTTTGGAAGAGTTTGTGGGTTTTCCTATAGAAACAGAGGTACAAGATGGTGCAGAGAGCCTTGTTATTCAAATCGAAAACTTGGCTTCTGAAGTGGAGATCTTGAAGACTGATCCTGATGGGTT
Source organism: Cornus florida (assembly GCF_030987335.1). Taxonomy (NCBI): domain Eukaryota; kingdom Viridiplantae; phylum Streptophyta; class Magnoliopsida; order Cornales; family Cornaceae; genus Cornus; species Cornus florida. The sequence continues at coordinate 84,448,110 of NW_026775581.1, read as the reverse complement.
TGGTGACTTTATGCAGGCCACCAAAGAGCAATTGACCCGTATCTCTGAAGATGTTGAGTCGCTGACTGACGTCTTTAAGAAGAACCTGAAAGACCTTGAAGATTAAGTGTCCTTGGTGAAGAGGGCCATTCATGGGAGTTCCAGAGGCGGTGGTGATCCTCTTTCACAGAAGATCGAGGTGTCGGATCCCAAGTCTTTCAATGGTACCCGAAATGCCAAAAAGTTGGAGAATTTCCTATGGGACATGGAGCAGTACTTCAAGGCCGCTCGGATCCCCGATGGCGAGAAGGTGACCATTACAAGCATGTATCTGTCTGGTGATGTAAAACTATGGTGGCGCACACGGACAGAGGACGATGCTTCTACGGGTAGGCCTCGAATTGAAGTTTGGGAGACCCTTAAGAAGGAATTGAAGGACCAGTTCTTACCTCATAACACTGCATGGATTGCAAGGGAATCTCTGAAGAAATTGAAGCACATAGGCACCGTTTGTGACTATGTGAAGCACTTTAGTTCCTTGATGCTAGACATTCGAAATATGTCAGAAGAGAACAAGCTGTTCAATTTCATGTCCGAATTGCAACCATGGGCTCAGGCAGAACTCCGTAGGCAAGGTATGAGGGACCTTCCTACTACCATGACAATGGTAGATTGTCTTGTAGATTTCAAAATGACTGGGTCTACTACACAAAACAAGAAGAAGTCTAAGGAGGGGAAGAAAGACAAAGGCCAAACCTTCAGGTTGAAGGACAAAAATCAAAAGAAGGATAAAGGCGGTGGCTTTGTCAAGGCAAAGGCAGATTATAATAACAAAGGGAGTAGTAGTGGGACTAAGCCTAACTACGGTTGTTTCATCTACAATGGTCCCCATCGTGTTAGGGACTGCCCGAAGAGGGAGAAGCTGAGTGCTATTGTCGCTAATTCAAAAGGAGACTCAGACTCGGAATGTGGTCCAACCCGAGTCAATCCTCTGCAAATGCTGAATGCTCTTACTGAAGAATAGTCCATAGAGTTGAAAGGGCTCATGTTCATTCAGGTGACACTGAACGGCAAGGAAGTTTTGGCAATGGTGGACACGGGGGCCACTCATAACTTCATTGCGCAGAGGGAAGTAAGTAACTTTAATTTAAAGTTAATTCCACATACTAATAAGATGAAAACTGTGAATTCTAAAGCCAAGCCTGTCTTAAGCATGGCCACCACTTCTATGAAAGTTGGTTGTTCGGAAGGCGTAGTTAGTCTTATGGCTGTACCCTTAGATGATTTTGATCTAATTCTTGGAATTGAGTTCCTTACGAAAGCCAAAGTGGTAGTTGTGCCATATTTGGGAGAAATTTTTATTTGGGACAGGGATTGTCCATGTTTTATTCCATCAGTGGCTCTTTATGGGCACCAAAAGAAGGAAGATCGTAAATATGGCTGCATCGAAATAATCTCTGCATTGCAAGTGAAAACAGATTTGAAGAGAGGAGACTTTACCTTTCTTGCAGCTATGATAGAGATCAAACCGGACCAATTTGTTGAAGTTCCGGATTCTATTGCTAAAATTCTAGAGGAATTTGCAGAAATGATGCCACCAAAACTACCCAAACAATTGCCCCCTCGACGTGCTGTTGATCACAAGATCGAGTTGGAACCAGGTGCTAGGGCTCCTGCTCAAGCCCCATACTGGATGACGCCTTCAGAACTGGCTGAACTGCGTAGACAGTTGGATGAGTTGCTGGAATCTGGCTATATTCAACCATCCAAGGCACCGTATGGTACACCAGTGTTGTTCGAGAAGAAGCAGGATGGCTCAATGCGGATGTGTGTGGACTATAGGGCTCTGAATAAGGTGACTATGAAGAACAAGTACCCAGTGCCCAATGTCACAGATTTATTTGACAGATTGTCAAGGGCATCCTACTTTACTAAGCTGGATTTACGTGCAGGCTACTAGCAGGTGCGTATAGCAGAAGGAGATGAACCCAAAACTGCATGTGTAACTCGTTATGGGTCTTATGAATTTCTTGTAATGCCGTTTGGGATAACTAATGCCCTGGCAACCTTCTGCAACTTAATGAATAATGTGTTTTATGACTACATCGATCGCTTTGTTGTTGTTTATTTGGATGACATTGTAGTCTATAGCGAGTCATTGAAAGATCACTTAAAACACTTGGATTGGTTTTCTCAAAACTGAAGGAGTTTCACTTATATGTCAAAAATGAGAAGTGTGAGTTTTGTCACCAAGAAGTGATGTTTTTGGGGCATTGGATCAGTAAAGGCTATATCAGAATGGATGAGAGAAAGGTGAAATCCATCCTTGATTGGTCTACACCTACCAAAGTTATGACGGCCTAAGTTTTGTAAACCTGGTGCGTCAGTGATGACTAAAAGATGACCCGATAACGGATCCAAAATGCGGAAGCGACAAGTGAAACAACAGTCTCTAGAGATACAATGCGTCTCTAAGACACCAATGTGACCCTCAATGAGGTCATGGAACCCAAAGGAAAACAAATGCGGAAGTGTCGTTTCAAAAACGGACAAAAAGGAACCTAAGGGCAAAATGGTCATTTTGTAAAAAAGGGGATTCAAGTGCTATCAAGCACACCACTGGGAAGACAATGAAAAACTAATCATGATGGACTCAAGAATTTCATTATTCGGATTCCGGACGAAGGAGAAACGACAAAACAAAGAAAAACGAGCAATAAAGGTAAAAGGGGTAAACTAGTAATTATCCAAAAATATCTGGGTGCAACCGAGTACACCGTTGGATGGACAATGAAAAATTAATCAATTTCAAAAATAAAATTCACTTGATTTGGAGTCCGGATGAGGGAGAAAGGTCAAAAACAAAATCGACGTCGCGGCGGCCCGACGAAGGCCGTGACAGCTACAGTGCCGTCAACCCACTACTGCTGCAACTGAGAGTAAAACGGGCATCTAAACGGACTTTTCTGGAAAAAAAATCAAAGAAGAAACCCCTCCTAAAATCAAGTTTCCTACCCCGATAGCAGACGGAAACAAAAAAAAAAAATGCATTGTAAAATGCCCAGAATGCCCCCAAGAAAATCTGGTCAAGGGGGTAAAAATTTCTCCAAGCTGCTGCCCAAAGAAAGGAAATAGGGCTTCGGGAAGTTTTTAAATTGCCTAAATTGAAAAAGCAATCTTAAAATACACCCACAAGACCCCCGGAAGTTTCGGATCGGTCGTCACACTTTTAAAAAAAAAGTCGATGAATAGTACCAAGTACATTTGCACTAAAAATCTGCAAAACCTGGCAGTAAGGATTTTTCGGACAAATATGGATTTTTGAGGGCCAAGATGGTATTTTCTAAAAAAAAACAAAGAAAAAACCCCCTTCAAAATTCAGTTTTCTACGTGACTCGTGAGGAAAAATGAAAAAAAAAAAAGCATTGTGAAATACCCTAAATTCCCCTGAAACAGAATAGGGTAAAACTCCCTAAAAATGCTACTTAGAGTTTTTGTTTCATCAAGGATGATGTTGTTTGCCAAAGTGAGTATGCAAGTGCATGCAATATGATAAAATAAGTGTACCAACATGGCCTAAAGCCTCTTTACATTCCATTAACAAGTTTTAGCATACAAAGCCTCAATTTCTCACAAATAAGCTACAATGGCAATACTTGAGTTTTAGAGGAAACATACTTGTAACCTTTCAAGTTAATGGCCCTTGGCCTCATGTCATACATGTAAAATGCATTAAAAGGAGTGTACTTATGTACACTTTACATACGTAGAATCAATGAATACAAGTTTGATACATAAAGCTACCAAACGATCCAAGGCAATGAAATCTTCAAGCCTTGAGTCCTGTACCTGAAATATGCCCCAGTATCGTAGGGGTGAGTAACATAAAGCTACTCGTAGGAGATGAGCATGCATCGACCTAGCATTTTACAATTTTATCACCTTAAGGTGAAACATATCAAAGGGGTTCATGCCACCTAACGTCTATGTCAAAATGAGACTCAAGTAACATCCTAAGCTACCTTAAAACATTTCTAGCATAATCACATTGTTCATGCAATTCAAACAACATGGAAACATGTTATACAAAGTAACAAGATATAGATTCTCAAAGTCTTCAACTTGAAATCCAAGATACAAAAACAACAAGAGTGGGTCATGCCACCTAACGTCTATGTTCAAAGTGAATCTATAGGATCATTCCTAAACTACATTTAAACATCAAAACACAAATTATGATATCGATGCAATTTAACCAACATTGGAACTTCCAATACAACGCTTAAAGCATGATTTCTCAAAGTTAACATTTTGCAACTTAAAATGGGAAATCAAACAAAGAACAACAAGTTACGATATCATCTAGTTATTAACTTAATATGAAATACGAAATCAAACAAAATAGATACTCGGACGTCACGCCAGATCAGACCGACAACATAGTTACTTTAGGGTTACTAGCTCATGGGTAACCTCCCTATGTGCGCACTAGACTATATAGAGGGACAATCCCCCGTACTAGAACCAAATCCTAGCCGTTGCCAAACAACGACATCCCCAAGTTTCCAAAATCAACAAATTGTGCAACAACGTATATATATATCAACATGTATATACAAGATATCAACTATTTACCAAGCACAATCCAATTTTGGAAACTTATACAATACATGCTCAAAGTCTACAACTACTATGGCATGAAAGATGTCAAATACAAAGTGTACAATTTCTTACACATAGCAACAATATATTCAATAAGGAAAAACATATTCTCATGAATATAAAATTAACAACTGTGTTATCCAATGCTCAAAAGTAATCAAGTGAACATACACCAAATCCAAATCCATGATTTAAATTTAAAAACAACTTCCAAAATGTAATTAAATCCATAGAGTAATAAAATAGAATTTAATTATACATAAATAGTTAAATTCTCTAAATTCCAAGTTAATCCTAAATAATCTCAATTTAATATATATTGAAGGACATGTCATGGTCATCACATATATAACATCAAATGACAATTTAAGTGATTAAAGCACTTAAAACAAAATTAATCAAGCTAATTAATTAATTTCCTCTAAATTTTTAAACAACTCCAAATGCCCTCAATTTAATCTATGTTAGAGAATATGCCAAGGCCTATTTAAATACCACATTACAACTTGATTTCATGCTTGATACAACCATGTAAATTAAACTTTCACTAAAGATAAATATTAAATAAAAGTTGTAATTCTTAATCAAATGAGCCAAATTTAATATATGTTAACGAACATATCCAAGTATAATTTCCTAACATGTTACAATTCAATTCCAAGTCATACATATCCTTGAGCATTAAATCATTTACAAAGAAATTAATTAAAATTAAATTCCAAGATTTATACAAAACATGCATACAAGTTGTAGAAGCATATATAATCATCAATACAACACAAATATAATCCTAAAACACCCCCTACCTCAATTTGAGATGAAAATCTCAAAAGCCATCAAAACGAAACGGCTCCGAATCCGACGAAACTCCTAAGTTTTGTCAGGGACAACACGATTTATATGAATCTCCAAGAAGCCCCATGAAAATCCAAACTTGGCCTAAATCCTAAACTCAAAATTTGGTCAGAAATGGTTTCTAATAAGGGGTAATGGTAGAGCACGACGAGGCGAGCAACAAATTCAAAGGCCGAAGGATTTTCACTAAGGAAAAGTAGGTTAAAGGAGGAAAGAGAAGATGGCAGCTCCATGGGCATCCATGGCTGCCTTTGGTCGTGCAAGGAGAGGACGAAGAAGAAGAAAATCTGATTTTTCTTCTTTCAGGCACCTATTTATAGTAAATCACAAAAAGTGCCCCGCCGGGTTTGGAAAAGTGGATTTTGAGCAACTGCGCTCAAATGGCAAAACTCCATGAATGAAAAAGATTCAAAATGAGAAAATATGAATAATAGAAGAAACGGCGTCGAAAACTAAGTCCCGAGCAGAAAGTTATGCTCCGAACAAGTTCGGCAGCAACCAGGTCCAGAACTCCGAAACTGGAGAAAAATGACCAGAACGGAATTCTATGAATTTACGAGTAAACAAAAAGTGAAAATGAATCTCGTACGAGGATCCAGGCTCCAGACGAGACATTTTGCAATAACTTTCGTTAATTGTACAATGGCCTCTACAAAAAGGGTTAATTGCGAAACTACCCCAAAATGAAAATATCTTCCAAAAGATATTTTCTTAGATGCCCCTGAAATAAAATATCTTCAAAAGATATTTATGAAAAACATCTCAAGAAATGAAATTAATTCCAAAGATTTATGCATCCATGCCCTATGGGCACCGGGAGCAACTAGAGTACTTTCTTGCAAAAGTAAAGATACGTATTTCGTAGAAACCACTCATGATAAGGATACGTGAAGTCAAAAACCAACTCCGAGCACAAGAAGTGAGGTTGTGCCAAAAACTGACAAACGGAGATAAGACGAAATAGGGAAAATGACAGAACAGGGAAAAGACGAAATAGCGTATAGTGTCCAAAAATGAAAAATGCGAAAATGACTCGATCCTCAAAGGAAGTTGTCAATTCACATGAAAGAGTTTCATAAACCAATTCTGAGCACTCGAGATGACACTAAGCGACAAAAAACCATCCATAAAAAAGAAAAGACAACAGAAAAAATTTATCCGCAAAATTTTAAGGAAAAAGGGAAAAGGAAGAAAATGACCTGGTCATTATAACTTTCCCACCTTAAAGGGATTTCGTCCCCGAAATCCAGCCCCAACAAAACAAAAGGCAAAACTATGATAACTATGGAGTACATCTCCGAGTACCCCAAACAACATGCAACGAAAATAACCCCAATGCTAAAAGACAATGCTCAAGCCAACGACATTTACACCCACGTGCTTACGACTGGATAACCTTTCAAAAGAAAAATGACCGCACGGCCACATGACAAGTCAAAGGTCACTCACAGAACCCAACGCCAGACAAAGGAACGGAAGACAACAACCGTAAGCATTTCTCCTGATGAACCATTATACCGATCCACAAACAACCCAAAAAGAACTCCAAGATCATCACAGATCAAATCAAAGTACAAAATAAGGACAACGTTGCAGTACGAATAGCTACCAGAACCCACCCACACTTACTCGTCAGTAAGGTAGCATGACAGTATAAGGCACTAATTCATAACCTGCCCCCCACTAGGTCTACCCATGAAACCTCTCGATACAAATGACATTAATGTCGTGAATCATCATTACCAAAAGCACTACGGGAACCTGGCATCTTGTGAGAGTTGGGGTAGCTAATCCCAAAACTCTGACAACAATGTCATAGGCACCGCTAAGCTTAAGGTCCTAAGTTCTCAATACAACAAAACCAATAACTCCAACGCCTCAAAATACTCCTATTAACAACCTAAATCACGAATCCAAAGCCTAACAAACAAAACATCATCTCCGAAATCCCAGATATCATCCTGAAATAGATCAACTACGAAACCACACCGAATCAAACATCGGATCAAAATCCCTACTACGGGTGACCAAATCCTCGAAATACAAGTCTACTAAGTGGTACACACATCAAGTCCTGACAACCAAAGTCACAAAACGAATCTCTCAAAACCGTGTTTGGCATCACCAAGCTAAATCAAAATTCTTTAATTTCAATTCACAATCAATCACTGGAACTAAAATTCCTCAAAACTATGCCTAGCCATAACTAGGACGAGAAAACTCCATAAACAAGCCAAATCCAACGACGATCTTTCAAAACGTCTCCTAAGGGTCAACCATATCCAAGTCTCCAAAAACCAATGCAAGTCTCCAAAAGACATTCTCAAAAGAGCATCGAGCTTACCTCATAAATTAAACAAATCCTCAATGATATGGACACAAGTCCCCATAAAATGATCTCACACTAATCAACTCACTCTGAGTATCACAACTCCTTCAACAACCATGGCAAAACTCCCCCAAGGAAGGACACAAAGGAAAGGAAACCACCAGTCCTAAGAAGGATAACACCACGACTCCACCTCTAAAACGACTGACAACAAGGTCAAAGACTTCACCCCCTTCATGGAAGTAAGTCGACCAAATCCATCAAATCCTCGCTAAAGACTCAAAACAACAACGATGATCCTCACGAACCAACCAACCCCAAACTACGCACAAGGCGACGAAGAGAAAAGACTCACTCCTTGTGAAGTCCCAACCACGAACCAAGAAAGAAGAAAAATCCCATTCTCCCACAAAGGTCAACACGACGAACACGAAAAGGAAGCATTCTTCCCACCTTAAAGAAATGGACAGCTTAAGACCAAACAAATGTGACAACTCCTCTACAAGGAATCTCACAACAAAATCGTACACACTACGTACGACTGAGGGAAACAAAAATGAGAATTAAACACAGAAGTCATGCATATGACAAGGAATCTCACAACAAAATCATACACACTACGTACGACTGAGGGAAACAAAAAGGAGAATTAAACACAGAAGTCATGCATATGACAAGGAATGCAACTACCAAATAAATAAATCTACTCTCATAGATAAAATCAAAGGTACATGCGGCACGCCTCCATGTAAACACAAAAGCTTGTCATTAAAGCACAATAACAACATGACATCTCTAAGCATATATGCAGGGCATGCTAATGTCACACAACAAGAAGACAAATGTGGATAGACCTCCACCTACTCATGCATCGCAATAACATAAATCATACTACTAACATGGTAGTAAATGAAATTACAGAAGATAAAATGATGCAACAATGAACCCTATGGACATCGTGTCCTAAAGTATCTAGATAAAAAAATAAAAAAAAATAAAAAAAAGAAAAAAAAAAAGGACCAATCCTAGCCACAATCTGACTCCAAAACCAATGTGACAACTACCTGTCTCAAAACAAACATGAGCCCTTACCACGATGGTAAGACTCTAACAATTCATTTCCAGTCTAAAGGTGATACTACAAGTGACACTAACAGTGCAATGCTCTTACCAACCCTAAACATCAATCAATCAACTTGATCCCAAAAGTGTTATCACGTAAGGAGAACTTAAATGAAATGGCCACTCTAGCCATACAATAGAAACAATCAAAACGATTTCCAAAATCATCCTTAAAATGGCCATCAATCACTGACCAAAAGGACTACACCTGTCGGAACAAAACCCAACGCTGATTCCATCCGAACTGCACTCGTAGCTTGCCAGTACGGTAGCATGACAGTGCTATGCACCCGCCCACAACGTACCCGCCCACGAAAATTGCAATCTCAGAGGAACCTTCCAAAACAACCAAGGATCCCAAAAGGTCCAAAACCTAACCATGGCCTAAAATCAACAAATCCAGTACTACAGTTATGCCTAATGGCTCACCCCACGAGAGCCTAAACAAAAGTTGTCTCTCCACCTACCTCAAAACCAACTCTAGGTCAACAACAACCTAAACTACAACACAACCATGACTACAATCATCACCAACCTCAACTCGTGCCTCAATGACCAATCCCGTGTCATGCCAAATATGCAACACAGTTATGTATATGCGAATCTAATCTAGCATACATCATATGCCATGCTCTTTATATTGGAATCAAAACAAGTTAAACAGATAGCATACCACGTATAGCACATAAGAACCTAAACATGTTATCAAACCAAAATATGTTATCATGAAGCATATAAGTACGTAAAACAAAGCAACAGAAATGTGATATGCACCCAAAACCCGTCGTCCCAAGGTATTCAAACCTGGGAGCTCTGATACCACCTGTGACGGCCTAAGTTTTGTAAACCCAGTGCGTCAGTGATGACCAAAAGAAGAACCGATAACGGATCCAAAATGCGAAAGCGACAGGTGAAACAACGGTCTCTAGAGATACAATGCGTCTCTAAGATACCAATGTGACCCTCAATGAGGTCATGGAACCCAAAAGAAAACAAATGCGGAAGTGTCGTTTCAAAAACGGACAAAAAAAAACCTAGGGGCAAAATGGTCATTTTGTAAAAAAGTGGATTCAAGTGCTATCGAGCACACCACTGGGAAGACAATGAAAAACTAATCATAATGGACTCAAGAATTTCATTATTCGGATTCTGGACGAAGGAGAAACGACAAAATAAAGAAAAACGAGCAATAAAGCTAAAAGGGGTAAACTGGTAATTATATAGAAATATCTGGGTACAACCGAGCACACCGTTGGATAGACAATGAAAAATTAATCAATTTCAAAAAAAAATCACTTGATTTGGAGTCTGGATGAGGGAGAAAGGTCAAAAACAAAATCGACGTCGCGGCGGCCCGACGAAGGCTGTGACAGCTACAGTGCCTTCAACCCACTACTGCTGCAACTTAGAGTAAAAACAGGCATCTAAACGGACTTTTCTGGAAAAACTCAAAGAAGAAACCCCCCCTAAAATCAAGTTTCATACCCCGTTAGCGGACGGAAACAAAAAAAAATGTATTGTAAAATGCCCAGAATGCCCCCAAGAAAATCTGGTCAAGGGGGTAAAAATTTCTCCGAGTTGCTGCCCAAAGAAAGGAAATAGGGCTTCGGAAGGTTTTAAAATTGCTTAAATTGAAAATGCAATCTTAAAATACACCCATAAGACCCCCGAAAGTTTCGGATCGGTCGGTACCAAGTACATTTGCACTAAAAATCTGCAAAACCTGGCAGCAAGGATTTTTTGGACAAATATAAATTTTTGAGGGTTAAGATGGAATTTTCTGGAAAAACACAAAGAAGAAACCCCCCTCAAAATTCAGTTTTCTACGTGACTCGTGAGGAAAAATGAAAAAAAATGTATTGTGAAATACCCTAAATGCCCCTGGAACAGAATAGGGTAAAACTTCCTAAAAATGCTACTTAGAGTTTTTATTTCATCAAGGATGGTGTTGTTTGCCAAAGTGAGTATGCAAGTGCATGCAATATGATAAAATAAGTGTACCAACATGGCCTAAAGCCTTTTTACATTCCATTAACAAGTTTTAGCATACAAAGTCTCAATTCCTCACAAATAAGCTACAATGGCAATACTTGTGTAATTTTGCATTTGTAGATTGTCCAGAGAATCAAATTGTAAGGAAAATTATATTATACAATCATTGCGAGTAGAAGAGAAGTTTGATCTGGACTAATGAATTTGGCATCTAAAGTTGTGATACAGGTCATACTCTTTCTTTAATCATGATAACAAGGACTATTGAACAGAAATGGTTGATACATGAATGTACTGTTGGATTGACCACTTGCTGCACTATGTAATTCAAAAGCAGTTGGTGAGATGCAAAAATATCCCCCAATAATGATTATATGTAAACCATTCAAGAATTCCTGCAACTAAAGGCAATTGATCTGGAGGTTTGATTTACAGGTTATCCTGGTTTTCATAATCAGTTGTCTATTGGACAGAATTGGTTGATTCGTACGAATTCAGTTTGATTTAGAACCAGCTGGGCTATATTTATAATTTGGAAACTGTTGAGTGGAATACAAATCTTCTCCTGAATATAATGTTCAGAATATCATACCTTCACACTTTTCTCAACCTATAGAGCTTTTGGTTTGCCCAATTGCAATAAATTGTTTTGGGTGCACACCTGTATTATATTATGCTAGATGTCATTTTAAATAGTACCGTGTTAAATTTTATTTCTTGAAGGTTAGGGCTAAATGTACCTCATTTCTCTGAATTTCACATTAAAAGGATATTATTTTCTAAATACATGGGTAGAGTATATGAGCTGAATGTTAGATGTATCTGTCACTTTTCTAGTTACTTGCTGCATTTGAATGAATTAATTTTCAAAAATAAATAGATGTATTTTTAAATTTTCACATGAACTATTGTATTATGGTTGTAAACTTGTAATATTTATATACTCTGATAATTTCTTATTCTGGATTGTCAGTAGTCCTTCTAGTTATACTCTAGCAGTTTCACATTTTAACTTATACAATGAAGTAATTCATAATGATTTGTCCACTTGTTTGTGACGTGCAATATGGCCAACCATCCGACTTTATGGACTTTAAGATCCATAGGTGTGTGTGTGGTGCATGCCTTCAATTGTGTTTGCCATTGTGATTTATATGTTTGACACTTTTATTGATTCTATACATCAAGTTCTTTGTGACAGTAAACCCAACTTCACATTTTTTTCTGTTCACCGCCAATAGCAAGGTCCATGTTAGTTGTTACGTGGACTTATGCTGGGTGCAAGTTTGTGAACGCTTGTCAAATGTGGCTGAGGCCTCTAGTTCATATAGATGCAACTGAATCATATTATAGTCAAAGATTTCCTGAACTATATACAAGGGCAAAATGAAGTGTATATGTATCATTAGGTGTTTGACATTGGCTTTTAATCTTTCTTTTGAAGCAAATCCATGCAACAAGAAGTTTTATTAAGAAGTTTTGGTGAACTTATAGTGAACTCGGAATATATATCCCAAGTCCTGCCTCCTAGCATATTTTTTTGGTTGGTTCTCACGCTCTTGCCCTTGTCATGTTATATCTGTGGTGTTACATGACATGTTAAAGTGCTCAAGTGACATAAAGAGGACATGCTCACTTCCTATTGTATGGATTGTCATTTGGAAATCCTAATTTATTACCTAAAATATCCTAGAATTACTGTTTGGTCAAATGTGTTTTCCTTGGTGTCTTGTTATTATTACTGTCATTATTTTGGTTTTGTTATGATTTTCTTAAATTACTGTTGCCCTATTGTTGTAATAAATTGTTGGTTAAAATATTTATTGTTGAACTTCATTAAACATTAATTTTCCCCCCCGCAAATTTACTGTATTAGAAATAAATACATGCATATAGCTTGTGCTTCTGGCTGGAATGGCTCGTAGCTCTGTGACTTTTCCTCCATATTTTGCGTCAATTTCCCATGGTTTGGTACTTCGAAGTCTACTTGGCTCAGTTCGAAATGCAAATTGCTTCGAGGGATCACGTGTTCTCTCCGACAATGTCGGGTGACTTTTCACGAAATCGCTTTTTTCGCAACACTTTTCCGAAGGGCTCTTTTCATTTTTGCTTTAACAATGTCGGGCGGTTGTCGGGCTCGAAAGTGCCTCTTTTTCACCCTAAATTTAGCTTGTAAAAAGCTTCTCTCCCAAGGTAAATTCTTTTTCTTTCTCTCGCACGCACCTCAGCCCTGGAGAGCAATCAATTTATATGTATAGATAATATTTCCCTTGCTTTTCTTCCGTTTCTTACTCGTATGTCTGGGGGTACTTTCTTGTTTTGTGTCAAGTTTTTCTGCCCTTAACTGCTGGTTCTGTTGCAGTTCATCTTGCTTTTGTTCCCGAACAAGTAAGTTCCTCTTTCATTGCTTCTTTCTTGCAGGCTAATGCCCTCTGATGCATGAGTTTACTATACTAACTGCTATACTTATTTGTTTTCTTGCAGTATGTGTGGAATATTTATTTTTTTGTTGTAATTTCTAACCATTTTGCTCTCTTTTTAAATTTTACATAGGAATTGTTCCCGAATTTTTTTTCTTAGTTGGTACTTACGCGCACATGCCTCCAGCTCGAACCCCTGACGTCCCTGACAGGGTAATGCCCTCTGATGCATTTGATTTGATTGAATGATCTTATTATTGATTTGTATTTTGTTTTTATGATATTGTCTTCTTCCTTGTATGAACTGTATTCAGTGGGCTAGGTCCTTGGTGTGCTGTGATTTCTTATGATGCATGCGTTCGGCTATGTCTTCACTCATGGGCCAGTGGTTGCATGGAAGCTCCCATCTTCTTAGATAACGAATGTGCACCGTTGCGTAATGCATTTGGGTGAGTTAGTTGTCAATTTGTTTATCTCTCCCCCCCTTCTCTTCCTTTTCTGGTCAGGTTTGTTGCTTTCTGATCAATATGTTATAATATTACTTTAACAGTTGAGATCAGTCTATGAAAATAAGAGGTAGATTATATTGTTTGTAACAGTTAATATGTTATATAGATTTTTTCGTTTCGGAGTCTCCTGTTCTGGGCCTTTGGCTTGTACAGCATCATATTATTTCCTAGAGAATATGATGTGCTTTAATCACTTAAGTAATAAATTATTAAAAAGAAAAGTATTTCTGCATAAGGGATCTGTTTCCGTAGAATTTCAGGAGCAATCGATCAGCTATAGATTATCCATGAAACTTAACAAATAAAGAGTAGCATAAGTTGTGTGGTATTGCATTTCACTTTAGTAGCAAGCGGTATGTAAAAATGATAACGGGATTAGTAGTTTCTGGGATTCAATGTTTTCTCTAAAATTATATTTATCTGTTTATACAAGAAAATAGTTTGTGTTTAGATCTTATTCCATTTTATGGCATATGTTTCGGAATTGAAGTTTGTTATTTGTTCCTTTTATGCAAAGTGTCTACATAGTCATTTTTCTTCCTTAAATTATAGATTGCAACAAGTACTGTTACAACCGGAAGAAGAACTATTAAGGAAAATATCTCCAGATTTAGTCAGTGAGGAAGCCACTCTAAAACCTAAGAAAACCTTTGGCAAAATGAAAGTGCAAGGTAATTTTGTGTTTTTCCTACCACAAATTTAATTGTTTTTGCACTAAGTTAGTATGTGGAGGTTTGGCTTCTATCAAAATTGCGGTTGTACTTGTACTGCAGTGCGAAAAGTGAAAATGGAGATAGATGCGCCCATAGGCCGCATTTTCGCATCTTTAAAACCGGAATCACTTCAGATTCAGATTTCCAAAATAAAATCAACTTGCTCTTCTGGTTGGGGAGCGTTAAAGAAAGTTCGTGTTGCCACTCGTATTCCTGGAAATTGCTCTTCTTCGCGTCGAAGTCTGGCATATGTGCATGCTGGCAGTCAGTATATCAAAGAGGTGTCTGGGATCCTAAAAGTTGGCGTGACTAGTTTGCGCAACAGTTCATCATCGTACGAAGTAGTGCAAGGTACATGCTTTATATTTTAATGAGTTTTGTTATGAATAAATCTAAGCTCATACCCAGAACATCAATTATTAATTTGTACACTGTCACAAACAATAGAATCCATTGAATTCATGCCAGTTCATCTGGATTTTCTGGTGGCTCTTTTTGTCTCTGATGGACCAAACTGTCTTATAGGCTTCAGCAAACACAGGATTAGAAATTATTTATGAAAATACTGTGAAAAAATCACTAGTCCTACACCTCGTTAGCTTTTTTAGATGGTGGCAAAGGTTCTAATCGCCGGGCATAGCCATTTATTATTCAGTAGGCCATCAGTTGGGTGAACCATCTTTTGCATAAGAAACACAAGAAAACTATGGAAATGTTCTGGATCTCTCACCATATTCTCAACTTTGGTGCTATCTTGCTTAATTGGTATTCATACTCTATAGTCTGGTCACTTAGGCCTACGGTGGAGCTCAATCAATTAAAATTCATTGTCTAAGTTAATGCATATGGACCAGATGATTAGTTTTTTACGAATGTTTTCTTGATGCCATCAGTTTTTTCTTTTCTTCTAAATGATTTGTGGTTGTTGTTCCCAGAGAAATATTCTTGTTTGTTGAGATTGAAAAGTTCGGCTGAAGAGGAGGCAATTCGAATGCAGCCTGGACCTGAAACCCATATATTGTACGTTCATGTTTGCTTTCATTCTTAAGTGTTACTTCTTTCCCATCAGCCAGAGTGGATGGTTTCATTTATGGGCTGCTGCCATACAGCCTGCCAGATGGGATTGGAGATGATCTGATTATTGAAGTCCATGATTCTAAGGGGAAGTACTGTGGTCATGTCGTAGCTCAGGTGGCTGCCATTGCTGATGACCTGGTATGTTTTCTTCAGTTCTCAGTTATTGACTGCTAGGCATAGGAAGACAGACATCTATGCCAGAAGGGTCATGTATTAGTTGAATGCAGGGTGACAAGCTTCGTTGGTGGTCCATATATCATGAGCCAGAGCATGAACTTGTTGGAAGAATGCAATTGTACATAATCTATTCAACTAGTCCAGATGAGAATGGTCATCTCAAAGTACGTATGAGAGTTTTTTTCTTTTGAAAGGAATAATCAGATTACATGTTATATTTATTTACTTTTCTATAAGGAGTTTCTCATGTTTGGGTATATATCCAATAATATTCATGTTGATGATAGTGAAACTCTGAGTATTGTAAGCTCTACTTTTTAGTTATTAAAGGAGAATTTGATAAAATTACAAGTGAAATTGACTACCATTAACACTGCAATTGGCATCATGTTGACAATATCTCTTTGTTTGTGGAATATTAGAAACATTATTATCCTGCCTTTAGAAGTGGGCTATATGATACTCACATAGTTCCCTTTTTCCTTCACTAGTGTGGTTCCGTTACAGAAACTCTAGCTTATGACATGGTTTTGGAGGTTGCAATGAAGGTACAGAATTTTCAGCAAAGAAATCTGTTGCTGCACAGTCCGTGGAAGTGGTTGGTGGATGAATTCGCAACCTATTATGGAGTTTCAGATGCATACACCAGGCTAAGGTATTGTGATGTGGTAGAGTGGGTTCCTCATTTTTGACTTTCAGAATCCTTGCGATCCATCCTCTACAATTTTCTTCCTTCCTTCCTTTATTTTTATTTTTATTTTTTAGCTTTAATGTTAAGTCATTTACATTATCTTTCAGATATCTTTCATATGTTATGGATGTGGCGACACCAACCGCAGATTGTCTGTTCTTGGTTCATGAGTTGCTATTACCTGTAGTTATGAAAGGTGATTTTAAGCGCGCATTGAGTCATCAAGAGGTGGGAGTTCATTTTGATATTAGTTTCTGCTGTTAGGTGCTTATTTAGTGGTTCAGTAGTTATGGTATGGGTTTGTGCAGTTTAGGGGGGACTATTATTTATGGAAGAACAGTCACTGGGCCTCTTTTAATGTGGTTTGATGATTGAATGGACTCAATTTTATTTAACAAAGCTCCGAAAGTGAGTTGGCTTAAAACAGTAAACTTCTCAGGTTTCAAATCCATGCAGCTATGCATCACAAACATGTCAGCTTACCAATAGTTTAATGTTTATATTATTTCTTTTGGAATGTAAGATAGGCACCCACCTAGTTTATGCATAACAAACTTATTTTTGTTCACCCCTTGTTTGATGTTTTTGTTGTTGTTATTTATCTATGCAAGATTGCACACACCAACTCACCCAAACACCTACTGCTTTTGTGTCTATATTACTTTTTTTATGTCTCCTCACCCCTGGTTTTATGTCTATATTACTACTAATAAGCCTCATTTTCTTGTGGATAGCTTAAAGCTTTAGTTGTCGCCTTTGGCGTTTTAAATAATTATACATACAAAAATGAAATTTTATAAAAGTTAGAGGGGGCACAATTCAATAAAAAAATAAAAATAATAAAAATAAATAAAAATAAAAATTAAGATAGGGCAAATTTAAAATTTTACAGGGATTTCCAATCGTGATTGGCCATTAGCCCGAAACAGTGGGCCACATTTGACAGTTGGCCTATTTTTTTCGGAAGTGACAGTGAGTGTCTCAACCTCCAAAAAAACCCTAGTACACAATTACTAAAAAAATAAATTTTCGAAATTACCCAAAAATTAAAAAAAAATAAAAAATCAATTTGAGGATATGTATTTAGTTTCCTAATTGATGTCCAATATGGACACACTATTACCATTATGAAAAGGGAAACGTGGGAATACTAAGACAATCCCTACTCTAATTCTTATAAGGAAAGTGTTAGGATTGTTTTATAGGTGTGCGCGCGGCGCCCTACTCACGAAAACACATACTCACACTATAACGACCCAACTCCTCATGGATCCGGATCATTAAACGGTTTCTTACCCAACCCAAAAACGTCCGAAGGTAATACGGTTATTTCACGCTAAATTTAAATATCAAAGTCCAAAAAGGGCAAGATAGTAATTTGCCATAATTCAATAAATTGAGACTCAAAGGGTAAAACAGTCATTTACTTGCATCACATCATAGATAAAAAAAGGCTCGAGGCAACATAGTCCTTTCGGTGGTCAAAACATAATTATTGCATTTATTTGGGTCATAAAATAATTACGTGTAACCTCACTTGGGTACCAAAGTGTAATTTAAGAAGTTAAAATAGCAATTACATATGAAACAGAAACCAATCCACGTATATGCTTCATACGTCGACTGGTTTGGGACGTGAACACTAGTGATACCCACTACCGAGATACTGCTCGACGTATGGGAAGCCATACGTCGACTGGTTTCGAACATGAGTTACAATGGATACCGGTCAATGTATGGGAAGCCATACGTCGATTGGTTTGCAACGTGAGCCACAATGACCCACTGTGAAGATGCTGGTCGACCTATGGGAAGCCACACGTCGACCGGTTCTGGGAAACTCTCACTTCTTTTCCCACTCTCCAGTGATAACCCAAATACACCAACATTTGGTGATTCAACCACCCACACCATTAAACTCCCGTGTAATTTTAATACGTTTCAGCATTTAATCCAAAAACAACAACCTTTGTTAACGTAAATTGTAACACGTCACTTAAAACCACTAAAGGATTTAGTGTAAATAAATTTTAATTACATTACTCCAAGGACCATATACAAAATGAATCCAATCATTTTACATGTTGCAAAAATAATACATATTGATAACAAAATTTTTGGAGGATACATAACAAGTTCCAATGCATCATTTAAAGACCAAATTACATAAGTCTCATTTTATACAATTTCCAAGGATTAAATACAAGGTTGGGGACTCCATAGCCAATATTCACAAAACTTTAATATACACAAGATGGAAGTGAATTTCCTAACTACATCAATGTCCATGGATGCACATCAACTACCGACTCATCTCCAAGTCCCTGAAAAATGTTAATGTTAATGGGTCAACTGCTCAGTAAAGTAAACCCTAAATCACATTCCTAAAAATCCTGTGAGCCACAACCAAAGAATGGGATTCAAGAAAAAAGGATCATAGGATTAAATCATTTCAACATTTATGAAATTCACAATTTCACAGATTGTACCATCAAGTATGAAATGCAATGTCTCCTTCTTTCTTCCCAACCCAACCTCACTACCACCTTCCTAACCATCACCTTGGCTTACCACACAAACCCCCTTCTCACTCTCTAACCCTCTTTTCCACATTAACCTTCATCTTCTCAACTCACCCTCATGGCATGAATATGCATGTCATACAACCAATCATCATTATACAAGTTATATTTTACCTTTAAGTTATGATATCAAACATCCAAACATAGAAATTGATAACATAGATCATACTTTTACATTTTCTCATAGAAAAGTAGCATGCTTGGCACAAATACAAGAAACCATCATTTTCTCATTCTTCAACAATTAAGCCATCACAATTTATGCTCAACATCACAACCAAAATTTTAACAAACTTAGCATACTTCATAACCTTAAAATTTTCATACAATGAGGCATATAGAAACTCACTAAAACCATAGGAATTTGTAAATTAGACTTCCCCTACCTCAAGATAGCAACCAATCAAGTCCTTAGTAAGCTCTAGCTCCAAGGTCCAAACTCAAATCCCACCAAAAGCTTACAATACCGGTACCAAGACGTAGTCCTTACAATGTTCTACAATTTGCCAACTATAGCCTAAACCAAATCATCTGTAGCATGAACAAATTTTAGAGAGAAGGAAGAAAGAGAAAGAAGAAAATGGAGGAAGAGAGCTTGTAGGGTGGGTGTGGTCCAGAAATTAAAAGAAGAAAAGAATAGGTCAAAAATAAATAAAGCCACACTCATGTCTTTAGAATTCTTTAGGCTATTCCATGGAGCTAAAATGACGAAAATGCCCTTTGAACTTCTTTTTATCATCAACCTTGCCATTAAATACCACCCTCCATATAATACCATTAATACAAATACATACATGTATATAAATACACATACACATGTGAAATGTCGATAGCGCCCCTTGGGGCCCTCGTGGCAAGCAAAACGAAGCAAGGATTAAAAAATCCAGAAAAATCAAATAAATTCAGAAATTAGAAAATAGGAAAAATCAGTAATGTTACACACACATACGCATTCTCTATCACAAGACTCTGCCAGAGGAAAGGAAAGAAAAAAGATGGAGATGGCAGTGATAGAGGCCAAGCCGTTTCGACTGTTCGGAAGGGATATCCATACTGTACCCCCTTCACATCCAACCCAAATATTTCTGCCACCGTTTCGACTGTTCGAAAAGGACATCCATATTAAAGTACCTCTGTCACTGCCAACCCCAACATCCCTACCTCCATCACTGTCAACCCTAACATTCCGACCACCATCACTGCCAACCCCAACATTAATCCTACCACCATCACTGCCAAACCCAATCTGGCAGGCCATTCAATCTGCTAGTGGCACCGACCTAGTTTTCTGGGTCAATAAGAAACTCGCCCAATCTGATGTCAAGAAGGAGCTTAACCGGCTTTTTAACACGGAGGGCAAAACTAAATTGGATTTGTGATGTTTCTGATTTTTGCCATTTCCCATTTTTTGGAATTTTCTATTTTTGTAAGGGCATTTTCGTCTTTTTTTGTTTTGCGTGCCGAACACCGCAGGGTGTGCCGGGTGTATCCAAGAGTTGGTTGAAGCATTCCAAGAGTTTAGGACTCTTGGAAATGCAACGGTTGCTATTTCGGCATTTTTTCGTTTTTCGGACCGAAAAGTCCCAGGTGGAACCCACCATCGGTTTATCTGTATACGGGAATTTTATTTTGGGTCCATTGTGTGATACCCCCTTAATTCTAAAGTCACAGGTGATCAAGTCCGAGCACAGAATACAAGGGATATCAAACAATTAATATTTAAACAAGCATTTGAATACAAAAAGAATATTAAAGAATAAATAAATAATAAGTCGAAGGAAACTAAATAATAAATCCCTATTTTAAAATCCTCAAATAAATAATAATTAAAAAATCCAATAATAAAATCCTCCAATCTTCAGATACTAGTAATTAATTAAACTACAACTCGGGAATCCATACTGTGGACCCCTAATAATATCCTAACTGA
The DNA here is from genome assembly GCF_030987335.1 of Cornus florida. Taxonomy (NCBI): domain Eukaryota; kingdom Viridiplantae; phylum Streptophyta; class Magnoliopsida; order Cornales; family Cornaceae; genus Cornus; species Cornus florida. The sequence continues at coordinate 84,427,072 of NW_026775581.1, read as the reverse complement.
AATAACTGAACCGAAATAAAAATAATAAGTAACTAATGAAGACGAGTCCTACGTAGAGTCGGAAGAGTGAATGGCTGTCTCTGCTCGGCACGAACAATCTCTAAGACTGGAACTGACGAACACCTGAAAAATAATGGTGGGTCAGGCCCACAAACAAGTTCTAATCTACTACATCCCAAACAGAGACCCGATACACGTACACATCATAATTAATTCAACAATAACTAAATAGTCCATATATAGATATATACACACTAAAGGAACCTCACTAGACTATAGAGTTGTCTCAACCTGAATAGTAGGCAACATGCAAAACGCACATATAGTGGGCATGAGTACCTAAACCTACCAGGGTACACAACTACGCTATATCTAGCTACACATCCCTGGCAATATACGCACCCTAATCACTGATCCTGAGACTCAAGCTCATATCATGGCGTATAATTATATATGTAAAATCTGTCCTATCCAATCATCAAAATAAACTATCCAATTATTATTTTAATTATATGTCATCCAACTATTCCGTTGACTTGACACGAATAAGTAGAACTTAACACTATGGTTAATCCGTTCCCTTATTAAAAATAGCTAGGACTTAACTCTTAAGTTAATCCGTCCCTAATATGCCTCCATCCCATAATGGTGCATTAATCCATATCATAATCCAATAAAAATTTTCAATCCAAAGATAATGTAAATAATATTTACATATACTAATCCAAATAAACATGATATAGATCATAAACACATCATTTGCATTTATTTGAGCAAAATATCAATTCTAAGTAGCATGTATATAATTTACATCATAAGAAATTAAGATGCATATCAACTAAGTTGTACATCTCCATGTTCTGATTAAATTAATTTAAATCTAGCAATTGATTAAAATAATTTAATCCAATAATATTTAATTAATTTATCCTTTTAAATTAATTAAATTCCATACTTAGCATGTAAACTTAAATCATGTATTCTAATTCTTAATGAGTCTAATTAAATTAAATAAATATTTAATTCAGATCCATCACTCAAAAAATAATAAATATTAATTTAATATTCTTATCTTAATCAGATTCACACACAATTTATTTAATGCAAAATCAATACTGTTATATCAAACTGACTTATACTTTATGCCAATTTCGTTCTACCTGTACACTTCATGAATAAAACAAATTCCAATTATAGTTATATTATAAACTAATTTATTTTAAAGTCATTATCTTGCTCTTCCTCATTCGGCGTGCACCAACCATGAAAAAAATAACCCAAACTGATTGTTGCTACAATTCAATTCATAGAAATTCTAGAATACAAGAACTACCAAACTGATGGTTGCTTCCTCGTTCGACGTGTCAAATTTAAGAAACAAACAAATTTGATTTCAAACCTTTTTACAGAAAACTGCTTTTGAGGTCCAACTTTGACTTCACATACACGAATCAATTTGTGCTTTAATTTAGTACACTTAACCCCTCGTTTCGTGTGCATGCTTTATACATAAATAAATGTTGATTTCATATTTATACAGGATACTGACTTACGCTAACATTAATTCAAGTGAAAATAAAACAAAATAAATTAAAAATCATACCCACCAACAACGCCCAGTTCAGTATAAAAGAAAAAATATTAAAACTCATTATTAAAGCACGAAGTGAAATTTCTATATTAGTCCACGTAGTTTGATCCAATTAATTTATTTAAAGAATCTAGAATTAATATAGCATGCATAAGGTACGAATCAAAGGAGAAGAGAAGAATTAAAACTTGCCTTTAGGGATTTGATAAAAACCCTAACCTCTTTCTTCCTTTTTCTCTTCCTTCCTCTTCCTTCTCTCTCTCTAAAATATAGTACGTGATATATTTTCTAACCTCTTTTACAACTCTATAGTTATATATTTATAGGCAACTAAAATAACCCTAATCCTTTTCCCATTCCAAGACAAACTAAAATAAAATAAAATAAAATTTAAGTACTAAAAAAGTAACTTAAATATATGTTATATATAATCTATGTGTACCCCTTTTTATATATAATATATAAATATATATCAGATTATTATTAAAGGGACTTTCCTTATATATATATATATATATATATATATATATATATATATATATATATATATATTTATTTATTTATTTATTTATTTATTTATTTATTTATTTATTAAATATACATATACATGGGTAATTATCCGTACCCATTAAACCCCTTATCCAAGTAGTCCATGGAGCCCAATTGATTGGTCAATTACTATTATCCATATCCAATTCCTTAAAAACATAAAAAATAAAATAAAAAAATAAAAATAAAACAATTAAATTCCTAAACAAATACACATCATCACATACAATTCAATTTAAACAAATAATTAAATCAATTAAACAAGTAAACAATTAGCCAAGAAAAACAACTAAATAATTAAATGCAATTAAAACTATTAAAATAATACCGAGACTATCCTTTTTAAATTAGGGGTGTTACACATTGCATTTTATTTATTATTATTTAATGCATTTTATGTGGTGACATGCTTAATTGTGGTTGTTATTAGTTAATATATATAGGTGTTAGTGGAAAAAGATTTTTTATAGCTTGTGGGACCCGCCACTATGCCTTAAGAATTTTAATGACCACGAGGTTGTTACATGACCTCAATTCTTCTCTTCCGCAGCAGGTTCTCTCTCCCTTTTCTCTTTCTTTTTTTTTTTCTTTTTTTCTTTTACAATCTTTAAACTTTGATTACTTCTCAACCGGTGAGAATTTTTAGGTGTTGTTTGCAGCAAATCAAAGAGCACGGCGAGATCTACAAGTGGGTGTAAGCAATTTCAGCTTTGGTGCACCCTAGGATTTTCGAAATCTATGGTTCAAATTGGGGGTTTTCATCATTTTGGAGGTAGGAGTGTTTAACTAGCATTTTCTCTTGCTATATAAGTGATTTATGTGACTTCTGTGAATTAAGCATGCTTGTGTAAGTCAATTTTGTTTCAATTGCATATAATTATACTTATATATGACGATGCCTTAGCTAAAACTTTAGAAAAAGGTTATGAATGATGGATTAAGTATTCTTGAAGTTGAAATTGAACCATAGCAAGTATGAATGTAGTAAATGGGGTTGTTTGAATGAAATTTTAAAAGGGCTGTTTCGTTGATTTTAAGGGATTGTTTCGCTGATTTTAAGGGGCTGTTTAACTGAATTTTTAAAGGGATGTTTTGGCTTATCTAGAGGGTTGTTTGGTTGATTTAAGGGACTATATTGCTTATTGTTATAGGACTGTTTTTGTTGATGTTAAGACAGTTGTAGCATGTGTAAATAAGGTAAAGGGACTGTTTGAATGAATTTTATAAGGAGTTGTATTGATCCAATTGCTACGAAAATTTTAGCACAGGTTCTTATACCTGTCTAGTACCTCTCAAACAAATTTTACAATTTTTGTACAGGTAGTTATTTTTATTAAAATTCGGGAATAGTTGTTGTCCAGCTATCCCAGTGTGAAAACTAATTTTTTTTTTAGAAAGTTTACGAATTTTATTTTAGAGGTTGTGTTGCTTCAAATACAACAAAATGTTTACTGTAACTTCTAATGTGAGTTTTCTACTCCTCATAAAAATTTAATGATTTTTGGCAATGTAATTATTTTTTTAAAAATCCGACATTTCCTGCTGTTTGTCTTTTTATTGCTGCTGGAAAATAGATTTTGGATAATTTATTTGACCAACACATTGATACCGGATCATGGAAAAACTTAATAGTTTTATACTCCCATATGTCTACCTTCAAAATAAATTTAGTTTGCCCGATTTGGATGTCAAACAAATTTTCTACAAATTTTGAAGTATCCGCTGCCAGAGTTTCTTCGAACTAAGGACCACTGTTTTACTTTGGAAACTGATTTAAATGGGGAACATTTGGCTTTCATGAGTGGTTCGGCGATGTTTCATTCTGAGTCTAGTTTCTAAATCATTTTTATTTTCTCCGTTTCGATCTAAAATGAATTTTCTACGAATTTTTCAATAACTGCTGCGTAGAATTCTTTTAATAAGAAGATGACTTGAAATTTGCTATGTAAATTGTCATATGAATTGAATTGCTTATGGTGATTAATTTGAGTATAAGGTCTTGAAAATTGTGAGGTATTGTATTTAAAATGCCAAATGATTGAATTCAAGCCTATGTGACTTTATTTTTATTATTGTGTTAAATGCCTATTTTGGATGAATTCTTGCAATAATTGTTTAAATGATATATATGCAAATGTGAGAGTATGTGTTGATGGATGTGTTATGAGAAAGCATACTTATATGAAATCAATGTGTGTATGATATGCTTGTTTTGCTTATATTGTTGTTATATGAGAGCATAATATCTTGAAATTTCATGTGTCGTATGCTACGTAGTTTTGAATGGAATTAAATGTGTAGTCATGAGTATTAACGTGACATGATGCATTTATGCACCTCATTGGAAAGAAATGGGGAATGATGTTTTAAGAAAAGAAAAAAAAAAAAAATGAAATAGGGTTTTCGGGAAGAAGTTTTTGAATACGGTTTTATGAAAAACCCGGTCGCCTGAGGGTTACCGAAGGGCCGTGGTGTTAGTGAGGCCTAGAAGGGACTAGGGAAATTCTCCTTAATGTGATTGAGCTATCTGAGCCCCAAATGACACCATGGGATTACCATGGGTCAGGGACAGTAGCCAATCCTCCTCTCGTGTCGCCAGGGGGTCACCATGGGATAGGTTTCACTAACAGTTTGGAAATGATGACGGATATGGTTTTGAAAAATGGGGAGAGACATAGCACGACATGACATTTCATTTCATAGCATTTCTTTCATGAGTTGGGTTATTGGTGTGATTGTGTGGTTATTTTCCCAACATAGCATGATCCCGGTTCTTTTATTGCTATTCAACATAACTTGTATGGCTTTAGGAGGTGTTGGTTGGTTATCATCTACTGAGCAATGTAAGGTCACCCCATTGTCATAAACATTTCAGAAAATGGACTTTCTATGAAAGATATGCCTCAACCTCAACCTTAAATATCTTATCGAAGTTTGCTTGGAAGTATATTGGTGTCGCTAGCATGTTGATATAGAAGTTTTGTTAAACTTGATGACCATGTAGACAATGAGATTTATGATGTAATTGAGATTATCAATATAATTGGAGTGGTTGAATTTCCGGGGCATTGTGGAAATTTTTTGATGTACTTAAGGAATTTTTTTTTTTACGTAATCTTTTGTAGTTAAAATTTATGGGTCGTTACAGGATTTGAAATTCTTAAGTGAAGAGGAGAAAGGGATGACATAGATGAAGGGAAAAGATGGTGATGTTAAGGTCACTGTGGTTGATCCAAAGGGTAAACATTATAACATGACATTGAAGAGGTGGGCACATTCTCCTCTCGTTCTTATTAATGAGTGGAAAGATTTGGTTCGGAATAACCAACTTGAAGTAGAACGTGATTGCATTGAATTATGGAGCTTTCGAGTTAATTCTCAGTTGCGTTTTGCTGTTAATATCAAGTGATCGATCATCATCATGCTCATGCCAGTGTATATATATATACAAGTACACGTAGTCTCCAATTATTGTGTTTCTTGTTTTCTTCTAGTTTTTCTTTTCCTTTCTTTATGATTTTACTACGCAGGAACTTAGGGTATGTATTTCTCCATTGACTATTGAATACCGGCCAGTCATGACCATCACTGTTCTCAAAATAACTATCTATCAATGGAAGTCCATGTACAAATTAAGTGGTACTAGGTTTATATATAATATGCCTGTGGAATTCCTTTTCTTTTTTCTTCTGATCTTTAATTTCCTTTCCTTTTAGGTTTTTTTTTTTTTTTTTAATTGAATTTTTTATTTTCCTTTTTACTGTTTAATGGTTTAATCCATCCATACATCATAAACATATTTGTTCATGTATGTATATTAGTCTGTGCACATATAATGATGCATTTAGTACTAACTAATATAAGCGTGGATGGATATGTTCCAGTTTTTTATCATACTGCAGAGGATGCAGTGTAGGCACAGGGAATACAGAGCTATGCAGGGTATGAACTGTATGGATGTGTGAATTTTATTTTTATGAGGCTAATGAAAAAAGTTACTGACTGCTTGAAAGTACACCAAATTGATTTGTATGGTAAGGTATACCTGCATCTGAAAATTTTGAATTCAGAAAACAGAAATTTGACACAGAGTTCTTGCTTGCTATATTTTGTGGGAATTGAGCAGAATCACAAGAGCTGCTGAGATATTCGAATCGAAACAACATCTCCATCAGCTCCAGCTCTCATGGCCTGGTACTTTACATGAAGGCCTGCATTCGAAATAAATAAAAAAAGAAAAAAAAATAGAAATAGTTGTTAAAACTGTAGTCGTTCACAATTGCACTTCAATTTGAACTTGCAATAACTGATTAAAATATGTTCATACAAAACCGTGGATTGCCATCAACAGAAATGTTCAATATAATTAACTACAGTTGTGCAATGCCTTACTTACCAAAATAAATAAATAAATAAAATTATACCATTGATGGGCAGGGGAATAGAACTGCAATTACTTATGCAAACTTATTTTGGAGATTCAGACTATGGAAAGTTTTTTACCTTCATTTTTCTGTAAATTGGAGTTGATCGCTACTGCATGAAGAGTAATAATATTCTTTGGCTGCCAGACATTGGGTTTCCCTATCCATGACTTGAGATTAAAGACCTCTGCCAAATACATTTGGAAATTAGTAGATTATTTTTCATGTCAAATGTCAGGAAGTAGCTAATTTTTTCACTAGTATTACATGATATGGTTCAAGGCAATTGGGTGGTTTTAGTTCTTCTTCTATATTTTCTAGTTTCATCAAGCCAAATGTGTAACTTTATATATATGTATACATACTATTATAAAAACAATTGAACCCATTTGACATGACAATCCCTATTTCTTTCTAATTGGATAATTCTGAGTAGTAAGAGGAAAAAAAAAAACTAATTCTAAACAAGTTCAAATGTAAAAGATAAACAAGTTCTCATGAAAATCTAAATCTAACAAATTATTGCAAAGAAATTTCTAATGGTCCATTTATTTCTGAGAGATCATTCTATTGGAGATGGTAATAGGAACCTCAACTTGCCTACCGACAAAAAAAAAATAGGAAACAGCCACCCCAACCACAACCTTACAAGTTCTCATTTCGCCGCAAGTTAATTCAACAGTGTCATGGAGCATAAATATTTGCTTGGCATTCAAATATCTTCTAATATCAAGCACCAATTACTAGAGAAATTATTGGGTAATCCCAGGGTACTGACAATTTCCTATTTACAAGGCAAATGGTGAGTGTTTATTGGATGGGAGTACTGCATTATCAGTACCTCTGGGGTTCCCAATAATTTTTCCATTACAGCTCTTCTAAGTGTCTTAGGTCGCTTTTTTAAGTATGAATTTTGAGTTTTACAAGATACACCCAAGAACAAGGTATTCCTCATTCCTACAGGCATTTCAGATGTGATCACAGTGTAAACTTTTTTAAAATGACAACAAAATGCCATAGTCGGCTGAATCAGTCATGGAGCAATAAGAGTTACCAATGGTTGAGGGATCTTTGAGGTGTTTAAAGTCGAAAATGCCACCGGAAGCTCCATCTGAATGCTTTTTGATATCATGGGATCCTATCATCTCGTACTCCCAGCCCCCATTCTTGTATCCGTCACTCAGGAACAGTTCTATATGCCTTGCATCTAGTGTCTGCAGTGTTCCTACATAGAATCAAGAGTGCAGGTTTGATTTCTGAGTCTTTCAAGCTTCATAAATGACTCTTTTTGAGTATTTTGTTTTCTCTCTCTCACAAGGTTGTGACATACTGCCGGTAATCAGCAGCTGTTTATGTGAATACCTTGTTTACTGAACTAAATCAAGTGACATTCATCAGGAATATACATATAGTATGCATTCAACCAAAAGAGGAAGCAACCCACCTTTTCATGATAACAAGGTAAGCTGTCATGCCCCTTTACTTTCTATGATATTAGTAAGTGCTGTAGAACCCTTTGTGTATGAAATTAAGGTCACACAAGCCTCGAAAACATACACCACAAACAGCAATAATATTTGTTGATACAAGTTAAGTTCTCATTCATGTAAAATTATGGACAAAAGGCACTTCTGCTACTCACCATCACATGTGTTGAGGTCACAAACAGGGCAACGAACAAGCTGCAAATCTGAAATTTAATCCAAATTAGAAAGAAATAAACACAGCTAGTTAGAGTGATAGTAATTGATCTCAGCATGTTGAATCCTTTCAAAGAAATTGCCATGATAGTAGAGTCAACTTAGTACCAGCTATCCAAATTCCAGTTTTGATGTTTTTTAACACACAAGAGCCACAAGATTGCAACATTTTCTCTACAGTCTCGTTCACTGGAATTTTCAGTGGAGTGGTCAGCTTATCTGTCAGGAGTGCAACTGGTGAATCAAATAAAAATGCCCCAATTCGCATCCAATCTGGTTTGTCCATTGAAAGAAAACAAAGAAATTACAAGTCCAGCATTGACACATTAAATGAAATGCGCTTATTTTTCTCATGTTATTTTGTTGAAAAGAAAATTAGATGAGAAAAATTATCTATGGTGTCTTCCCCGTAAGTGCAATGCAGAAATTCATGCAACTTAACAACTCTGTATGACTAAAAACTGATGGAAAGTTGGTGGCAATGGTGTCTAATGTACGGTAGATAGAACTCTTTCATTAATTTTCCACTCAATATCCAACTCGTTCTTCACATTGAAAAGACACTGATAACACTGAACTAGCTACCATTCACTCAAAAATAATATAGATCTCATTTCAGCTAATAAATTTGTTGCCTTCCTCTCTACTGAAGCACAGTTTATACAGCATTGTGGTAGAAACCACCACTAAGTAATTGAAGAATTTTAGGGGCAAATTCAGTGTAGATACATTTGTGGTGAGAGTGCACAGTCATTCAGCCAAAAAGACGAAATTAATATTTATAATAGTGTTTATAAAGACATCTTTAGCTAAATTTAGTCCCTTCACCCTATGTGATGCATTGTGATATGGTATACTGGTAACAGAGGGAAGGGAATGAGCTATGAAACCAATGTGGAAAATCCTTTTGATCATTGTCTACATTTAGGTAGTCCAGATACCACCAATGGCAAGTAATTAAGTCTTAGAAAGTATTGGGAATTAGAAGTAGAAACATTGCAGACTTAGCTTGATTATGGACCAACTATGTTATAGTCAGGACCAATGGACTTTTCTCACTATCAACAACCACAGTTGGACAGAGACAACAAATAAACGATAAAGAGATTATACCAATATGTTTCTCCTGCTGACGAAACATGTAAGAATGACTTCCATCTGCAAAAAGTAATCCAACAAAATTTATCAAATGGTAAGAATTAGAGGTAAAATAATCTAACTTTAATTTGTTCCACACTAGAGACATATAAAGTCCCCTAAAGGCTCTGATCCTTACCAAAAACTGAAGCGTAAAGCTTGATCCATTTGAATGCCACCTGACGAGGATCAAAGACCTGAAGATCACGCAAACAGGCAAACTTCCATATGGTCTCCTCCATGACGATGTGTTGAAACCACTTGTTCGTTGCTCCAAGCATCACCAAGGATTTTCCATCCAAATACTTGGCAATTTCCATCCATATATCCTCTTCATACCTTTTTGCATTACAAAACATATAAATTGAACTCATTGAGCTATAACAAACCGGCACATACCTCAACTAACTTTCTAATTGAAACATAAATTTGAGCAGTGTAACTTTAGAAATTATTTTGCATGCAACGAAACAGAGTGTGAACTTTGATCTACCTACAGAAAGAGCTTTTCAATATGCAAACTTTCCACAACACTAAACTTGTTTTTGAAATTGTAGATTCAGTCAGGTAGGTCAATATATGACACTAAATATACAATGAAACGAAGCAGAACTAGATTTGTTTTCCAGGAACAATTATTTGAAATTTATCTATGCATCTAACAATATGAACTAATTTGAAAAAAACATACAATCGATTAAATTTTAGGCAATGAAATCAAGCATCAGTTGCATCGAATCAAATTTCAGAATATCATTTTGACAATCAATAAGCATTTGTTTGATAAAACTGCAATAAATCAAACCACAAGATCAAATGGAGTCGTAAGAGACCATAAAACGATCAGAAACAACTGAGTCTACAATAATCGTCTTCGGAACCTATCCACAGATAGAAAGTAGAACTCGTTTTTTGAAATCTAGATTCCCAATCGGTAGATGAACACATGATACAGCTACATATATGATGAAACGAAGTAGTTGTAAACAATTCATCTATGCATCTAACGATCAGAGCTAATTCGAAATTTTCATAAAATAGACAAAAATTTAGTTAAGGATATCAAGCGTCATTGCGTCAATCAGTAAGTATTCGTTGATAAAATTGCGTTTCTAATCTCACAAGATCAAATGGAAATGATGTAAAAAAATTCAAATTCATTTTGAATTCTCACTGAAATTTGTTCAAAACATAGAGAATTTAAGTTGAACTTCAAAGCTTTTCACATTCTGTTAGAAGTTTTCTATTATGCAATTTCGTGTATACCTGTATCTATATATTCATATGCATATAGAGAGAGAGAAAGAACGAACCAGTTGAAAATGGAGTGAGGAGTGAGAAAGTTGAGTGTAGGAGAGACGCAACAGCAGATTGATTTCTCTCTTCGCAGGCGTTTCCCCATTTGCTTTCGTTCCAGCGCCAAACAGACAAAAAATTCAAATATATCTAAAAAAGCTCAAACAGACTAAACACATTGCTTGTTATCTTCCATTTACCGGCTCTTTCTTTCATCCAGTCCGAAGGATCAAGAGCCCACCGGATTCCACTTATTGGGCCCTAGGCTTGGCATTCAGCTCGTGATTGGGCCCCAGACTACGAACAATTGAAGAGCTGACCGGGTTCACTTACGAAGCCCTAAACTAGGGATTTCGGCTCGTAATTGACCCATTAGCCCGAGAAGGTGGGCGTTTTTTTAATAGATGCATTTTGTTTTTATAATGGTGGGCCGTACTTGTTAGAGCACCTTCATAATTAATTACGGGCTAATTTGAAATTTTATTAAGTTTTTTTTATTTTTAATATTATCATTCCTCTTATGCTTTGGTTGGAGAGATAAAAAAACAGATGGAATGGAAAGGGGAGGGATGAATGTGACTTTTGACATGAGTTTTTTATAAAAAAGAAATTTGGAAATGAACATAATATTTTTTTTATTTTTTCGGAAATTAACATAATTGTATAAGATTTTTTTTTTTTTTTTTTTTTTTTTTATTTTCCGATGTACATAAATTGTTGTATAAGATGACTTATTTATGCTTTGGCAAAGTGTAGTGCCTCTCTCTCTCTCTCTCTCTCTCTCTCTGTGCATTGAAAGACAGTGGTTTCAAAATGCCGTTATCCAGTACCCCAACCGCTTCTAGGGTTCCAATTGCTATTCCTTCTTTCTCAAATCCAAAGGTAAGAGTGTCTTCATCACTGATTTCAATTTTGATCGTCAGCATTTTCCCTATGCTCTGATTGGTTGCTGAGAAAATGTAGGAAAAGAAAAGAAAGCAAACTATTGAATCTTAGCTTTTTCAAATTAGGGTCGCAGACAGATTAAAACCCTTCACTCAGCTCTGAGAAGTAAACTAATTGGCTTAATTGACGTTATTTTCTGCACCTTTCTGACCAACCAAGCAGTTTACAACTTTACATATATCTGTCTCTGTGTGTGTGTGTGTGTGTGTGTTTTTAATCTTCATAGGTCGTTAGAAATTCCCAATTCTTTCTCTACCCTCACTTGTTTGTTGACTAGTTATCTGCACAAATTTGTAGGGTTTAAACTTTAGAAGCTTTCAGATGAAAAAGGACGTAAATTTCCATGGGCGAAGAATCGTCACATACAAGATGCTTAGAAATCTGAATTTTGTGACCAATTCGGTTTCTGGGGGTAGTGGTGCATCGGTTGGGTTTGATATGCCATTTCCTAGTGATTATGATGAACTTCTTGGACAAGTAAGCCTTTACATATTTTATAGCATTAAATTTCAAAAAAAAAAATTCAATTTTAACCTTTGAAAAGACAACATCTTGGAAAGAATTGTGGATCAGATGTGACATATTGATATGGGTTCTTGTTAAGGTTAACCCAAATGTATGTAGTAGTTTAAGCAAAGACTCGAAGAGTGAAGTCCTATAAGAAACCAAAATCCTTTTTCTGTTGAAGTATCATGTTGAGTTAATTTCCGCAAGTGCTAGAGTGGGAGTATTTAAAGTTCTTCAATCTTTATGACGCCCCACATCGCCTATGGGGAGAAGTTGTTGGCACTTATATGTGTGGGCATCTCCTAATTGTGTAGACATGTTTTGAAAACCGTGGGCACTGAGAGTCCAAAGTGGACAATATCTACACAACGGGGCGGGTCATGACAATCTCCCTGGCCAAATTCTTCGTAATACATGATCTTCCATAGCACATAACAAACGAAAAACGTATATGGCCTCAATTGGAAACTCATGGAAAGTCTGATTTCTCTTTCTCTCGAGTGAAATTTCACTGTTTCGTGCCACGTTTTACTTTTTCCTTCTTTTATCACTTGTTCCGTTTGCAGTTATTGCTTGATATTTGTTAATTTTAGGCCTATAACAAATAACAGGCGAAAGAAGCAACTGAATTGGCTCTGAAGGATGGAAAACAGTTGATGGTGAGTTACTACAATGTAGTGTTTTTGATGATGGAAGAGATAGAAGTACACATCATATTTAAAATTCCACAGAGTTTGTGAGAACAAGTTTCTGTCACAGGAGATTGAATTTCCAACTGCTGGACTTGAATCTGTACCAGGTTCTCTCTATTTATGCTATATACATTTTTGTAAAAACAATTTTCTATTATCCTTTTTTCCTTTTCTTGCATTTTGTATTAATTCTCGGTGTTCCTTAACTTATATGGTTACTTATCAAAAAAAAACTTATATATTCTCACTGTAATACGTGTATCAGGTGATGGTGAAGGTGGTATAGAAATGACTGGAAGTATGCAACTGATTCGTGAGTTCTGTGACCTCTTCATAAGTCCAGAAAAAGCTACAAGAACAAGAATAGTATGTCTTCATGTTTTGGAACAGTTCTCATAGTCTGTTTCTACGAAGATCAAATATATTTATTAATATGTGCGGTTCGTCATTATTTTTGCTTCTCTTAAAATCAGGCTAGGGGGTTCAAAAGAATGAAGACAATTAATTACTACTATATTCAAACATATTTTAGGTAAAATGGAGAATATTATCTGCAAATGTTTTTTGTTATTGAACATGTAGGCATATCCGGACTGACATTGAGATAAAAGCATTAACTGGTCGCGACAGAGAACTCTGTAAGATGGTAATTCAACTGGCTATTCTTTATGCTCCTACAGGCTGCCAGACGAGTAACTATACATGGAATCCGCGTAGATGGTGTTTTGCAATGTGTTATTGATTTTTATTTTTTTCTGCGGTCCTAAATGTCAAATTAGAGAAAACGAACTATGCAATAATCTATTCACAGTTTGGATTTAAAGCAGTGGGGTGATTATATTTAATGATGCCCTGATGTTAACGAATGACACTGAGGACATCATTGCTTATCGACAACTGTAGATTAGATATAGGTGCAGAAATTAGCAGACTACGGGTTGGCATATTAGACATGTGGTAGCTTTTTCAATTAGTGACAGTATCTAGGGAGTCTTGCATATGAGACGTGGTAGCTTTGTCAATTAGTGACGATATCTAGGGGGTCTTGTTACATATATACCCTAACTTAGCTCCACGAGTTTTAGACTATTATCCTAACCATCATAAGCCTACTTCCATGTTGAAAATTGCTTGCATTGTTGTCCATAATAAGTGACATGCATCATTAGGCTAGGGTTTCACAGGGGTAGTATGAAATTTAAATAGGGCCAAGAGATTTATGTGTAAGGTGTTTCCTCATTGTTTCATGTCTTTGTAACTATCCAGTGTGCAATGCTCCCGCTTTATTGTTTTAGATTCGATTTTGTTTATTTTCTGATATCCATGATTCATTGGCTATCTCATTAGACTTCATCAATTCTACCTTGTAAATTTGTGTTTATAAACCTTCTCTTCAACGTTTCAGTTTTTCCCAGAAGCAAATGAAGTTGAATTTGCAAGAAAATCAATTTTTGGAGGAGCTTCATTCAAATTGGACTATCTAACAAAGCCATCATTATTTGAAGATTTTGGTTTTGTCACGAAAGTTAAAATGGTTGACCGAGTGAAGCCCGAAGATGAACTATTCCTTGTCGGCTATCCATATTTTAATGTCAACGGTAAGACCCTGACTACCTGTCTTCCATGCATACTGTAAATTTAATCTTGTTTGTCGATTCTCTTTTTCAATACAGAAATGTTAGTGGTGGAAGAGCTTTACAAAGAGGCTGTAGTGAACACTAGCCGAAAACTTATTATATTCAATGGAGAACTCGACCGTATCAGATCTGGGTGTATCCTTCATCTTTTTTATGCAGTTTTTATGAGTTTGATGTTGGATTGTTTGTACTTGGTTACGTGCAATTTTTTGGAGTTCGATGAAAGCATTTAGAAGCTCACCTATTATTTTAAATATAGTTTCTTTCTTCCACTTTTCACTTTTGAAATTAGAAAGAAAATACCTTTCTCGTTTTTCCGTTTTAAAATACACCATTGATTGTACAATAAGAACAATTGAGAGGATGATATAATATTATATGCTGTCTTCTGCTGAAACTATCTCAAGTAAAAAAATAAAACATATAAAAAAAAAAAAAACGTTTTTGTTGTATGCTATAGGTTTTGAAAGAAAATGAATGAGCAAACAAATGCATTTTCAGCCATAGAATTTATGTTGTTCGTTCAAATATCGAAATGCCTGCTCCCTTTTTTGGTCACTGAGATCGTTTTTCTCCTTGAGATTAATTAAGATTATCCACCATTCTTCTATCCAAAGCTAGCTGCACTTTCAACGACGCTCTTGCCCAAGATGGAGACCGTATATTACATTCATAATTTTAAAGGACGCAACGGAGGAGCCCTTTTCAGGTTTTTTTATTTACATACCTGCTTTAAGTCCCAAGGAAGCTAAACTAAGAAAAGACCATATATTGCTTCTGAAAATTTAATCACGCAATTGATAAGAATATCATTGCTCAGATTCTCCGGAAAAATAAAATAAAAGAATATCATTGTTCAATTCTTCTTCATAGACAATAATTTATTTGCTGTATAGGGAGTAAATTAGTCATTGCTATTTTCTCAACTTTTGAGTCCAAAGGATTCATTTAACTGTGACTACTAATCTTTTTAGGTGCTACCCTGGACCCTGGAAGGTGCTTAGAAGGCTTGGAAATAAGTACTTTTGCTTGCATCAACAGGAAGTTATGCCATCCCTCAAGGAAGTTGCCTTGGACATTCTTCCATCAGCTTGATTTTCAGTAAATAAATCATATGGTAGGATATTTTCATTTCCTTATTTTCTTTTTTGTTTCTGAAAATTTGTTAGAAATTCTCTCTTTTTCTTTTTTGGTGTGTGTGTCTGTGTGAATGTGTGTGTATTGTTGTAAGAACAGAGCGTGTGATGGTCTTTGTTATGATCATGGCTAGCATATAATGAGAAACTCTTTTACTTTTTTTTTTTTTTTTTGCTTTTTTTAGTAAAGGAAAATTGTGAGCCAGGAGCATGGAAGACACTTCCAAATATGAATCCATTTATTTGTATTAAAAGCATGTTTATGAATTAAGGGTAAAATGCAAAAAACCTCGGGAACTATTAGGGTTTTGCAACTAACTTCGTGAACTATGATTTTGTTGTAATTTACTCAATCAGGTCATCAGAAAAGATAAAAGACAGTTTTGCCCAACTCCTCTCCTCCTCCGGCGCAACCACCAATGTTCCTTTTCATGCCAGATAGAGTCTTGGTCGAGGAAGATAATGCTCTTGTTGGGTTTGGGGCGAAGGCTAGGTAGTATTTGGGTGTAAGGATAGATAGGCACAGACCCGATGTGGGACCAGTGGAGGCAGCTCACTGGATTTTTTATATTTATATTTTATGCCTTAATTTTTTTAAAATTTATGAAGATGTTCCCACTAAAATTACAATTTGCCCCCATTGAATTCTTTTTTTTTTTTTTTTTTTTACATTTTATACTTCAAATTTTTTAGAATTTATGAAAATTTTTCCACTAAAATTACAATTTGGCCCCACTGAATTTTTATTTTTTTTTACTTTACATTTTTAAAAATTTATGAAAAAAACCCAATTGAAATTATAAAAATGAACCCACTATATAAGTTTTTTCTCACAAATTAAAAGTTTGCCCCCTTTTACAAAAAAATTTTCGTTGTGAGGATAGAGTTATTAAGTTGTTTAGGTATGAGGTTAAAAATAAGGACATTGTTGTCTTTTAATGTTCATAAGGGCATTATGATCTTTTAATTTTAAATTATTAGTCATGAACAATAATATTTAACACGCAGTCGGATGTCGGATGGGTGATCTGCAACAAATTTGTATAGTTTAGAATATTTTTACAATTTTAATAGTTTAGGGAGTTTTTTGCAAGTTTACTTTCAGTGATTTTTATTTTTTTTTTTTTTTTTTTTTTTTTTTTTTTGCATTTTACCCATTAATTAATTATATACTTCAGTTGACCCTTTTCAAGAAACATACTTTCTTCCACCAGACAGTCGGCTTCCTACTAGTCAACCTCTTCCTTCACACCTAGCATTCTTCTTTCTTTCTTCTTCTCTTTCATTCTCTCTTATATATATAGCATCTATAGATACCGTGTATATCCGAGGATATCATTAGAAACCAAAAATGGCAGCTGTTGGTGAAATTCTGATTGTACCGTTCTTTGGGCAGGGCCACCTCTTTCCTTGCATGGAGCTCTGCAAGCACCTTGCTTCCCGCAATTACAAGATCACCCTCCTCATTTCCTCCAACCTCTCCTCCTCTGTCCCCTCCTCCCTCAGCCACCATCCCTTCATTGAAGTTGTTGAAATGGACACCTCATCTCCGCCTCCTCCACCGCCGTCTATGGCAGAGAGAGCATCCGGACCCGGACCCGGACCCGGACCCGGACCCCACCCCTTCCATCTTCGTCACCAGCAAATGAGCCAGAGTCTGAAATCCCTTCTATCATCCAGATACGGGTTAGATTCTGCCAGACCCGTATGTGCCGTGATCGATGTCATGATGAGTTGGAGCAAAGAAATCTTCATCAAACTCAACATTCCGGCAGTTTCTTTCTTCTCCTCCGGCGCGTGTGCTGCTGCCATAGAGTATGCAGCGTGGAAGGCCGATGTAGGCAATACGAAACCGGGTGAGATCCGAATCCTTCCTGGGTTACCCGAAGATATGGCACTGACTTATTTGGATACTAAGCGGCGGCCTGGTGGACCTCCACCCCCACATATTGCTGGCAACGATGGCCCAACTGGACCAGGTGGTCGGAGTGGACTGGGATTCGATTCACCTGGACTAGGTGGCCCAAAGGGTTCAGGACCGCCTTTACTGGGTGGCCCGAGTGGACCAGAATTCAGTTTACCTGGACCGCCTAGACCGGGTGGCTCGAGTGGACCGCCGGGTGGGATGAAATTTGGGATGCCTAAACCGGGTGAGCAACCTCCATGGATGAATGAGGTGGAGGGTTCGATCGCGTTGTTGATTAATACGTGTGATGATTTGGAGCGTCCTTTCATCAATTATGTGGCTAATCAAATCGAAAAACCGGTCTGGGGTGTTGGCCCACTCTTGCCTGAACAGTATTGGCAATCCACCAGTTCAATTTTGCACGATCGTGAGATGAGGCCAAAACGCCAATCCAATTACACCGAAGACGAAGTGATCCAATGGCTAGATTCAAAGCCACATGGGTCTGTTATCTACGTGTCGTTTGGCAGTGAAGTTGGGCCCACATTAGAAGAATATGCTCAACTGGCGGATGCACTGGAAGAGTCAACCTGGCCTTTCATTTGGGTGATTCAACCCCGTTCAGGAAGAACCGGTCCACCCCCTGAACTGTTGGGTGCTAAACCCGGCTCAGAAGCTGTTGAAGAAGGTTATTACCCTCATGGCTTGGATAGCAAAGTTGGTGATAGGGGTTTGATAATACGCGGATGGGCACCACAATTGATGATACTGAGCCACCCATCAACAGGTGGATTCCTATCACATTGTGGATGGAACTCCACTGTGGAAGCGATCGGACGTGGGGTCCCATTTTTAGCTTGGCCCATTAGGGGTGACCAATTCTATGATGCCAAGTTGGTGGTTTGCCATCTAAAGGTAGCGTACATGGTATCTAACGATGGTCTATCAGGAATGGCGAAAAAGGAGGATATTTTGCAAGGAATTGAGAAGCTAATGAGTGATGAAGAGATTCACAACCGGGCCACGGAGTTGCGCGGCAAATTCGAGTCCGGTTTTCCAGCGAGTTCAGAGGCTTCTTTGGATGCTTTTTGTGATTTTCTAAGCCAACAAGTGACCCCTAAATGATAAATGCAAGGGGACCTTCTGGCGTGGGGTTGTGAAGATGTTTTATTGATGGTTTACAATGGCGACTTACCATATGAAATAATGAGGCTTACAATGTTTTAGTACATGTGTTTGATTTCCGGATGAGGTTGCATATGCTATGAAGCATGGATTTAAAAGAAAGCACTCTTATAATATCAAAATATTAACCCTTATCACCGTATTTGTTTCTCGTGTCCGTAACTCATGCTTCATAGGTTTTATGTAACAGTACCAGGACTCAAATTTTAGTGTCAGATCCACCACTTGTTAGGGCAGGAACAAAAGCTAGATTCTGCATCTCATTTCCAATACCGTTAGCTCCTGCACATGGTTTGTATTTTCTTAGCAAAGAAATGAACCCCGATCAGAATCAATCGGATATCCCAGTGGTAGGACAGCTGCAGTTTGGGGCCTTTCGCCCAAGTCCGAATCCCAGCCCCATCTTCCTCCTTCCCTACTTACACATACTAACAAAGTAAATAAAAAAAAGATCAGAATCAATCAACACCAAATCATGGATACCTTAAGCTCCAGGACAAGATCTATAATTCTAATTCCCATTCCCGGCAGAATTGCAATCCAACCCAGTTCCTAGGAAAACGAAAAAGGGCCTCCCGAGAAAAGAAAAATGGTTACTTTTTTTTCTTTTCCTTTTCTCGTGTGTGTGTGAGTTGTCCAGGCAAAAGAAGGAAAAAAAAAAAAAATGCCAAACATGAAAGATGGGGAAAAAATATGAACCACCATGATTATTCAACAATTATAGAACTGCAAAGAACCTACACCTGCGCGCCTTTTACTACTTTTATCTTTATGCAAAAACCCCAATCAGAGGGAATCGTTAACAATTTCATATAAGGAAAAATAAAAGGGGATGACAAAAATTGGGAATTGAACATATGCATATTTAAACAAATAATTCAATTATAAAATCAGCAGTAAGTCATGGTTTTGACTTGGTCTGATGGATCCGGTTCCAACTTTGGGACTATAGCAGACGACAGCTCTATATGAGAAACACGGACAGCACCCATTAGTCTCTCTGGCAACTCATCCATGCTGTTTCCCTGTGAGGAACAACAACAAACAATGCAAACCACTCCATTAACTCAAGGTAAAGACCATAAAATTTCTACTCAATGTGGATATATATTGTAACATAGGAAAGTTCGGGAGTGATTGCGGAAAAAAAAAAAATACATGCTATGATTCACTAATCCTATTCGCCTGGCTAGTATTCATCTAACACCTCCTGCGTGATTTCATGTCATTTTCTTTTCTTTTTAGTATTTCTTTCCACACTTCTTCTAAGCACCCTGTATGAAGCCGTTTATTTTCTCTTTTTCCCCAATAGAGATATCTTCAGTGTCCCTAGTGAACTTTGAAACTATCTTCTAACAAAATTCATTACAACATGAGATGGGACGAACGATAAAGAGAGACAAAATTGAGCTTCAGAAGCTCTCATTATGCAGACATTTACTTGCAAATTGCAATTAATGTATTCCATTGTTAGGTTGTTGGCTTCCTGAAGTTCAACTAAGGAATGGATGCAAAATAGAAACTGTTAACAAGGACATGCGAGGTTTTATTTATTTGTTTGTTCTTCGATATCATCAACGAAGATTTAGAACAACGGTGAAAACAATACTTTGTAGTTCTCCTAAGCAAAGATTTATGACTTTTGCTTTTCAAATGGTTGCAGATTTTTTTAGACATAACAAGGCTTAAGAAGCGTGAGGCTGTTACAAGCTTATCTAATTAGACAGCTATTGCAAGGTTTAACTCCACCATAAGTTCATAACCCCTTCCCACTGAATTGTGTGGAGCATAATAATCCTATGGCAACTGTAGGCAAAAAATCCCAGCAAAGAGGAAGACGAAGTGATCCCATTAGTCTTTGAAATGTAAATACCTGTACAAGGAAAGCCATGTCAACTACCAGCGTTGTAATTACACCAACTACAAGCCCCAAAACTCCATTGGCAACAGTAGAAGAACCAATGTCAACATCAATCTACATAAAGAATAGCAACATTAAACTAAAAACTAATGCTATCAAATCAAGCATTTTTATGGGTAACTTCAAGTATAAAAAAAGGGAATAAGGATATTCACTTCTAGGTATGTGGGACCACGGATATAGTTGCAATCAACAGCTTTTCCTAATAAACAAGGAGTGCTTCCAACACTTTGGCGCACAATCCATGAACCCTGCATGATTGACAACTGAAAGTCAGAAACAAATAAAAAGGGGAAAAACCAAAAGTAGAACAACTAGGAACATCCTTAAAATGAGGGCAATAGGCGTTTTCATATCAGAAAAACTATGGGAAAGTTGTCCTCATTAGAGATGAACCATTGAAATATTGAATCTGTAAATACATGCATTTTTAAATATGTCCATTCCCCATGGGTAAATTAAGCCATGGCATGTCCTGACTTATGCATGATATTGAATTAACACCGTCTAAAGCATCAAGACCATTTTCTGATGCAAGGCATGGCATATTTTCAGAGTGGCTGGAAAAATATCCAGGAGCGCATCTGCTAGATCCTGAGGCTGCACGTCAGGTTCAGTCAACCTGACTCCAACCTGCCCAGGCCAAACAATAGGCCCACAGCCTCAATAATTTACTGGATTGAGCTGCACGCTCAATGTTTAAGATATGATATCAAGTTTGGATGGGTTTGGATTTATGATGGCGCAGATCCCAGAACAGAGCCCAACATGATTACTATTCACTTCTAGTAGTAAATAAAGGGTCATAGCTTGGTGCACTGGTAAAATAGCGATCATTCAAGCATGAGAGCATGGGTTTAAATTCTGAGAGCAGTCACTATGTGCAAACACTGTCAAGAGTTAGGTATGCAAAAGTCTACCCCCTCCCAACACCCTCAATTAAGGGTGACCATAATGGATACTGACCCTTTTTTCTAGTAGTAAATTCCACTAGACCATATTGTTAGTTATCTGGATATATATTGCCAACAACTAGAGCAATTCTTTCCACTAAAAGGGAGAAATATGAAATGAACCAATCGAACCTATTAAGTTCAACAATGGCAAGGATGACTGTATATCAAATTATCAATGGTGTGCCAACTTAACATCTCTATATATGAACGAGATTCGAGAAAGTATTGTTACATTATTTGTTTGGTTATCTTACAATAATGTTGGGACGAAATTGCCTTGCCTTCTTTCTCATAAATATTATTTTTGGGACAAGTCTTCAAGCATTCTAACAATAATTTTCTAATATCTGAGATAAATACCTTGGGAACTGAGGGGATGAGCTTCAATCTACTGTTACGGAACTCATCATCACCATCAACAAACCGTTGCAAGAGAGATCCAGGTACTAAATCCTTTGTCACAAGATAGAAAACCATACTGTAGTGTGTCGAACCAGGTACCTTCAAATATTCAAAATTAATTTTCCCTTCCAGCCTCTGGAAGCATCAAGTTTAAATTCAAATCAGCTGTCCAAACAACTTACTTGCAAATTTACAACCACGGAGAAAAGTCCTTTCTCAGAGGCAACCTACACAAAAAATTTATATGAAGGCTCATAAAACTGGCCAAGACACAGAATATAGATGGGGCAATAGTTTGGTACAATAGTAAAAGCTAGGGTTGACAAGCATGAGGACTCATTCAAGTCAGAGAGCAGCCAACTTGTGCAAAAATAATGCAAAAGTTTAGATCTATCTCCAATTTCCACACCCTACTCCCGCAGTACCCTGCATAGATGGGAACATGGCAATGGCCTTTTTTACACAGAATCTAAAGGATTCACTAACAAATCAATTACATATATAGATTCCAAATAGTTCTACAATATCGAAACTCATTAATGAAGTTTCCAGTTTCAGAAAAAGTAAGCAGACGTGTTAAAACTCTGCCAAGGATTTACTGGTTCAACAACAAACCAGCATATTCAACTTATACAAGTTATGACAAACCCCAATGAGTAACCAGAGCTTCCTAAAGGAGCTACAACCAGGTTCAAATAATTTATTGTCTTTTCTTTCTTTTTCTATTTTATCTTATTATTTAAAGATTTGTTACTATTATTTGTTTAAGGGGTGGCAGGCCCCAGCAAGATCATAAGGAGTGGTAACCTCAACAAAATCAACCAAGAGAAGCGTCTCCAGATAGGCAGAGGCATAATATATTATTATTAATCCCAATCCATGGCAGAAACTAAAAGAGGCAAGCCAATAGACACACAAGTTGCCTGATCTATACATGACACGTGTTGGAAAAAAATATATCCACCCCCCATTCAAAAGTTTTCCGCATGAATCAGTAAGTGTTAAATTGGGGTGAAATTCAGAAAAAGAATGAAAGGAGAGACCACGCGAGAGACAAAGTGTAGCGTATAATACTTGTGCAGCACAACCATGGCGCCTGGCAACATGATCCATTCGTTTTGTGTCTTTGAACCAATCTACAGCAACGAGATCCATTTGATGTTTACCTGCAGGTATCTTCAAATACAGATGGCAACAACAAGACTAATAAGGTCACAAAATTTTGCACCAAAATACTCGAGAAGCACCTACACAAAAAAGCAAGCAAAGGACTAAGGGACCTTTGATTTGTCATAGCAAAACCGCTTGCTACGAACTCTGAAGTTGTTACCATCGGATATTCTCCAGCAGTCACGACCATTATCACGGTCATCACGTCGTAGGTTACCCGAGAAACAAGACAAATCAATTTTATCTGTAGGTTCTTCTTCAATTGTTTCACCTAATGAAGATAATTGAGAATAATTCCTCATTATTTCAATATAAATAATCAATGCTAGATGAATAAATAATAAAAAAAATCCTTAGTCATCATTACCGGTTCTCTTGATTTCATTCTCCATACTGGTTGAGCATGCCTGAAAAAATTTCAACAAATACATTATAAAAGATACAGAAAATTATGAGTGGGCATGTATAAAGCAAACCTCTTGGTCCGCTATTTGGAATTCTTCATCCTCATCAGAGTATTCATCCAACATCATGCCATTTCTGTTTGCAGCATTCATTTGATCAGGAAAACTAGAATTCGCAGAAGACTCCTGGGGCTTTTGAATCTTCCTTGAAGAACCAGAAGCTGATGCCATATTAACCATAACTGGGATTCTTGGAGGAGCAGTTCTTTCATCTGTTTGAGAAAACAATTCACGCAGTCCTACAAGAAAGAAGAAGCAAAAATAAGGATTCAATACAATAGAAAAGAGAAATGGTTCGTATTGAAAGAGTTAGTTTAGACAAGAGATGTGAAAATTAAAGAAAGAAAAATGATAGAATCACCAAAAAGATGACAAGATTAATGTACCCACCTTTCTAATTGTTGCTCATCATCTCAGCTTAATTATAGTTTTATTAATCAGAATGAAATTTATAATGCAAAAAAGAAAAGAAATCCCAGAAAATGAAAATTAAAGTTTATCAATCAGGACAGAAGCAAAGCAAAATTTGAGTACTGCTCAACAGAACAGAAGGAACATGTAGTGAGGGGTAAACACGATTAATAAAAGACAATCTGCAAGGACAATCCAAATTCTTACAAATATGAATTAAACACAACAACTCACCAGCAACACTATTTAACATCTGAAGGAGACAATGTTGCTGAAATGATGAAACATAACCCACCCCCCACCCTTTCAGATCAATTTGCATAAGATGCTGCACCTGTGTTCTAGGCCTCCCATTCCGAGGTTTCAGAGGGGAAATATTGAACCCTCCACCTAAGAACATCAAAATACATAAGAATGGTGCATCACTTGTTAGAATACAATAATGAAGCTGAAGATCTATAACACAATTTTTTCATTCACGACGAAGCAAAGAAAAAGCAACTGTATTTACTCTCTATATGGGCCCGAACAAATCCTGGTTGTGGACCACAGTTCTCATGCTCCCTAGAACAAAATAACACAACTGCACAGCAACAAAAATCAATCAAAACTCTATGGTGAAAAAGAAGTGGGAAAAGAAGAAGAAGAAGAAGAGTTAAAAGAATGAACTAGAAATGGTCACTGAATGCACATACCATAACTCCCGTCGTCATTTCGGCGCCAATAACGCACATAGCAAAGGTCACGGGGCCATACAAACCTGCAATAACAAGCATTGGTAAATATAAAGAGAAGAAAAGAAAATTTTCCAATCACACTTTCCCCCAAATTTTTCTCAAAATTCTATTTATGGTTACTAATGGCAAGTTTGCATATGAAAATTATATGTCCCCCCATTTCAATTATTATTGATATTTAAATTATTTGTTCTATATGAGTTCAAGAAAGAAGGAAAGGAATGCTCAACACTTGGACAACCTCATTTATCGGATGTCAACATGTTCTTCTCTCCATTCTTCTCATATCATTTATAGTCATGCTCTTAAAAATATACATTAAGAATTGCATTCAGTGATCTCTCTTTAAAATTTTAATTTCATATTACTAATTTGGCTCCTGCAAAAGAATTTTTCTGCCTCCGCCCCTGAAAAGCACATAGAGTGAGCAAGAATCCTAATGGGGGCCTCGATTTTAAGATCACCTGGACCTGTCAATGGAGTGGATCCAGATCCGGATCCGAATCCGATTAGTTGGATATGGATTGAACAAAAAAATCTGATGACCCAATTACGATCCGAATCAGATAATCCGTTAGCTTAACAAATCGGATATAGATTATGCTGATCCGATCCGATTAAAATTATTATAATAATTATTTATCAATAATTTTACATATATATATCTATATATATATCAATACTCCTATTAGAATTGTATTAGAGGTAACCCAAAAATCCAAAAAAAAAAAAAAAATCATAACGTTATATATACAATAGTGTGGTGTTCTCATCCACATGCTAATAAATCTTTTAATATACATACTAATAATATCATACTCTTTATAATTATATATGTTAGTAAATATGATTTTAATCCAAATTCGAATCCAATTCGATCAAAGTCCGAGCTAAATAGGATATGGATTAGAACATTTAGTCCAAGAACCCGTTAGTGATCCGAATCCAATAATCCGTTTGCTTAACAAATCAGATATGGATTTGATCGATCCGATCCAAATCTGATCCATTGACAGGCCTACCTGGAGTCCATGGGGCATCCACAGTGGATGGGCATGTGTTTGTGTTAAGAAGTGCAAAGAGTGTGATCGCTATATTATGGTAAGGGAGCATTATCATTTTAGTTTGTTCAAGATTACCAAATACAGGAATCCACCCCAATTAGGGCACCCTCCAATCTCTTCTATTTCTTCTGTCCTCTCTCCTTTTTCCCCAATCACTCTTGTCACAATATCCAAATGACATCATACAATCATTTCCTCCTACCCTCTTCTTACTCTATTCCTCTCTATTTACTCTGTTTATTCTTTATTTTTCCTCAGCTTTTTTCAATCCAAGCATCTAGGATTAATTAGAGAAGTGATCAGAGGATTTAGAGAGACAAAAGGCACCCAACCGCTAAAATCATTAGCAGACGATGCCACCGTAAATAAAAATTAACTCTAATTCCCCACCATGCTCATGCATAGCATAACCTATGTCTTCCATACCACGACACCTTTCATCAGCAAATCACTAGAAATGAAGTACACATTTTTTGCATTTCAAACTTTGGAATGCATAAGAAAGGGATCAGTACAAATTACATATATCATCCTGATGTTAATTTTTAGCATAAAATCATATAAATCTTGTCCCAGTGCCATCCCCAGATGGGCACAGCCGCACAAGACCTGGCACAATTAATTATTATAGAAGTTGCTAAATCAAACCAGCAAATGACATGCCAAAGGAGGACAGAAGGATTTGAAAGTTCTGAAATATTGAGTTTAAGCAACAAACAAGGAATTCCAAGCAATCAAATTTCTTTTAGGTGTTCTACCAAGAAAACTGGTGCAGTTTTAAGCTGCACATGCAAATTGCACCACTTTCCTTTCTTCTTTTTATCCCCCATTTCCAGTAGAAGCCAAATCACCTACCAAGTAAACTTTCACTCCAGCAGTCAAACTTCAGCTTGATCACGAAAGCATGCAACTAAAAAAATGAATAAAATTACCAATGCAAGTAGGTATCATTGCTTGGTGCAGTTGTGAAAGGTCGGACTATGATATGTGAGAACAGAAGTTCAAGTCTAAACGCAGCTACTTTGTAGGAATAGTGGCCTAGGTAAGGCTTGTAACCAATCCCTACCTCCTAACACCCTCGATAGAAGGGTACCCACACTGGGTAATGGCTTTTTTTTATGCAGATTATGACTCCACTCAATAGAACAACAACAACAACAAAAAATTAATTTTCAGAAAATGGAGTTAAATCTGATACCATGATCTCATGCAGAACATATATTTGGAATACAGCTGCCAAAGTAAGATATAAACAGGAATTCGATAATATAAAATTTCTCAAAAAGTAATTTGTTGTAAACACCAGCAGCACCCAAAATTGTCTCCCTCTTACCCTTTTCTCTTGAGAAAGCAACCAAAAAAATTTATTCTAACAACCTAAAACATAGTAGGGTCCTTTTTTTTTCCCTTCCTTTTTCTGCAATAGGTAAAGATGTACAAACCCACTTTGTCCCAACTGAAACTGAACCCTCAACCTCTTTTTTTGATAGGTGGAGGACATACCACTCAAGCTAACCCACCAGTGGAGCAGATTGCAAAAATCATATTGTAGGCAGACATCACATTACAACCGTTTAGTCTTAAAATATCATATTATGACTCACACAAGGCACCAGTTAAATAATTAAAATATCAAATTATCACAGAAAAGCCCACTTGAATAGAAAATTTAAGTTAGAGAAAGTTGTAAGCTACTATGCATGTGCAACTTGTTCTAACAAAATGATACCCACCACAATGGAAAGTTGAACTTACGAATAATGTAGTGTACGTACTATTGTAAGCATAAAAAGCAAGTTCCATGAGTGGGAGAGAATATTACATAGAGAACCAATCCAGCTGAAGCCGATGATAGAGTATTGCCGTATGTCCATCTACCTCCTCAACTAAGCTACCATACTGGAAACTGCAGTCCCACCTATACACAACATAGAAAATCAATTTGTCATAAACACCTAGACTACAATAACAATATAAAATCAAAATTCTGTAGAGCTAATTGTGGACATCTCAGGTCTTCTCTAGTCAAGCATTTTCAAGGTACAAGGAGCAATTTTGGACCATGGGCATCAGAGTGGCACACATGTCAAGATATTATATCATCACCACCTCACAAGATAGCATAAAAATTCGTCAATGTGCAACTTAAGTAACAGAAAATTATACCAAAAAGACCAAGTGTTACTGGTTTGCTTTGGGAATTTTATCACTTCAATAATGAAAAAAAAATGAGATTAATTGAACTGATGATGATATATAAATCAAATTATATGCGAAAGTAAAGTAGTAACTAGAGAATAACCAGGAAACAATCAATAATAACTTACCTGACATGGGATCAACCACACATAAGGAAAACAAAGCAACATCTAAACTGTGATTTAGTAGGACAGACGATAAATTAAAAACATGCAAAATTAAGGAGGGCATACAGAAAGCAAATTTTGAAATAAATAGAAAAAATGCATAAACAGTATAAAAATAAATGCATTCGTGAGAAGCTAGAGATAGACCCAATACATATAAGATGAGGCAATATAGATAGAGTGATTAATGAAACTTCACTCAAGGTAGTAAGAATAGGCATGATAGGTCAATGATCTAATAGAAGACAACACTAGATCAAGCATTGTAGCATGAAGTTCAAACATAGATTCATCTGCTGTTCTGGCAAAAAAATCACCACACTACGGACTTCATTTTGGATATTTCTTACGTCAAACATCAGCGTGATCAAAAAATATCATTAACTTGTAATTGACTTTTTTCTTATTGGGAGAGGGGGAACAAGAAAATAAATGAGAGAGAATTTTGACAGGTAGAACAATCAACCAACCAAATCACCAACAATTTTACTCTAGTAGCATTAGCTCGTTCAGTAAGCATATTTTTTTAATAGAAGTTGATATCTTTTGTCTCAGTCTTTCCAAAAAGCTCACAATTCAAAATATGAGAACAGACACGATCCCAATCATTTCATTATCCAGACTTGTTAACTATACAGTAGTTGAGGTAAGTAGACCTTACTAAATCAAAGCTGTCTACCACCTCCTATAAGTATGAAAAACAAGTTAATTTCTTACATTCTTATGAACTTGCAAGTCATGCTATGTATAAATTTAAAATTGCACATAAAAACTATAATGGCCCTCAGCAATACCAGATCAATGCTTTAAAGGTAAAATATTTCCCATGCATATGACTAAAAGAGAGAGATAGGTAATGTGCAATCGAGATATCTTTACTTGGGGGCGGAATAGTCTAAAAATGCTTCTATCATGTCAGTAAGAGAAAGAAGTTCGCAATAACTCAATATATTCTTACAAACTTCAATTTTCTTTTATTATTATCGGTTTTCTTTTTATTTTTCTTTTTTCTTGGGGAAGGGAGGCACCAATGGTAGTTTCACAGATCACAAGAAGACCATTGTGATTCAACCTTATATACTTGTAGTCTTCACAGTGCCTTCTGTATATATTTACATTCTGCAAGTTAACGACTGTATATCAATGATCTAGCTGTCGAAGTATTTACATTATGCACATAAAATAGATTTTTTTCTGTGACAGATTAATTATAATCTCACACATACTAGTATTAGAAATGTAAAAGTACAGGCAAGGAGATCTTAATGTGTAGCTATATGTAGCAAATAATTCTAAATTTTCACAAACTGGCCCAATTTCGGAGATCTGAATAATTTAGTTGTTTAAGTATGAAACACGGATAAGAGCATGGATTTCAAGATATGATGTAAGGAGCTTCAGATCATTACAACATAGCCCTCATTATATCACTAAAGGAGGAGGAACAAATCATTTGAAAATTCATTCACAAAAGATTAGGGGCAAAAGGACTCTTTTTAAAAATATATAAAATTGAGATCTGAATAATTTAGTTGTTTAAGTATGAAACACGGATAAGAGCATGGATTTCAAGATATGATGTAAGGAGCTTCAGATCATTACAACATAGCCCTCATTATATCACCAAAGGAGGAGGAACAAATCATTTGAAAATTCATTCACAAAAGATTAGGGGCAAAAGGACTCTTTTTAAAAATATATAAAATAAGATAAAATAAAATAAACCTTCTGTCATGTTAAGGACATAATTTAGCAATGAATATTGTAGTGGAAAATTCAACTAGAGTCTATCACTGATATAATACAAGTTTTGGATAATTCACCAATGGACGTCAATAAGTTTGCCCCTCAGAGTATCAGAAGAAAGTATTCCCACAATGCAATAAGCAGCACTATTTAGAGACGTGCTATACTGCTGCACACTTGTATCTATGAAAGTGCCACTTAAACATTTCCTGACATGACATTAATGAATACCTTCATAAGTTGTCCAGAAAAGTAAAAAGTGCTATGGCAGATGGAAACATTAAATCGAAGTGATTTCCCTTCCTAAGAGGTGCAGAATTGATGCACGATCAAAAATGTATGGATTTGATAAACTCAGTAATGACAGTGTGAGTATACTATATGGAAGCATATTAGCTCTAAAAGAGATGGAAAGTCAAAAAAATAAAAAAAGTGTGCCCTGTCTCTCCAGTCAAAAGTTATAAAGCGAACAAGCAATGAAAGCGAGCCTACCGAATAAAATTATCTAAAAGAATGTTCCTCTTACACTGAGAAGCACAATGAACATTTAGAATAACTAATCCACAAAAATTTTAACCCAAAAATAAAGAGCACTTACTCAAACCGTGTTGCATCCATGCTCATTACAAGCTCAAATATTTCTTCACAGGTAGCCTCCACAACCCCAACAGCCTTCATTGCTCTACTACAGCTCTTCGGCTGCATAAAAAAACTATACATAAGGATGTGGTCTGGAAACAGCCCAAAATCATGCCAGCAACGCAAGCTAAACAGAAAAATTATCCATACAAGGAAATCAACTTCAATAAGCTCTTCAAAAATGCGAAGTCCTGCAATAAATCATATAAATATATCACTAATTGTGAGGGATGTCATTATAACATTGCAAGTAACTAAATTATCCCATGACCCTCATGAATAACTTATTGTGATTGTCATCCAATTGGAATTAAAATAAAGAAGTATAACTAACCATTTTGGCATTGAAGAAGGCGCCAATGCTTTCTAGAGAATGCTTGATTGTTGATATTTTGGTTTGACAAGTCTGCGTCTAATTCCCGTGTCCAGTCAAATACAGATTCAGGAGGACCTTTCAAATGAACATTGATGGTGAGGTATAGATAATACACCTATTTATTCAGAACTAATAAAAGATGGAAGAGGGAACTACCATTTCCAATTGTTGTTCTCCGCAACAAATTAGGATGAGAATCATCTTCATCCTCTGGGGCACTAAACCTACACATATTTAATAAAGTGTGCAAGGTTGAAGCAAACTTTAAGTAGGAGCAGTAATATTCCAAGTCAGGTTTTCTATAAAAGTATATATCAAAGTAAAAGGTAAAAATAAAAGTGATTCTCAGCAATACAATCAGAAATGCTTTGAAAAAGTAGCATACATTTAATAGAAGGAACAGTTACAAGACAACACAATAATTTACATCTGCGAGTGTGAAGGCTTGAAAATCAAATTCAGCAAATAATGTCATAAAAAATTAAATATTTGGCATTGAAAAGAAACTGAAACACCAGTAACCCTAAAAGCCCACTTTTGACTATTCACAGCCACAGCACAGTCACTGACTTCTTTCCATTTTAAAAGCATAAATTTGAAATCCAAAAACCCTTTCCCTGCCCATACAAGCCTTCTCCCTATTACTCAGTGCCCTCAAAAAGGTTGCTGTCCAGCAATTCCAGTAGTCCTTTCCCTAAATTTTCAATAACAAAGACCTCCAGAACTTGCCAATTTCAATCTCTTGCCATCCATTAACGCCTAGGAGCTGTTCCCCATATTAAACTGCACACCTATAAGCTTCCCATAGTCAAAGCCACGAAATATTCAGTAGTATGAAGCACCATTTTTAGTTTAAAAGTGTTGTTCTGTAACAATTTTGATAAAATAACTTAGAGGGGAGATGTTTCATTTGTCCTACATCACCATATAGCAAGCTTGAGCCTCTATGAGCACCTCTACCTAGTACATAAATTTGTGCACTCCTTCCCATGCCCAAACACAGCAAGTCCTCCACCAATAAGAGGCTTCAATTTAAACAGCCTATCTTTTTCACTGAAATGGTGCTTTTACCTGGAACTGATGTTGCTGCAAGTGCGCCATCTGGAGCGTGCACCCCCAATCCCCCATCTCCCCAACTCCGGTCAGTGAATTGATGAGCACACTGCACACACATAATTTTCAGCTGGCAACTTTCATTCACTCTTCGCACTTGCTAGGCAGACCTTTTAATCGCCTTCCTTGAACAAAGAATTGCAACGGAAAAATGAATAATTCCTTCAATTTCTCCCAAGATACCTATCTTCAGAAGGCCAAGCACGGGCACAACTAACTCAACCAGTGAACCCACAAAACCAAAAATATCACCAACCTAAGAACCACCAGAAGTTTACTTTCACACATTCCAAAGATTCATCAAACCTACTGTAACGACCCACTCCACCACATGATAATCATACCAATTCCCACACCCATTTCACAAATCCCATACATATATATATAGGTAAAACATGGAACTGACCATTATATATACATAATCATCACATTTAAATCAAGTAGAATTTACAATCTCAAAGAGAGACCAAGTTAAACACCCCTACCTCTTAAAAGAGCAAAACCCCCAATTTCACCAAGGATGAAAATGCTCCAAACATGAAACCAAAACCGGAGAAATATTCCCCTCGTAGAGCCCGTAGTTTTTCTCTTCTACGACGTTGCTGGAATCAAAGCCGAAGAGAGTCAAAAGAAGGGTTGAAGGTGTAGATCTAAGAGTGGGGAGAGAGAAAGGGAGATGGAGAGAAGAGTTGTGGGTGGTTGGCCAAACAATGGCCCTCTCTTTCCTCCTTTTTATACCACCTAACCCCCTTGACTTAAAACTAAACCTCTACCTTACACTTGTGCGCTATATATATACATATATATCGCATAACATCCCACAATCGCCAAGTGTATCCTTAAATGAATTTTAAAGTGTCACAACAACTCCCAAACACTAGGCTCGGTCAGTGCCCACTTGCCTAATTTAAGAGAAATGGCTCAAATAGCGATTTCATGAGTCCGGAAACTCCCGGAAAAGCCATTTTTCTCTATCAATCCAACCCCAGCAGTCATGCCATTCTAGTTCCCAGGTCCTAAACTCTAATTATCAATCCCATATAACCATAATAGAAGGTCACATACCATATACAGGAGGGTATTTCTAAAGATTCAATCACAACACCTTAAACATAAGATCCTCAACACAAGTCTGCACACATATCAATCACATGCTCCACATACTACGTGTGTAATCACCCATTGAACAACAACAACGACTTTAGTTCCCTTAAGATCATTCCTAGCAAAAGAAGAAGGTGCTCTGGGGTGTCCGGGATTTTTCTAGCTTTTCCGGGAGTTTCCAGACTCATGAAATCGCTATTTGAGTTGTTTCTCTTAAGTCAGGCAAGTGGGCCCGGACCGAGCCTAGTGTTCGGGAGTTGTTGTGACAATTTAAAATTCATTTAAGGACACACTTGGCAATTGTGGGATGTTGTGGGATATAGATGTATATATAGCACACAAGGGTAAGGTGGAGGTTTAGGTTAGTCAAGGGGCAATGTGGTCGTTTGAGGAGAGGGTTAGGTAGTATAAAAGGAGAAGAGAGAGAAGGCCGCCATTTGGCCGGCCACCCACAACTCTCTCCATCTCCATTTCTCTCTCCTCACTCTTAGATCTACTCCTTCAACCCCTATTTTGACCCTCTTCGGCTTTGATTATAGTGACGTTGTAGAAGAGAAAAACGATGGGTTCGACGAAGGAAATATTTCTACAATTTTGGTTTCTTGTTTGGAGCATTTTCATCCTTAGTGAAATTGGTTTTGCTCTTTTAAGAGGTAGGGGTGTTTAACTTAGCCTCTCTTTGAGATTGTAAGTGCTACTTGATTTAAATGTGTTGATTATGTGTATATAATGGTCAATTCCATGTTTTACCTATATATATGCATGTATATGTATGGGAGTTGTGACATGGGTATGGGAATTGGTATGATTACCATGTGGTGGAGTAGGTCGTTACAAATGATATCAGAGCCTAACCCAGCCAGAAGTGTGGGCAACGAGGACGTTGGGCCCCTAAGAGGGGGTAATTGTGGCGACCTTGTGAGCGGGTGTGAGAGAGGCACTGGCAGGCTATGGGCGCACAATCCCTTGGATGTGGAAAAGGAAAGTACTATATATGTAGGATAGATACACTCCAGATGGTATGAGGCCTTTTACGGTAAAACCCAAGAGCAAAATCGTGCGGGCTCGGACCCAAAGAGAACAATATCATACTATGTGGTGAAGTGGGCTGTTACACCTACTATCCCCAACAACACAGAAACCTTGAGAATATCATAGCAATAGCCAAATAGCCAATGCCTCAGAAAATTGCCCAATTCCATAAAGAAAGCACAAGGCCAATTACTCAAACCTAATGCAGTCTGTTGGATCTTGGGAATACCAAAACATCAAGCCTTAAAAGGCCGGATACTTGATCTCAGGTCTCAACTCCATGGCTCCTCTTCTCCTCTCACCTAATAATAACACGCAAAATTTTCTTCTCATGGAATCTGAACAAACAATAAATTGTTAATTGATACCTTAAGTGGGAATTTTAGCATGCTTTCATAAACACCCAAGAGCTTCCAGTAGAACTGCAGCATAAGCTGAGAAACAGCCCATTAAACACAGTTAATGAAATATCAATTACAAACCACAGAAATGTCTGGAGGCATCATAAAAACAATCCAAATCCTGCAATCATACATCACACTCTCCATCCTAAGAGACAGCACAGACTCTGCAGCTCAGAAAATCTTCTGCAGCACGACGTTAGAAATTCCAGGCCCTCGAATCCCACATAAACTTAGGCAACTTCAGAAAATTATGATGTCATTCCTGCTATCTTTGTATTCTAGTGCTTGTCTCCCACTTGACATACCTCCACTATATCCAGGAAAACCACCTTATCTACCTATCCCTCGTTAACTACTACACTACCGTTACATCCTCCATGCCTATTCCTTCTTTTCTACCGGATCGATCATAGTGATCCTGCTACAGTGAAAAATATGCTAGATGTGCTCAATTAGGTGAAATTTTTTACTCCGGTTGGTATTTGGTAAGCACTAAGTAGAGGAATGTAGCAGGTAACTCAGACCATTCCAATAGCAAGTAGATATATAATTAGAATCAATAAACTATCACTTCCTCTTGCTCTCGCTTTCTCACGGCTTTACAGGATTGCTTCTAATAGACAGGCCATGGTGGTTAACTGTTATCATCTTGATAATGAGAGACTATCCTAAGATGTTCAGTTCAGGAGGCCCTTTCAGGACTTGGAGATTGAGGAGGTCACTCGTTTTTTTGAGTTGTTATACCGTCAGGTAATTGTGGTTGGGGATTCTGATTGTTGGCATTGGGACCCTAACTCTTAGGGCCGCTTTGAGGTTTGGTCCTTCTTTAGGTGTCTCACGGCTGGTTCTGGAGGCCATTTCCCTTAGAAGTCTGTTTGGCGCTCCAAGACTCCTCTCAAGGTGGCTTTCTTTGCCTAGACTTTTGTCTTGGGTAGGATTTTAACCCAGGATAATTTGAGGAAGAGGAATCAGGTGGTGGTTAATCGCTGTTACTTGTGCCTGTGTGATGAGAAGACAGTGGATCACCTTCTTTTACATTGTAGTATGGCTAGGGACTGCTGGGATTTGATGCTTGGGTTATTTGGGATTCCCTGGGTCATGCCTCGATCCTTTAAAGGGTTGATTGAGGCTTGGAGAGGTTTTTCAGTTGGGGCTCTCGTTCGGGATGCTTGGAGGGCTACGCCTCTTTGTATTTGGTGGTGCATTTGGCTTAAGAGAAATAGGAGATATTTCAATGGAAAGGAGAAGCCAATTTTTATGCTTAAGTTCTCTATTATTTCCACTCTTTTTTGTTGGGTTTCAGGGAGAGATTATAGATCTGTAGAGGAGATTGTTGTTTTTTTGGCTTCTTTGAAGACTTGAGGCATTTTTTGGCCTTGTGTATTTCTTTGGGATTCGCTCCCCTTTTGAGCGCTCTTTTATAAAAGTTTACTTATCAAAAAATAAATAAACTATCACTGAGCGATATTAAAAGAAAAATTACAGAAGTCAATTTTCAATTAGTACTTGAACGTTGCAACGAGAAGAAAAGGCGAAGAAAGTTTAATAACAATATTATCACTAGCACCATCAAAATCCCCATGCGCACAGCAAATAAATTGAATCAGATACTTACTGACTTTCATGATCTGATGAGGAAGCATTTCTCCCACTATCCATCCCAGATTTATATTCAAAAGAAATGTATTTGTTGCCGTTAGCTAGTGACCCCTGATGCTGCACATCATTAACATGCCATCAGTTCCACTTTCATCCACACAAGAATATTACAAAACTACATGGTACGATTGAAATGAACCATCATCTATCATGTAGATAAACATTTATAAGAAAATCATTTAAAAAAACACACACACACACACACAAAAGATTAAATTAAACATTGTGGACCTGGTTCACCAAAAATGTTTTGTTGTGACTAATAAAACTTAAAGAATACAACAATTTGAAAAGGCAATCCTGAACAGAGATGCTAGGAGCAGAAAACATGAAATGGGGGCAGGGTAATGTTACGTAGTTTTGAGAAAATAAACCTGATCTATCACGGACTCAATTTTCTCTTTCCAGATAAGTGCCTCCTGGATGTTGAATGCTGCCATCTGGAAAAAGAGTGCAACCAATACATGTAATTTTTCTCCACCAGGCAGCCATTAAGTTAAAGCAGTCAGAACAAAAATATTATGAAACATAAAGGAAAACACAATGACCGAGGAAGCACAGAAAGCTAGCCTTAAAACAACACAATCTCATTCTAACATTCACAAAGCCAGAGAAGCAAAGCAAGAACTAAACATGCTTGTTGCAGTACCAAAAAATCGTGTAATACTTCACAGTTGTATCACTTTTTTCGGCAATTATACAAGTATAATTGAAACTGGAGAACCAAAAATTATTTGCAAGTGCGAAAGAATGACAAGACTTGTTAGGACAAACAAGGCCCAAAATTGATATGGAAAACTATTACCTGCATGCCAACCACTAGAAAAATTACAAGAAATCTATGGATACCTAGGCTTAGGTGAACACGCGGCAACGAGAGCATATGGACACATCAGCATCCAAATGATCTTACGTGGTTCCCAAAGATCTATATCACACCTCATCCTCTAGAGTCGCTTGAAGACCTCAAGGAACCCCTATTCTAATGATAAACCTCGAGCAGACTATCGCGGGCTATCCTAGGTTTCCGCCTAATATAATTGCATACAACCACTTTATTAGACTTTGAGCTATGGTCTTTGATAATACCAACGTCATTACCCAACGGTTATTCACTCCTCTGCCATTATACAAAGGACACCAGGCCCACATCTAAAAGGGAGAAAAAACCACCTCTCTCTCTCTCTCTCTCTCTCTCTCTCTCTCTCTCTCTCTCTCCCCCCACAGAGCTACCCTAGGGGTCAGCCACCTTGGACCCTTTTGTAGTACATCTGCCATGTTGCTGGTAATGCCTCCATCCTATTCATTGAACTCGATATCTACATTTTGACGACCCCACTGGGGAGGTATTCTTGTGACGTAGAAGACAAACCACAACACAACGTAAAAGAATTAAAGGACGCAAAAAAAGATTATAAAAGATTCAGTACAGCTTGTTTAGTAAATATCAAATAACCATCATAACTTCCCTAAAATGACTTCCAGTCTGTACACTTCACTATGCCCCCAATTCTTGGGTAAGGAAAGATAAGCAGCATTGTGCATGACTACTAAGATCAGTACAGGGAATGGTGTACCATGTCATCCCTGATTTTAATTTATATGATTGAGTGGCACTCTGCATAATAATGCAGCGCTGACATAACTCGAAGGTCATACAACTCTTAAAAGCAACTTTTTTTGGTGTCAGTTCAAAAAAGTTCAATTCAAACATAATGAATTTATGCAGTTCAGATAAGTTAAACCTTGGAATCATTGCATAACAATGAGACCAACTCATAATAGGGAAAATAATAAAGGCAAAATTGAAATGAAAATATCAGCTACAGAACAACAGCAATCATCAGCTAAATGGAAGTCCAGCTTATATATATATATATATATATATATATATATATATATATATTATATACAATACATTAGACAAATCAGTGCCTAAATCCTTCAAATGTAGGCCATTAACCAATCTCAGTGCCATCAGTCATGCTGCTAACAGTGGTGGACTAAGCACATACCTAACTTTGGATTAATTGCAGAGTAACTGCCCTTATATGGAGCCCATGTTCTCACCCCTAAGAGCTCGAGCTTTCACAATTGCAAAAAACAACGGCCCCATGAATTTTTATTTTTTTATTTTTTTAAAAGTATGACATGAATAATTAAATTAAACTACCAAAATGAAAAGAAAGGTAATAGCAAAGGAAAATTACCAATCACTTGAACACATTAAAAATAAAAAAGCATACTTCAAGCACAATATCTTCATCAGCAAATACAGAAAAGGAAAGCAAAGGTCACGCACCGTAATTCGATGGTACTTCTCCTTTTTGTTGTAAACAGACAAAACATAAACCATCTGCTCAAGACAACAGAATAGGTAAGACGTAATGCCAAGAAAAATTCATTAAAATACATTCATTTATAGTGCACCACAAAACCACTGGTATGGAAAGAATACAACTGTTGTTTCAATACCACAAGAGAACCGAACCCAAGAAAAAATCTCAGGAGATTTCTCATCAAAGAAAATTAATTCTTCATTAATTGTAAAGTTAGAATTCCAAACAAAATTCAAAATGTAATGGGAAAAAAATTTGCCTATGGAGGCATTCTTATTATTCCATATAAATGCACTAGAACCCAAATAACACCATTATAAATAATCATTCAAATTATCAAACATAAATGTAGCAGAATTTTAACTTTTGAAAAATTTTAAAAATATTTATACGGCGAAAAACAATTGTCACGATCTGCAACATAAAGTTGAAATATCTAGCGAAAATGGCAATAACAAGAGTCATAATATGCAAGATAAACTTAATATATCTAGATAAAAAATACATTTGACAAGTAATTGAACTACCTAACTTGAAATTATGACTTGATGAAAGCATTACTGCTTCAGTGAGAGAGCTGGAAATTTATTCTAGGGAGGCGAATTCAGATTCGCTGGAAGTTAAATTGCATGGTTGCAAACATAAATCACACTTAATACTTCCATTATTTAGGAGTTACTTTTGGATTTGGTTCATGATTAGTTGATTATAAACTGAAATAGATTTGAGGTTTTTAATATATTTTGGCTTGAAGGTGCAAAGACCATAACCATGATAAAGACTACGAGATTTTGGGAATTCTGTGAAGGGCAACTTTGAAATTATTGGAAAATATAAATGAAAAATTAGAATTAAAAGAAATTGAGTAGCAGTTGCTGCCCCCATTGAGCCCAACTTTGCTCCGTCCTAGACAAGCTTCATGCCTTTCAAATTGGCAGTAGCTTATGGCAACAATTCTAATATCTTTAACATCCTAGTTTTAGAAGATGTATTTCTAACGGCAAGTGATATTCAATGGATGTCAACGCTTGCCGTATATATTTTATAAGGTAAAGATACAACTCAACTTAATAAATCATGAAATAATAAATTGTTGTTTGATGAAATTAGTTCCTTGCAGTAGAAGAAAGACAAATTATGGCATGTGCTTGGGGATACAGTACCAACAAGTCAGGGTAAAGTGTAGGAGCCAGAGGTTGTTTGTAGAAATGAGCCATGGAATTGGTACAATGAGATGCATGGATTTTTTTTCTTCTTTTTTTGGTTGACGATGGTGGTGTAGGGCCTCTTAGAGCACCCCATAGCAAAACATTCAGAATATCAAAACACGGGCTAGTTGTGGCAATCACAACCAACTAACAGCTGGAATGCAATCCAAGAAAAGACCTCAAACCAGAGTTGTTAATCTCTTAATGATAAGCAATACTGTCCTATGATATGAGACAGATATGCACCAGCTTGATATGCATCCTCCTTGTGCATCAAAGGTATATTGTATCTTACAAGAAATAGTATCTCCTATAAATTTCTTCAACAATTATTAGAGAGGGATGAGGAGGAGGAGGAGAACATCTCACTAAAGGAAAGAAGCAAACTGTAACAGGAGAATGGTAACCCCTGGTCATGCTGCATTTTATTCACTTAACAAAGAGGAATGGGGGAGGATAAACTAAATGAAACTTTAACTTCTTCCAGCCTCACTTTTCTGCAGATATCTTTCATCCTTTAACCTAACTACTTGACAATTCTTTTTGTAACCAAATTTTAGGTAATAATGCTGACAACTGTTTAGGTACACACATCCACTTTTAGGTCTTTCTTATTGATTTCTTTTTCAGTCACCACCATGGATGACACACATCCGTCTCACGTGATAACGTTGATTCAATGAACTCTTTGGCATATTATATCCCACGTCAAGAAGGCAAAACATAGTATTGGCACACTAATGCAAAGCATTAAACTAGAAGGAAATAGCCCAAACAAAAATGTCAAGGATCGTCCTAATACTGAATCCTTCCCTCTTTTTTAGCAAGCATTTCCTTGGCATATAAACACTAAATTTTAGGCCGTTCTGTTCTTAGGAGCAAGGGAAACTTAAATGGATTTTACCAAGATGTATGGATTTAATCAATATCTTAACTGTTCATCAAATTTGGAGATCATGCCAAAGGCCGTCCTGTTCTTAGGAGCAAGGGAAACTTAAATGGATTTTACCAAGATGTATGGATTTAATCAATATCTTCACTGTTCATCAAATTTGGAGATCATGCCAAAAAGTGTTCCATTCATCTATTTTCAAATCATATATACTCACATGTCCATGATGGGTCTTCAAGCCTCGATCCTCCACCCTACAATTGCCATCAATAAGAAGGGTCTTGATTGGAACCTAATGAAACACAAAAGTAAATCTACAAATCAATTAAGAAATCAAAAGGAAAAAAATCCTATATTATATAGTGTACAAATGTCATAAAAGTTATTGCATCAAAGCAACCATGTAGTCTTATATGCTTTCAGATAAGATTCTTATGTTATTTTCTCCAGTTCAATTTTAGTACGAGACACAGAAAGCTAAGTTACTACTACTACAGAACAAGTGCTTTTTCAAAGAATATGCTCCTACTTTGCTGAAAAGCATATTTGCAGAAGAAATTCAGACCTGTAATGATAATTTCCGAGAAGGAAATATAATTCACATCCCACCAAATATCAAAAAGCTGTAAACAGAAACCTAACTAGGAAATTCAAAATCGAGGCATTACCACATTATCCTGAGGCTTCCTCTTGTAATAT
Organism: Cornus florida; assembly: GCF_030987335.1. Taxonomy (NCBI): domain Eukaryota; kingdom Viridiplantae; phylum Streptophyta; class Magnoliopsida; order Cornales; family Cornaceae; genus Cornus; species Cornus florida. The sequence continues at coordinate 84,385,665 of NW_026775581.1, read as the reverse complement.
GCGAGTAATCGAGACTCAAGCACGAAATACCGCATATGAATAAAGGATCGTCCAATCCTCCTCCGCCCATACCGAACCATCCAACCTTCATAAACTACCTTGGACATGGCGGACTACTTCTGAAACAAACAGAATCCACCAATTGAATTACTCACTCTCTCAAAGAGTCCAAAACGAACGAACCAATCAAAATGAAAAACTACGAGAAAAATTCTCACAAATCCACAAGCAAACACAAATCCAGAAAATTTCTCGCGAACCAATTCAAACGCGACCTAACTAACTCGATCAATCATCAGCACAACAAGAATCCTTCGATTCCGCGAAATTAAACCTCTCTTCAAAGCAATCCTATCAATACCAGCAGAAATTCAAAATTCAAAACTACGATCGCGAGACTCGTCCACTCCAAAACGATCGAAATCACAAGGGCAAATCAGAGCCTCCGCATTGCGGTGATTCCGAGAACTCCAAAGAATCCTCCGCCCAGTTCTTCGTTCGAAGATCATCAACCGATTACGCACGATCTGCTTCGCCTGAATTGTGCCTGTATTCCGCAGAGAGAGAGTGTGCGTCTCTCCGCTGTATATATATACACATTTACATGAGCATGAGTGTATATATATATAGAAAGAGAGAGATACAAACGTTTTTGTATATATATATATAACACTGAAGATTCAGGAGAGAGAGAGATATAGCTTCTCTCGATCTATGCCGCCTGAATTACACTGAAGATTCAGGGAGAGAGAGAAATAGAGAGAGAATTTTTTTTAAGAGCAATTGAATTAGTTAGAGAGAGAGGAACTATGGGATTATCAAAAAAAATTGAATTAAATAGGCCAAGTACAAAACGTTGTGTTTAGTATTTTTTTTAAAACTCCTTTTTCTGTATTTTTGACAAATGAGTCGTGAGTCAAAGTGCCGGCGAACTGCCGGAACGGCGAGTCGGAGGCGAACGGAGACTCCGAGGGGTGATCGAACGACAGGTGAAGTGCTCTAAGATTCTGACTGACTAAATGAGGAGGTTCCAAGTAAGCAAACGAGGACAATGACTTGGATATAATGCCACTTGGCAGGTTACAATTGGAGGATGATGTTAAATCTTCCTTTCGTTCGTGACGCTTTCCAGATTTTGAAAAATGATGGTGCGAGGGTACTTTTTGATTGGATCTTGTATCTCAAATTGAGAAAACATTTTACCGTAAACGAAATTACGATATGCTTGTGAAATGACGTAAAGGGCCTTACTATTTGCAGGCTTGCAGCTGACATGATTACACGTTTCGATGCACAGCTAAGCTGCTCCATTACCTTACATGTGAGTACAAAACTCTTCATTCAAATGACGAATAGGTCCTTCATGAGTCGTGACCTTCAAGGCTTCACCATACTTGGGTTGCTAATAAATTTGGACGTTTTTCTTATGTTATGTTTGGAGTATTGGCATTATTAATTTGGAATTGAATAAAATTCTAGTTTGGTGGTTATTTTATTTTATTTTTTTTATTTTTAACTTAGATTCTGTTTGTTTCGAGGTAAAATATTTTTTTTCAAACAAGATATTCTTTTATTTTTATTTTTTCAATGTTTAGCAAAAGTCTACATCGAAGTTGAGGTTAGGGAAAGCAACGGGGTAGGTTTAGAGTGGGTTTCCCTAAATTCCGCCCTATCCTATTTAATTTTTGTTAAGTCCATGCCTACCCCGCTAACAAAATTTTTTCTCCCACTTTTTTGGACTGAACTGCTATTTAAATGTGGAAAGACCGGGAATGGCACGACATAAAAGAAATTATGAATCCTAACAAAATAAAAATAAAAAACATGCACATAACATAATTCAGATAACATAATCAACAAAAATAATGGTTTAATACAATCAAATCACAAAAAGTTTTATACTCCAACTTTCACCATAACCAAAACAAAAGTAAATTTAATATCAAGTTTACATTCAAAAAAAGTTTTATATATATATATATATATATATATATATAGTTATACGCTTAGCGAGGCGGGTGGGAAGGCGGGGCAGGGCAGGGCAGGGCCCCGGTGGATATGTATGCTGAAACTCTTACCCGCCCCATGACCCGCAATAGGTACAAAATTTGTATTCATGTCCGCCTCAACGATATAAAAGGTGTTTCTATATCTGTTATTAACGAGGCGGGACGGGCCGAGGCGGCAAAAAATGGCACCCCTAGTTGAAGTCGAATCCATCGGACGAAGCATATAAAGAAACTTGCTGAAAATTTATAAATAAATTATTTTTGTTAGATTTTAATATCTTTTTTTTGTAAATATTTCACAACAACCAAACACAAAAAAAATAAAAATAAAAAATATTTTTTAAAATATATTTTACATCAAAACAAACGGAGTCTAAATTACAATGCTTCTGAACGTAACATATGTTTAATTTGGTTGAAGGAATGAAAAACTAAACGAAATAAAATGGGAGGAATGAATGAGGCATCCTAGACAATGAAATGTGTCTCATCACTTTCTATTTAGTTAGATGAAAGAGATAGGGAGAAAAATGGATGGGGCGACATAATTTTTTTTTTTCTTTTTTCGTTTGAACGAAGGGAATGATATTTTTTATATATTTTTATCAATATATCCTCTTTGTATAAAATTATAAAAAAAGACACATTTTTAAAAAAATTGATATTATATATATTTAGGTAGTTATTTCCTTTTTTTCTCATCTCTTTCGTCTAATTTTAAAAGGATAAAAAAATTAAAGCAAAGATGGATATTTTATCCCTCCTTACTTCTTCCATCTCTTTCCTTCCTTTTAACCAAACATGAGAAAGTCCATCCATCCCTCCTTTCTTTCATCCTTTCTCAATCCGTCCCCTAACCAAACATAACATTAAGAGTCTTGTGGTTGTATCGTACACATGTCTTAGGCTAATATGAGTTAGGAATGCATACGGTCCGATTCGGTATGGTTTTTTGAATAAACCAAAACCGAACCGATTTATTCGGTTCCTAAAAAATTATAAACTAGAATCTAAACTGTTGAGACTTAGAACCAAACCGACCTAAATCATGAAAGAAAGTTCAGTTCAGCTCCAAACCATAGTTTTTTTTTTATTATTCTCTCTAAAAAACAAAAAATTCAATAACTCATTACCAACAATATGGATTTCGCTTATCAAATCAAATACAAGTTTATATAACAAATGGAGAATAATAAACCTCTCAACAAAAAAATAAAATATATTTATAATTTTGAAGCAAACGAGCTATTATGTATTGTTTTTGCAAAATATGAAATTTAGAAGTAAAAAAAATATTCGAGAGTAGCCTTATCTTTGTGTGTGGTTTAAAAAATATATCATTACAGACTTGTGCGTAGTTTTATAATTGTAACATATGTTATATTGTTGTTTATTAATATTGTAATATATATAAAAAATATATATTTAGTTTTCGATTCGATTCGATTTTGATTAACACTTCAAGAATTGAACAGTAAAATAACAGAACGAAAAGGTTCCTCACACACCCTTACATAGATATTAAGAAAACGTGTTTGTCTGTCATAATTTAGAAGTATTTTGAAATTTATCTATATATATATATTTAACTGGTTATAGTAAGGATATGATAGAAAATGGACTTGCTATATACAATATATAGACACGTACTAAAATTTAATGTTAGTCTTATGGTGATTTATGCCTGTAGTTAATAGTATGGAAGGTGTGCAAGTGAGAGTTCTATGTCCAACAGCTCGTGGGACAATCTCACATGAAAACATTCTCTTTATGCTCTTTTTCACGTTTAAATGTCACTTTAGTGGATGATGATACGATGATTTGCATGTGAAAATTATGAATACAACTTAAAAATAAAAATAAAAAATGGACATGTTTGGGTCTATCTCTAAGTATATAAAACAAAAAATAGTTAGAACTTATTTATGTTGACAATTTTCATAAAACTATTTTCTAAAAACAAGTTTTTAAAGCGTCCAATTTAAAAAACAATCTCTTTTAGTTATTTAAATGTTTAATTTTTTATGTTTTAAAATTGCTTTCAACAAATTAAACCTAGGGATGGTAATTTGTATCGTCCCGCCGGAGCCCCGTTTCGTCCCGCCTTTAATGGTACAGGTATGTAAACCGTTTATGTACCATAGGTACGGGCATGAATTTAAATTTTAAACCCATCACGGGTTAGGGGGCAGGTACGGGTTTTGAGAAACATCCGTCTTGCCCCGCCCCACTCTTTATATTTTATTTTTTTAAATAAAAAATTTATATATATAGATGTACATATCTGTTATAGATGTATACACATTATAAAGTTCATGTATATAAAAGTATATCATTATTTACAATATATATATATATATATATATAAATAAATAAATAAATAAATTGATAAAATCTATAAACTTTATACAATGTAAACAATGATATATATATAAATAAATTGATAAAATCTATAAACTTTATACAATGTAAACAATGATATATATGTGTATATATATATATATATATATATATATATATATGTGTGTGTAAACGGGCCGGGGCGGGTACACTCATTTCTTAACGGGTGAATAAGAATTGTGAAATTAAAACCGGTCACGGATATGGAATAAATATGAATTTATCCATAGTTAAATGGGACGAGTACGGATTTAGACAAACTAGCTCCATAACCGCCTTATTGACATTCCTAACTTTAACCAAGTAAGTACAAAATGTTCCACAACAATTTTTGAGATTAAGGAACTTTCATTTAACTTCTCATGAATATGACAAATTTTTTTATTTTTTTTTCCTAATACATAAATGAATAGGACAAATTGGCTTCTTATATTTTAATATATATTTTATGGTAAGCTAATAAATGAAATTTATAGACGCAGGCTTATTTAGGCTTTAATTCCCAATAATTACCACTAAACACTGGAGTCTATGAAAAGAAAGAAAATTTTATTTACTCAATGGTGGAAAAGAGTTCTCCTCCATATCATTTCAATTTATTGTTTGCTTTTGATATGTTGTGTCTTTAGGAAGCATAAATACCTTTTAGGAGCACAATTTGGGATTCTCTTACAAGCTTTTCTCTATTTAAGTAGTTGACAAATACAATCACCAATATTACCCATTATTACTAATAATGATTTGAGAAAAGTTGATTGATTGACTGACTGGTTCCATTTTGTTGGGTTCTTATAGCTTCTCAAGGAAATCATTTAATTCGAATGCATCAAAATAGTAAAACTATAACAAGAAAGAAAATATATAGGTGGTATGAAAGTGAATCTAAGGCTTTTCTCTCTTTTCATTTAATCTTTTGGAGGGGTATAGGATTTTGTCAACACAAACAAATTATTGTTGGCTTGTTGCTATGCCGATAATAATTGCTAATCTAGACACCAAACATTGCACTTACAATAGCCTAAAGTAGATTTATTCTTGAAATAAATAAATAAAAAGGGATTTGTTCTATCATATAAAGCTGATTTTAAATATGAAATCTAAAATGTGTCATTAATAAGTATTTTATACCTAATTCTATCCAAAATGCCGTGTTAATAACATTACAATATTACACTTCAAGAATCATTCTGAAGTGATAAATGTCATATGTATGAATCGTATCATAATGTATAACATTTATTTCACTTAATTAAATAATAATTAATAGAAGAAAGGAAAATATATATATATATATTAGAACAAAGGATTATGCTACCTACTCGAGGTATTAATGACGATGATTCTCAAATATCGCAAAACATAATGTGATACAATGAGATAGAATGCAATAGAAACAAAAACAAGTTCAACTCATATGTTACATAAAGGTTGCAGGCTTCTAAAAAATATGTATTTCATCTATTCAAGAAAATTAAGAGATTGAAGGATGATAATAAATTTCTACCATTAATATGGGGTTAATTTAAATCTTTTAAAGGTAGGTAAGAAAGTTCAAATCTATCACTTATATATATATATTGTACAAAGACACCTGCAAAGCGTCTCTCCACGTCAGTCATATGAAGTTCGAAATTTTCACCTGTGAACGTATGAATGTAGTTCTAAATAATTATCTCTGCTCAAAGAAAATTGATTTAAGATGTTTGCACTAGTCCCAAGTAATTTAACTTATCACTTGAGCCCATTCCTTATGATTTTGTACTATATTTTATTCTACATGTGAAATATTATTATATTAAAAATGCAATAACATTTGGTTAAAGATGCAATACTATTTTATAAAAAATACTACGGTTAAAAATAAAGGAATATGACAAAAATAAAAAAAATAAAGGAACTATATATTAAATGAAGACTACATAAGATTCTATATAAGAAATTTTGGGTTGGGTGAATAATGATAGTTAGGCAGGAACTATTAACAAGTACCAAAAAAAAATGAAGAGTGAAGAAAGTAATATACTCTATTATTTTATCTATTTTTATGTATATATTTATAAAATTACACTATTACCTTCACTTAAATTACTATAATATTAAACTATTGCTACCGGATCTCACACAATATTTTGTTACGTACATAAATTGAGTAGTTATAAGGGTAAATTTGTAATCTAACAACTATGAGTGTTCATGATTGAAATAAATGGATTATTGCGCCAAGTGTTGTATTGGTGCAGCATTATCGTTGGATCTCAATGTGATAGTATTATATAATTTTTACATGCACTTGAAGACACTGCAGAAGTGCTGGTTCCTTCTCAATCCCAAATGCCGTGTCTTGGCGGTTGGATTTGAATTTTGCCGACAAAAAAGACAAAAATTAATAATAATAAACTAGTTCCATGGCCCATCCTAAGTGCCAACCATGATGGTTGTTGAAGAAGAATGTGTTTTATACTCCCATTTAAATATTGGGATATTTTCCTATAAATATCTATTTATTTATTTTAAATAAAATAAAATGACATAATTACTCTTCCAAAACACAATCGCATTGTACCATTATCAAAGAAAAGTACACAACAACACATGCACTCCAACTTTGAAGAATAATTTTAACACTTTAATTACTTAAAAAATAAGGTGTTATACAAATGGTGAAAGCATTATTTTTCCTTTCTATAGGCATATATATATATATATCCTCATTTACCATGGACTTAGTTACTCAGCATCTTTCGCATGGTAATCATTTTTATTTTGTATTTTTATTGGTGTTTAAGTAAAAAGTAGATAATCATGTTTGGTAATATTTGTTGCATTTTTGCGTAATATTACATCTATTTCAAGTTAAGTTTTGTAAAAAAATATGCTTAAGAGTAATGTAAGATGATATGAACTCAGTTTTCAATATCAGTAAGGCTTCGTTTGTTTTGACGTAAATTATTTTTCTCGAAAAAGATTTTACTTTTTTAGTTAATTTTTTTTTTAATTATTTTTACTTTTTCAGTGTTCGGCAAAGATCTAAGTCAAGATTGAGGTCGAATTCATCGAGTGAAACGTGCAAAAAAACTTACAAAAAATTGATGAGTAAGTTATTTTGATTAAGACTTTATTTGTTTTGACGTAAAATATTCTTTTTGAAAAATATTTTTCTTTTTCAGGTAAAATATTTTTTATTTTTATTTTTTAGGTGTTTGGCAAAGGTCTACGTCGAGGTTGAGTCCATCGGATAGAGCATGTAAAATAACTTGCCAAAAATTAATGAATAAGTTATTTTTATTAAATTTTTAATATTTTTTTTTTTCGTAAATATTTTACGACAACCAAACACCAAAAAATAAAAAAAATATATTTTCTGAAAAATATTTTACATTCAAACAAATAGAGCTTAAATCTTAATATTTTTTTGTTTGTAAATATTTTACGATAACTAAATATAAATATATATATATATATATATATATATATATTTTACTTCCAAACAAAATAGCTGTGTAAAATAATACAAATTCTTTACTCAAAATAAAACTAAAAATAATAGAAGATCAATTAAATTTAACATATTCTAACTCGAATTTAACCCGAACTTAAACAACATAGCTTATAGCACGGGTTGAACTAGAATTGACCCGGAAACCAACCCAAGTTTGAACCCCAATCAAAATGTACCTTTGTTTTTTACTTTAGCAACAGAAAAGAGTATGGACACGCTTATGAAAATGATGTGTATACAATTATCAGCGCTCCTTTACCCTTTTCCTTTTGACGTACCCAAAAATTGTCATCTGATCCACACTTCCTTAATCAAACTCACACTTCACAGCTTTCTCTTTCTAAACTTTTTTCTTTCTTTTTCCTTCTTTTTTCAAATTCATTCTCTGGTATACTTTTCTGATCGTCCCCATACAAGGATCAAAACGAAAATCAACCATTTCAAAGTAGGTACCTCAATCTCTACCCTCCCTCTCCCTCTCTCTCTCTCTCTCTATATGTATATGTATATGTACTGTTTATAGCTTCAATGATCTCAAGTCTCAATTACTATATTTCAACAAAGTGGAACAAACTATAGATCTGTGTTTGTTTAATTCTGCAATATTGCCACTGAAAGGTCCTTTTCAAGCTTCCATTATTGACTTTGTTGGTGTTTACTCAGTCTAAAGCAAAACAATTAGCAATAGGAAAGAGACACTAAAGATTCTTTTAGAAAGTACCCAAAATTTCACACCAATTTCATCAATTCTAAAGTGCTAAAGTGTTTTGAAAAAGTAATTTGATTGAAGGTACAAATTTCTTTGGAACAGGAACTCAATTGGTTGATTGCAAGGAAGATAAGAGATTCTAATGCTTCCGCATTCTGTTTTATAGATTATTATTGTCCACAATTGGTTCAGAGAGAGAGAGAGAGTAGAAATAGAATAGTGGTTGCCAACATATCAATTATTTTGTAGTTTTAGTTAAATCAATCCTAATAGAAGAGTAGTTATGAAAGAAGTCAAAGAACCCTTAAATTGGTTAGGGTTGATTGCTTATAGATAGATAGATTAGAGAGAGAGAGATCATTCATGGGTTTAAATGTTTGATTAGAAATAAAGGGAGTCTTAGAGAAAAAAATATGGGGTCGTTCATGGGGCATGTTCTTCCGGGGACATTGTTTCTTTTAGTTGGGGTATGGCACACATGGAGCTCTATGATGCGGTATGTATCGAACCCCAAGTCATTTCAGTTTAGGATTTGGAATCCTGTGCCGGGTTTTGATGGTAGGCTCAAGTACTTGGAGCTTTACGTTGTAGCAATTGGGGCTTTCATTGATATGTGCATAGAGCTTCTGTATTCAACCCACCTCAAGTTTTTTGTTAATGGTGTCTTGAACCCCACTTACATGAACATTTTCGAGCATGGCGGGATGCTTCTCATGTTCTTCATCTTCGGTGTCATTTCTCTGCTTTCGGAGAAAACCAGGTCAGCCTTTCTCTGCTTTAATTTTCTTAAACTTTTTCTGATTTAAATTTTTATAAAAGAATCTGTTCAGTTTCTGCAAAAATGAAATAACAAATAATTTGGACCCTTAATTTTTTTTTTATTGGGGCCTATAAACTAGATTTTCACTCACCTTCGGACAACACAAATTTAGCTTACTAAAGTTAAGATTTTCATCTTTGAGAGGCCAGTGAAACAGAATTTATTATTTGTCAAAGAATTTATAACTATTAGAGATGTGAAATATGTGATTATAGTAGGAAATAAGGACTGTTGTGTGCTGCAGCGACGACGATTGCCCTTAGAAATGTCAATGACTCCTAATACATTAGTATTTATTTTACATTTTTGTTATGTGGTAAAAGGGAAAATAATAATAGTTACAAAAGGAATGCCTAGGCTTTAAAAAAGTTATACGCCCGTCGAGGCTTAACCAGAGCCTCTCATTCTATCACGGGTCAAACCCTTTAGCCAAGGCTTGCGCTTTTTAACAAGACTCTAGGCTACAAAAAAATGCCTCTTATTTCTTAATCATTTGTTCATATTGTTTTCTTTGTCTTTTCAAATGAATATGAATTTACATGCTCTACTTCACATCATTGTCATATTCAATGCATCTCATTGTTTAATCTTATGTATGTTTTAAAAAATTTAAGAGCTTATGGTGAAAACTTACATCAAGTCCTATGCTTGATTTTTTTTTTTTTTTTTCCATCCTAATATAATACATGTTTAAATTACATGGTTACTGCTTTTATTGCACACTTTAATGGTATTTAATCTTGTCAATGCATATCCAGATCAAAAGGACTTTTGTGCTTTTTTTTATTTTTTTTTATTTTTACCTTACACACGCGCCTTCAATTATGCTTGTGGCTCATGTTGCACCTTGCACTCAGATTCCAAGAGACCTGGTGCCTTAGTAACTGTTAGCGTTGTGTTGGCTGAGACTTGGTGGCCCCAAGTGCCATTACAGAGGCAAAAATTCGTGGTGTAATTTAGCCCTGTAACAGTAACTATGATAATCTAACCTATGTCGAAAAAATTGCCTCTTGTTGTACCATAGATTTGAATGTTAATGTAGTTAGTAACACTCCATGCATGGAAAAATATTTATAATTTCATGTGCAATTTGAATGTAAACCACTGACAGAAGGTCAGTGTAGCAATGAATTTCAGAAACCTAATGGGGGATTTTTTATATGCATTCATTTAAACCATATAAAATTCAATAAAGTTACCCTTAAAACCAACAAAATTGAAGAAATATTCTGAAAATACATTGCATGTCGATTGTTTCAGTACATTTTATAGGTTTAAATAAAAGTAACTTGCTTAGATATGTCTGCAGGTTAACCTTCCCTGCCAAACGTTTTTTCCCCTCTTTTTGCAAATTAAAGGACTATAGGCACAAGAATAACTCTTCAATTTATTTACAAATAGATTCTTTTATTTATTAAGGAGGACAAGGAAAAATAAAATTATAGGCAACTGTCTATTTGATCTTTAGTCAAATGAATCCCTTAGAGGATTTTTATGCACAGTCCAGGAATGAAATCTATTTACATCTCAATTTTGGTAAATCTAAATAACATGTGAATATTTGATTCCAAATATTTTGTAACTTTAGAGGGGCGAGGCAGTTGACTTGTGTATTATCCCACTTCAGGAATTGGGCATCAAATATTGGAGTCTCTAGAGTTGGCGTCTAAGGAGGTTTTCATGAACATCGCTTTGTCAAGGCATTGTTTGTAGTTGTAATCATTTTAGAAACGAAGGTTGAGCGCACATAACAATAGTCATGCTCAAAAAGGGAAGTGAAACAAAGTTTATAGCTGAAAGTTAAGCATGCATTTTTACAAGTCTAGTGCATCAATATCGTCACTTACACCACTACTTGTTAAATAAATGATTCACTGCAATGTATTAACATCATATCCTTGTAATGTAATTTGTTTTTGTTTTTTTTTTTTTTTTGGCTTTTATTTCTTTACTAATCACAATCACCTTTTATTGAGTTTTTGGCTTTGGTATTAAGTCTAACACCCTTTTACCCTTTGTTCAGCTTTCTTCCATTGCCACAAGGAGCTTTGTGCTTGATTGCTGCCACAGCATTCTGTGTTGAGTATATTCTATTCTACTTTCACTCAACTACCCACAAAGGCCTCGAAGGATACTACCACCTCCTCCTTGTCCTCCTAATAGCCCTCTGCATTTTGTCCACCGTCACTGCAGCCCTCATCTCAACGAGCTTCCCAGTTGATTTGTGTTGTGGAATTGCTATGACACTTCAAGGCCTCTGGTTCTATCAAACTGCATTCAGTCTATATGGCCCCATGATGCCAGCTGGTTGTCGGCTCAACGGAGACCAGATCTCATGTCATTCAATGGACCACCAGGTCCGAGGGGAGTTGCTTGCTACCTTCCAGTTATTCACCATTGTATTCGGCGTCCTTGTTGCAGTTGTTGTATCATATGGTTTTGCAGCTTCAAGATTTGGACATTCTGATTTTAAAAGCTCGCGCACAGCCGAGGATGGACAATATCTGTAATACATGCAGTCATGCATCACCAGAGCCAACTGGAATTTAGAATAGTTTAGAAATTAAAAGAGTGTGATTGTATGGGTAGTGGTAATTTATGTGCAAAGAAAGTGACTCATTTCAGTGCTCCTATGTATAAATTAGCGGTCAGTTCATTTCCTTCTTGACATGCTAGTGGTATTTTGTAAATTAGAGTGAGATTACATTCATGAGTAATTTTCATTTGTGTATGACAATTAAGGCTCTTATCATCTTGTAGAATTGGGCTAGAGGACCTTTGCTGGTGTTGGTAAATACTCATAGTTTTTTTTTTTTTTTTAATTCATTTTACATAATAAAATTTATGCATAATTAACTGCACCAAAACTCTCTTGAAATATAAAATGCATATTACTCATTTTAACAAATATCTGTCATTAAAATAATGAAAGTTTTATAAAACACCTCCTCTTCATCTCTCTCGGCAACTTACCCCCAGAAACAAGAGTCCCGTGTATCTCCTGTACCAAAGTAGGAGGTTAAGAGTTGATTCCCCACTTTAAAAAAATAAAAGAAAAAGAAAAAATGAGAGGTGCATTGCATGTCGTTAAAAAAAAAAAAAAAAAATGAAGATAAAGTACACTAATACCCCATGAGGTTTGCCAAAAGAACACACAGATACAACTTACCCTATTTTGGGACAAAGACACCCCCTCAAGTTTGAAACAACTACCAAAGACACCCCAGTGGTAATGAGTTGACATTTTTGCCCTTTGACTTTTATAGTGACCAATTTGAATGTTAAAATGACCTTTCTATCCCCTACCCATTTCTGTCCCGTTCTCTCTTCCTCCTCGTAGCCCTAAGGGTCAGTTTGGTGCAATGGAAAATGGAGGAAAGGGAAAGGAAGGTGATGGAGGGTGTTTAAAAAATTGTGTTTGGCTAAAATGGGTGGAAGGAAAAGAAAGGAGAGGGAAGGCTTTTGAGGGTTATGTATAGGTTTATACAGTAGTTCTCTTATCCTCCAAAAAATGGGAGGAAATGGAAGGAAAGTGAAGACAATGGTTGATGGAGGAGTTGTGGTGCCAATTTTACCCTTAAGATTACATAAGTTTGCAAAACAATATACATACAAGTTAGCAGTTGCAGAGAGAATGAGAGACGGCGGGCCAGCAGCTGAAGCTTGTGAACGGCGAACCCAAACTGGAATAGCGGCGATGGAAACTGAAAGATATGGGTTTTGATTTTCTGAACAATCTGAAATGATATACCGATAAATTGAAATATATAGGTTTTGAACTTCTGATTCTTGTAATGCACAGAGAGAGAGAGAGGGCAAGTTCAGAGTTGAGAACGAGAATAGAGATGGAGGCGAGATTGGGGAGGCTGAAATGATTTGCCCTATTTTTTTTATTTTCTTTTCTTGTGGCCCATCAGTTATAGGACACTATATATAATAATAATAATAATAATAATAATAATAATAATAGAGATGAAGGCGAGATTGGGGAGGCTAAAATGATTTGCCCTACTATTTATTTTTTTTTTTTTCTTTTCTTGTGCAGGTATAGGAGACTATATATATATAATAATCATGTTTGGGAAAAGAAAGGGAATGAAAGGAAAGGGAATTATTTTAATAAATTGACTATTATACCCTTTTATATTTAATATATATATATATATATATATATATATATATATATATTATTATCTTTCCCTTTCTTTTCCTTCATTAATCAACCAAATACAATAGGAGGTTAAAATCATCATTCCCTTCTCTTCTCTTCATAACTAATATTATCCTTTCCCTTTAAACCCACCGTACCAAACATAGCTTAACACCAACCGAGTCGGCTCTAATTCCACCCAATCACTAATTTATCCTTCCATTTTTTTTTTATACACATATATACATACATATATGTATCTATAGATACATGCATATATATATCCACACACACACAAGGATAATTTTATATATATATCTCACTAACCCACACAATACTATCTACAAGATGTCAATTTCACTTAACCTCAGTCTACCAACATATCCCCAGCGTTAGAGGCTGTGATCCCCCCCAATTCGTTGGGTGAAACAAAATCCTTAAATCTGAGTTCTACTCCTCGGTCATAAAATGGTTCATCAGTGGGGAGATCTTGGAAGAGGCAAGCTAGAGCAATCTCTAAGCAAGCCAAGTTCTGTCATCTTGGAAGCTAAACGGAATCTCTCTGCCGACAATTCAACTCCGAGAACACTGTCGAAAATTTCGAAGGTAAGCATTCGAGCCCATACTCGTTACCTTCACGGCGGCGATCCCACTACACCAAAACCATATGTTCGTTGACCCATCGGACACAGCTTCACCGGTGTCGGAATTGATGGCCGCCATTGAAATCACCAATCTCTCCCGATGATCTATCCCGTTACAGTAGGGATTCACAGAGGCTGAGTTCGCCCATACTGAGGCCGAGCTCCGACGAGGTCGAGAAGGTGGTGGCAGCAGAGCTCCTCTTCGGCGTCTTCTTTAGTGGGTGGTGGTGACTCTGGTTGTTTATATATCATACATAGTGTGAGATAGAGACATGAAAAGGGTAAGTTGATTATTTAAGTATTTTAATATTTTTTAATTAAAATTAATAAAATAGTGAAGGGTAAAGTGGACTTTTCACATGTTTTAAGGCTATGTTTGGATGATAAATTTCAAGAGGGGGTGTCTTTGTCCAAAAATATACAAACTTTCAACTGGATGTCCTTACCCCAAACCTAGGTGTTAGTGTACTTTACAAAAAAAAAAAAATTGTTATCGCTATGAAATAAACTATTAAAATATCACATAAAAATCACATGGTATTGAGCTAATTGCAAATCCAAGGGGCATAGTGGTGTTGGCAGGAATACGAGAGATAAGTCATTGAGGTATAGCTTTCGAACCGCACTCCTGACTTGAATAATGTGTGTATTGTGGGGTTAATATACGTGCTCTAAGAAAAATTTAAAAAAAAAAATTAACTACAGAAAAAACCTACTAGTTATAATAAAAATTGAGTATCACCGATTCACCGCCTTGTACATGTCACCCATGCCAAAAAAAAAATAAATAAATAAATAAAAAATTCATAATTCAAAGATGTTTTATACTCTCTCAAATTTCATTGAAAAAATTCAAGATAAATTTTAAAATAAATAATAATTTCAAGATATACTTAATGGTCACATAAAGTTAGTGACGGTGGAGGTTATTGTGCTTAAAATAATTTTTTATGAAAATAATGTGATTTTTTTCAAATATTTTAAGAATTTATTCAATTAACCTCTTATAACAGAACTGCTATTTTAAAATTGTAGCAGTAAATTGGATTTGTGACTTTTCTTAATTTTCTCAATCTACGCCAATACATGGGGTGTTCAAATAATTCGACAGTCCGCTAAACTGTACCGATTCGATCCGATCTATGTGGTTCGATTTGGTTTTCTAATGCTGTCGTTCGGTGGTGGATTGAAAAATTAGTAAACTGTAGTGACCGAACGGGTTAACGGATTAGGTGCTAAAAAAACCGAACCGATCAGTAAACTGATCCGTGGCCAATCCGTTGAACTAATATACATATATTATATAACATAAAATAAATAATATATAGTATATGTATAATACATTATTGATGTTTTTATTTTCTTTAATCATTAAGTTTTCAAAATTTTATTGTTTTACGAACCAAAAAATGCTTTATTACTTACACTTTTTAGTTTTTATATTCCTTTCATTTGCATGCGTCTCTTGCCTCCCATCTAATCCCACAAACCTAATCTCTTATGGAAACCAGACAAGTAAGCATCTCCAATTTACATATTATTTCTTGTTCATCTACATCTAATTTCCATTGAGTTCATAAGTTTTTCATTATTTTGTTCTATGAATTTTTGTTCTTCTCTTTTGGAAAAAATCTTGATTGCTTCATCTTTTTATTTAGTTTCAGTTCTACCTTATCATTTTCATAGCCCATTTATTAATATGTATAGTCTTTAGAAATTCATGCATGACTCAGACGAAAATCAGTATTTCGAAATAGAGTTAACAATAACATATTATCCTTTTCTCTTTAAATTTATGCATCACTCATACGAAAATAATATTTTGCCTATAATTTCAGTTTTCTTAGTTGTGTTCTGTTAAGCTCAATCCGTGGAACCGAACTGAAACGAACTGAACCGAACCAATCCGTTATTTCACGGATCGGTTTGGTTCGGATTGAGAGTCCCCACGGATCGGTTCGGTTTCAAATTTAGCCATTCCGCGAGGACATGGTTGGTTTGAATTTTACCTAATACTAAACCGATCCAATCCGTGATTAGCCCTACATATATACATACTGTTAAACTTAAATCAAACATTTTAATTTTAATGGAAATGATATGCATTAAATTTATTAATAATTGAATCAAATATTTCAATTTTAAGGTTAATTTCACTGACACCCCATGAGGTTTGGCCAAATATCAATCTAAAACATCTTTCGAAAATAACTATCAGTTAGGTCCAATTTCGCTTTTCCGTTACTGCCTCCGTTAAAAACATGTGAAAAGACATGTTTGTCCCTAATTCTTTTTTTTATAAAATTACAAATTATATATATATATATATATATATATATATATATATATATATGAGCGGATCTGAACGACTATTAGGAGTAGACGATGGAAGATGGTGACGACGGCGAGCACGGAACGGTAGGAAGCAAGAACTGTCGTGCCCGGCGAGATGCGAACTGAGCCGGTGAACACGGACTAAACCGAGGAGACTGAACTTACAGTTTAGCAAGAACTGTTCCAGCAATCAGAAACTACGACGACAAATTTGGAGATGCAGAACTTGATTGATTGTACAAATCACTGGCGAAGGTGCATGCACAGGTCCGGCAACAGTACGAGATAGGAATTTTTTTTTTTTTGGGGGGGGGGGGGGGGTTTGGATAACTGTGCGACCTCTATTTTTGTGAAATTTGGGGATGCAAAGGACGATTTGTGGTTGTAGAAGCATTTTCCTTCATCAACAACACGTAGAATTTGTTTCAATTTATGATAAGTGAATCGGATGTTGACACCCTTGACGTTTGTGGCTAAAAAGCCATTGATAAAAGAGAGCTGGGTGTAGAAACAAGAGTTGGGTAATAAGATTCATCGATGTTTATGAAGGAATCCATCCCATTTTCGTAATTTTTTTTTTGAAGACAAAAAGATGGTTGAAAAACCCTACTTGAGCAATTTCACGGTTGCAGAACTGGGTATTGAATAGATCTTCCATATTTTCAGGAAGGAATCGACCGCAAGGATTGAAGTGAGAGAGAAGGAGCCTGTTGGTGGATCATTTTGTTTTCTCTTCGTGTGGCACAGATCTGCCTCGGGATTATAGTCTCCGTCCGAATGGTTTAATGAGTATGGAGTGGAGGATAAATAAGATGTGATGGATCTTTCTCGACCGCTAAGATTTCCATGGCCCGGGTTTGAAGTTTCTGGTGAAGATCTTAATAGATCTCCTCTAGAAGCAAGAACTGTCGTGCCCGGCGAGACACGAACTGAGCCGGTGGGCACGGACTGAACCGAGGAGACAGAACTTACAGTTTAACAATAACTGTTCCGGCAATCAGAAACTACGACGACAAATTTGGAGATGCAGAACTTGATTGATTGTACAAATCACTAGCGAAGGTGCGTGCACTGGTCCGGCAACGGTGCGAGACTGATTCGGCAGAGGGAAAAACGGGGGAACCAAAAATAATAAATCCATAACGGATAACAGAGTATGTTGGCAATGGTTGTGTCAGTGATGACTACAAGGTGCGTCAGTGATAAAAATGTGATAAAAAAATCCATAATGGATAATAGAACTGAAAATAAATTACTGTGAATTGTGGTATGATTGTGTCAGTGATGACTACAAGGTGGTGAGAATAACAGAGTATGTTGGCAATGGTGATGATTCATTTGACTCTGAAGTTAAGGTTTACAGCCTAAAGTTGAATTCCTGGAGAAGAGTTCAAGATTTTCCTTATAATCTCTTTTATATGGCATCGAATGCTATACTTGTTAGTGGGGCTTTGCATTGGGTTGTGAGATGAAGACAACGCTTTTCAGATGGGGCCAAGTTGATTGCTGTATTTGATCTTGGGGTTGAAGAATATCGGTTGGTGCCACAGTCGCAATGTAGGTGTTGATATATGGGTAATGAAGGAGTATGGAGTTAAAGAATCTTGGACTAAATTGTTTTCTGGGATTTGAGATTTTGAAGCCTCTGGGTTTTTCAAAAACCGGTGGGGAAGTACTACTGCTACTACTTGTACAGGATGATGAAAGGTTTATTTGGTATGATTTAAAAACGAAAACAATAAAAGATATTGAGATTTATGGTGTAGAATGTATACTGGAAGCTTATATTTGTTTTGGAAGCTTTATTCCACTTCGGTGGTGATGGTGGAAGTGATGAGGAGAAGCAGCAAGCAAGCAGAATAGAACGTTCTTCCCCCACTTGATTGCTGCGTGTGTGGAGTGTCTTGGACGATGTCTGTTTGTACTATGCAATTATTTTGGGATTCATGTTGACAATGGATGACGATGGATTATGTTGATAATGATGATGGATTAAGGGTAAATATGTCATTTCAATCATAAAAAATAATTAACTAACTTTTGGGGTGTAAGTGAAAAATGGAGCGATAATTATTTTCGGAATATATTTTAGACTGATATTTGGCCACACTTTAAGGGGTGTCAGTGAAATTATCCTCAATTTTATTATTTAATTAATTATTTATTTATTTATTTTTCACTACAATTTTATTAGCCGTAAGTAATTTTTCATGGAAATAATCTGGCTTTATAACTGTATATTTCGCCGTCTTCTTCACACACAGCCGTTTCACTGAAATCAATATTTCCACTGCTCCTTTTACTGGGGTTTCAATTCTTTTTCTATAAACAGTAGTGTATGTGTGTGTTGTTTCTTAGACGGATACACAAATTCATCACAAGATGTGGGGATTTCCTCCATCAGATCAAATGTTTCCAAGGAAACGTTCGCGCGAAGACGTAACTACTATTCCTCTCGAAGTAATTTCATGGAATTTTTTGTTCTTGTATTTCTTATTATTTCTTGCAACGTTCATTCCTAAATTGTGATACAGGCGTTATCTTGCATTATTTGTACTCTTTTTTTATTTTCATATTTATTTTGTTTATGTTCAATATAATTGTAGGTTTCTGTTTTTCTGGAAAATTTACCGGTTCTTTCATATAATTTGTTGGTATTTCTTTAAATATCATTGTCCTGTTATTTAGGGTTTCTGTTCCCAAATTTCTATTGATTCCTCAAATTATACATTACACATTAATCCATGTCCCTATAGATTTGTTTAGGTCGAGTTTCCTGTTTAGTAATCTAGAGAAACACATTTAATGTCTAATTTTTGGTTTTTTTTATTTGAATTATAAGTAAAATTATTGGATCTTAGCAGTTTTTTCTGTTTCTGGTGAGAAAGTTTTCAGATTATGAATATTTGATAGTACCCATTTGTTTTTTGCTTTTTTTGTTTTGTTTTGTTTTGTTTTTTTTTTGTTTTTGTTTTTGCTTGTCCTTCCTCCCTAGAGATGGAAAAATATATTATGTCATATGGTCTATATTGTCTTGTATCACAAAATCAAATAAGTAGTTGGGTTGAGGTTTTCGCTTTTAGGTTCCACATAATGAAATTATTAAATTTCAAAACAAAATCCATTCCTCCCCCAACACACACACACACTTTATCTACCTTTTCTTGTTGAGTAGACAAGCTTTTCTTTGCTTCTGAATTTTGATATATATATATCTGGTTTATTAATTCCCAATTGTTTACTTGAATCGTGGCTCATTTATTAGATTCTCCTTCAACTTCATACTGAATTTTGTTTCTTTTGAAATGGCAGTTTGATCGGTTCATCCCCAACCGGTCTGCAATGGATTTTGACTTTGCACATTACATGCTGAATGGTGGGAAGGTAAGAAAGGATAACTCTGAACGGTGGTCTCCATTCAAACAAGCTTACAGGAAGCAGCTTGCAGAGATCTTCAACATGAACAGAACAAGGATACTTGCTTTTAAGAGTTATCCTTCTTACCTTCCCACCATTCAGCATGGAATGTGCAAAGTCAAAATCCATTTACCTTCCCACCATTCAGCATGCAATGTGCAAAGTCAAAATCCATTGCAGACTGGTTGGGGATACTTGCTTTTAAGAGTTATCCTTTCTTACCTTCAATCCATTCTTGATGCTCCTGAGCTCCTAGATGACTTCTACGTGAATTTACTGGATTGGGGTAGCAGCAACATTGTTGCTATCGCTCTTGGGAATTCAGTATATTTGTGGCATGCCGCTGATGGCTCAACGTCTGAACTTGTTTCCTTTGCTGAGGAGATTGGGCCTGTGACAAGTGTCAGGTGGGCACTGGATGGAAGACACCTTGCTGTTGGTTTGAATAATCCCTATGTTTATATGTGGGATGCTTTGGCTAGTAGGATGGTAGGTGTTTTTATATCAATTTTGCTATTTAGTAATTTTTTTTTTGGGGTCAATATATGATGCTTTTCATTCTTTAGATTGGTTATTATAGATAATAAGAAGATGCATTGTGAAAAGGTGCACCCAAGGGACTCTTTATATTGTTATTTATTTATTTATTTTTTCTCATGACATTTTGGCAATGAACAAGGACTAAGTTTTTGTGAGATTTTCTAAATGCCTTTTCTGTGGAAAAAATAAAAGAAAATATGTAGCTCTACATGTGAAGCCACTTGCATCTTTTATGCCTTATTTGACAATGTCTGGTATTATCATCATGCTATTGCTTTAGCGTACTGATGTAATATGAAGTTAAGTGGTAGTAAGTAAACTGCAAGGTTTAATAAGGCATTATATTATTATATCTATGTAAAGCATCAAATAAATATAGCATGTTTAATCATTCTAGAAACCAATACATGCTCCAGGCATTAGTTTTGAAAGTTGTGTGGAGCCAGTTCTACAACTAATTTGTTTGGTTATTTTCCGAAAAAAAAAAAAACTAATTTGTTTGGTTTTTCTGAACAGCTGAGGAGCGAGATGGACACACGTTAAGGGTTGGTTCGCTTGATTGGAACAATAACATCCTGACAACCGGGGGACTGGACAATTTGATCATAAACAACGATTTAAGAATAAGATCACACATTGTTGGAACATATAGGGGACACAGTCAAGAGGTTTGTGGACTGACATGGTCTACATCAGGCCAGGAACTAGCAAGTGGAGGGAATGACAACTTGGTCTACATATGGCACAACTCAATGGCCTCTAGAAATTCTTCCAATCAATGGCTTCACCGCCTGGAAGGCCACACAGCTGCTGTCAAAGCTCTCTCTTGGTGTCCTTTCCAGAGTAATCTGTTTGCCTCTGGTGGTGGTTCCGGGGATCAGTGCATAAAGTTTTGGAACACCAACACTGGAGTACGGTTGAAATTCATGAATACAGGGTCACAGGTCTGTTGCTTGCTTTGGAACAAACATGAGCATGAGCTTTCGAGTTCTCATGGCTTCAATGACATCCAACTCACCCTTTGGAAGTACCCTTCTATGGTCAAGATTACAGAGCTTTATAGTCATACTTCAAGAGTTCTCTACACGGCTCAGGTATATATCATTCATGGGTTATTTATAAATAAATTTGTTTAATTTGATTTCTATGAATTGGAAAGAAATTATATAGTTCAGTTATTGTTTTATTGAATAATTGGAGTTCTATTTTTCCCCTCACCCCTCTTCTTGGATATATTACAGAGTCCAGATGGGTATGCGGTTGCATCTGCTGCATCAGATGAGACATTAAGAATATGGAATGTGTTCGGGACTCCTGAATTGGCCAAGTCTGCATTGAAAACAAAGTCAGAGCCTTTTGCTGACATTGCTCGCATCAGATGAAGAGTTTGGTGGATGAAATGGGTGGTGATTAAAAAACATATTCCTCAGTTTTGCTTCATTGGGCCATGACAAAGAAATAAGCTTTGATTTTTCTTGAGGTATGACGAATGTCTTCGCATTTAAATTTTAAGGTTGAACTAAGGGTGTTTTCTAAAACCAACATGATGGGATTTGTATGGTTTTTCAGAGAACACCCTTAGACTAACGGATCACCAATGTCTCTGAATACCCTAGAATTAGAAGTACAATCTGTATTTGATGCTTTTGAATTGCCATGTCAAATATTACAATCTGATCTGCTAACCTAACTCATTGAAAGTAATATTGATGTGTATGATTGTTTAACTCTGATTTTTCTTTTGATTTTAATCATTTCTGATTCCTAGCAGCATTGTACAAATGTCTGCCACTTGATTACTATATGAAATTGTTTTTGTAATGCCCTGTTAGTAGATAGTACTATGTGTTCTGCAGTTTGTTTTTACCTTCAGGAGACTTGAACTAAACAGTGCTTGGTTGTGATGATTTTGAGCACCTTTTTTTTTTTTTTTTTCTTCTTTTTACCTCATTAGATTGGTTTTTTTGAATCTAAATCCATATGTATGCCTTGTTTAAGCTTGATGGAAAAATCTTGGAAAGAGCAATGAACATATAGGTCTTTAACATAGTATAGGTTTTTGAATTTGTATTGGGGTTTATTTATTTTTGATCTGCGTGTGAACCTGATAAATGCTCTCTCTGGGCCAGACACCATGGAGAACCCTTGAAACACCTAAAAAATATAATACTGTTCTATTAGTTTCAACATGATACAAGAATGTATGTATTCACTTGAAAAAAAAAATGATACATGAAAGTGTCAGCCGTCTTATTTATCTCTATTTGACAGGAACTTGTAGATGTTTACATAACAGTAAGTGAATAGAATAATTAGACCACAGTCTACTTTTGCTTTACAGTGGATTCAAGAACTAGTCATCCATTGAGAAGCACAAACACTTTTACAAAGGTGCCGTGTCTGTGTTGAATACCGACAGCTTTGCGAACGCTCTTAGATACGTGTCCAACACTTTATTAGTCGTGTTCACATGCTTGTGTCCTTTTTGTATATATTTTAGAATTTGAAATGTTGGCGTATCAATGTCGATCGTGTCTAGTGTCCGCGTCCGCGTCCGCGTCCATGCCACTTGGGTCATCCATATTGTAGTGATTTAAAATATATTATATATTTTCTTTTCATCGATTTTAATCGTTCTGACTGCTGATAACTGAAGTTATTTATACATTTTGATTGAGTAGTATTTTACACTAAGAAACGAATGTGTATTTTTTTTGATCTCCACTGTTTATCTTTTGATTGCATGCCGTATGTTTGAATTTCACTTACTACACATACACCATAGCCTTCGATGGGACTAAATTTTGATGCTAATCTTCTATGGTGATTCTATTGATAGGAATCAATTGGTGGGTATTCTGAGGCATTATCATTAAGGTTGAACTAAGGGTGTTTTCTAAAACCAACTAAGGGTTTTAAATTTTAAGGTTGAACTAAGGGTGTTCTCTGAAAAACCATACGATTTCCCCGAAAGAAAAGTAGCCTTGATATACATGCTGAGGCATGCAGCATGATTGGAATTTATCCGTTTCAATTGTCAACTGGAAATTTGTTCTGTGATAATGCTCGGAAGTATAAGAATTTGATTTGAAAGTTAAAAATTAACATTTACTTTATTAACAATTCTTCAATGGTTTCCAATTGCATCAGATTTTGTAACATCCTGTTTTCCTTATTTACCCTTTGATATGCTTGTATTTTTGCAGATCATGTTGTGTATATGCACATCAACCTTCCGCCATT
Organism: Cornus florida; assembly: GCF_030987335.1. Taxonomy (NCBI): domain Eukaryota; kingdom Viridiplantae; phylum Streptophyta; class Magnoliopsida; order Cornales; family Cornaceae; genus Cornus; species Cornus florida. The sequence goes on along the minus strand of NW_026775581.1, from coordinate 84,361,900 downwards.
TTTAAGCTGCTACGAAGTGTTTGGTGAGCCTGGTGGTGCTTTCCAGCATTGTTGGCATCCACGCCCCATGTCGTTGACTACGCGAATTATACTGAAGGTCAACTTTTCGGGAACACGCGCACACAGAAACATTTATATTTGACAATTGTAGTATATTTCATACATTATCGAATTCAAGCTCAAATTTCGAAAATAAATAAAGTTACTGTATAATATTTCTTAGCCACTGATTGATCTTTGCTCCATCTCTACTCTGCACTGTTGGTTTATTTACATTTATGTGCTTGAGCATACCTCCTCCTTTGAGATAACCAATGCCACCAGATAGATTACCAATGCAGTTTCAGACTTTTTTTGCTGGTTTGATTGGATGAATGTGTTCCATGTTGAGAAAAGCAGCTAAAGGGTTTCATTAAGTTGCAATTTTTCATTACAGGTTTCATATATTTCACATAATATTGATTTAAAGCATAGAGCATATACACAAGATTAATAATATCAAGCAATGTCAAACAAATTTTACACTCAAATGCTAATTATACTTCACAATATTGTGTCCCTAAAACAAATTGTACACTCAATGCAGAGGCAGGCTCGGAGGCTGTGGAGAGTAAATGTACGAGGGTGACTTTTTTTTTTTCTCTTTCCTAATTGGTACTCAGACACGCTTATTTCTTCTGAAACTTGAACCCCTTATCTCCCAAGAGGCTGATACCGCTAGGCCACTGACCGTTAGTGTATGAGGGTGACTTTTAATCACAAAAAATGAATTGAGTTGGAAAAATAAATCTTTTTCAATTCGACTCTAAGTGAAAAGTATATGTAATATGTTAATATACAAGTCTTAAATGTGACTAGTCCATTCGAATACAATTCAATTCACACGATATTACTTGGCGCATGTCGGATGGGGTGCATGTGGGATGGAGAACTTAATGGTGAATTACAGAATGCTCTAAGAGTTTCGACACTATCATTGTAAAAAAAAATAAATAATTAATTAATTAAAATCATAAGATATTGAAATAGATTTAACTTTTAATATTGTAGAAGATAATTTGTACCAGTCAAATAATGAAATTAAGAAATATAAATCGCACTAGATTTTTTCCCAGTTCTAGATTTTTTTTTCTTAATCAATTTCTCAAATTAAAGAGAATTCAACTTAAAGTATAAAACTTTACCGAAAAAGGAAAAACACTCAAAATATTAAACCTTCAATCCAAACTCAACTCAATAAAATTTTGAATCCAAGCCTTTCAACCCACACTTAAAATTTTTAAAACTGAAAATTTGAACTCCAGTTAAGCTCAGTTAAAAATTGGGGTTTTCATATTTGACTCTGCCTTAGTTACTCCTACACATGAAAATTAAAAAAATGAATATAAATATATAATAATTAATGTACAAATAAATCAGGTTGTTATGATAAAAAAGAAATTGGAAGAAAAAAAATTAACACAATTATAAGTACATAATTACATTCAAAAATATAAATACATAAACCTAATTCTAATTAAAATTGAACTGAGATTCTACAGTTTAAATCTTACTGTAATTGTAAAAAGGGATTGTTCAAATCTGTAAAACAATTGATTCGAATTGAGTTTGGGTTTGCCGGCTCAAACTGTTACCCTGTAACCCTACTCACCCCAGCATTTCCTTACAAATCTATTTCAATTTCAAAAAATCCCGCCATTTATTTATAGAGAGAGACTGAGAGCTGAGGAACAAACTACTGGAGACCAGACTGATCAGAGAGAACAAACTGAAGAGAGAGAAAGTTTAGAGAAAGAGAGTGAGAGATGAGGAAGAGAGCGACGAGGAAGTCCTCTGCGGCGGACCTTCTGGTTTCGTCTCCGCCTACGGCGAGCCCTAACCGATCAGCAAGCGAATCGCCGAAGCAATTCGAGTTCAATCTCAACACCTTCAACACCACCTCATCTTCGAAGAACAAGAAGAAGAACTCCGTTGCATCAACCTCTGTCCCGATCAAGTCTAACGGCTCACCAATGTCTCTGAATACCCTAGCTACTATCTCCGATCTGAAGGGATTTGCCTCCTTGCGCTTGGACTCCATCAAGCGCCAGCTCGATCACTCGCAATCGGAGATCCTCAAGGACATCGAGGCCTCTCAGTCTCGCCTCCACAAACGATTCAAGGTCTCTCTCTCTCTCTCTCTCTCTCTCTCTCTCTCTCTCTCTCTCTCTCTATTTCTAGTAGTAGAAATTGTGTTTGCTAATTGATGTGCTCTGATTGTTTCATTCAACACTTTTTTCTAGAACTAGAGGTTTGATTTAGAAATAGAAGTTAGAATTAGAAGTACAATCTGTATTTGATGCTTTTGAATTGCCATGTCAAATATTACAATCTGATCTGCTAACCTAACGCCTTGAAGGTAATATTGATTTGTATGATTGTTTAACTCTGATTTTTCTTTTGATTTTAATCATTTCTGATTCCTAACAGCATTGTACAAATGTCTGCCACTTGATTACTATATATATTGTATTGACGTGTTTTGAATGTCTTGATCAAAACTCGTCATGCCCCGTTACTAGATAGTACTATGTGTTCTGCAGTTTGTTTTTACCTTCAGGAGACTTGAACTCAACAGTGCTTGGTTGTGATGATTTTGAGCACCTTTTTTTTCCCCCCCCTTTTTTTTTTTACTTCATTAGATTGGTTTTTTTTAATCTAATTCATACGTATGCCTTGTTTAAGCTTGATGGAAAAATCTTGGAAAGAGCAATGAACATATAGGTCTTTAACATAGTATAGGTTTTTGAATTTGTATTGGGGTTTATTTGTTTTTGATCTGCGTATGCACCTGATAAATGCTCTCTTTGGGCCAGACACCATGGGGAGCCCTTGAAACACCTTCACTTGGAGTGATGAACAATGCATGATGCCTTATTGCCTTTTGACTACTGGAGGATCAATTAATTTTAAATCAATTGAGCAGCCAAATTAAATGAACTGTAATGAACTCTTGTATCAAGCACCTTCAAGGAGCTAAGTCCACTTTTTAGTACTTTGCATTGATAATCTTCAAGGAACTAAGGTCAAAATTTTTAATACCTTGCATTGATTGAATTGATAACTCAGTTTTTAAAATCATCTGCGAAGTTGAAGTAAAACCACTTAAATTGGACTTTCTTCATCCTGATATAGAAGTCCATGATCCTGATCATGTATTTTTCATCATGGATCTAAACATATATCCTTGGTCAATTTCTAGTTTCATCTCAAAATACCAAAGAAAAATGATTTTTCCTATATATATATATATATATATATTTGTATATTTAATTTTTATAAGTTATTTTGCTATTGTATCTAGTACTAGATTTCCCCCTTTTCTGGCACGTGAAGTTGCTAATTATTACGACTGTTGTCACACAGTTGTCACTTGTTGGCTACTAGAAGTCTAGAAGTATTGTTCGAAACCATGATAACTGGGGTTGACAAACTAATTCTGTGGCTTTCTTTTTCTATGTCAATAGATTCAGTCACAACAATGCCAGCAAGTGGTGGATGAAGCTGAGAAGGAATATAGGAAGATGTCTGAAAGAATCAATGAAAGTCGAGTAGCAATGAAGGTGGTTATGTTTTCCTCTCTCTCTCTCTCTCTCTCTCTCTCTCTCTCTCTGCAATTCCACTGATGTAACTTGATGGTGTCCTGTTTTCAGACTTCATACACAGAGTTCATGGCAGAAGCACAGGCCAGTGCATCCCGTGGTATGTTTATCTTTACCTCTAGAACATATAAGGAATTGCTTATATAATGTATAATTAACTACATAATTTAATATGGGAACTTCCTCTGTTGTGGAATATTTGGAAGTCTTTTCTATTTCTTTTTTTCCTTCATGGGACAAGTGTACAGAAATATTTTTTCATCTGGAATCTGAGTAGTAAGTCCTTAAAATGTGAGTTAGGTTCAATTTATTGCACTATTTGTGTTGTAGGCTTAATTTTTGTATCATGCATCCAGAGAATGAGGTCAGACATACATTGCATTAAGCTTGAGTTTGATTTTGGCATTAAATGTATTCTAAAGGTCACGAAAGAATGTCATATAAGTGACCAATAAAAAAAAAAAAAATCCTAGCCACCACTTGATTCTAACAAACACGCCTTTTGTTCATTTAACAATTTCAGTGTGCAAAACATCCATACCTGAGCTTTCACAATCCTTCGAGAAAGCAATTGATGTTCTCAAAAACCGTTATGGGAATTCTTCAACTTTGATATAATTAGCCCATTCTGCAGCAACGGGACCTTCTAAGTGAGTATAAAGCATCTCCGAATGTCATTCTCTAACTATTGGAAGAATTGCTATGCATATGGATTACCAGTCTTGTAGTGTTTCTAGTTATGTATCCACAATTATGTGCCTTATTTTATGATGCATTTGGTTAAATGGTTAGTGCTTAAATATCTATAGGATTTTGATTCAAAAATTCTATTTTGCCAGAAGCATATAACGCAGAAAATAATCCGATGAAATGGTACTCTGGAAAATGATTTTAAGATCATCAGCCAAATTTGTAAAGAGATATATGAAGATTAGTTATACAATTGAATTAAATTAAACATTTCAGCAGATTTCCCTACTTTGCTGGTACAGCTGAATCAGAAAGTGAGATGTTTATATTAGTTGTCTGTGATCAGATAAATGTGTATACTGACAACTGAGCCACTGAAGCATTCTAGCTTTTGTTGTTGCTCTGTAAAATGTATTATTGAGTACTAGTACGTCAATCTGAGGGCGACTTTTTACATGGCTTTTGGCCCATGCCTGATAGAACCAACTGCACAACAACAACAACAACCAAGCCTTTTTCCCAACTACATAGAACCAACTGTACAGTGAAGGGAAAATATAGTAGGAAACAATATACATTAAATGGATTGGAAATTGCTTGGAAGGGATTCTAATTTTTGTGTATTATAAATTATATTACCACTTTTTGTGTGGCAGTCAGTTTTCCAACCAAATTCTCACCTCTAAACAAATTGTTTGAAAATTTAATTTAGCTAAGAATTTTTAGTTTGCATGTAATACTTTTGTATGCTGTTTAGAAAAAGAGATGCTATAAAGAATGGTTGACTGATAGGATTAGACCATTTGATAATGCAGTTCTATCAGTTTCAACATGATACAAGAATGTATGTAGTCTCTTGGAAAAAAAAAATGATACATGAAAGTGTCAGCCTTCTTATTTATCTCTATTTGACGGGAACTTGTAGATGTTTACATAACAGTAAGTGAATAGAATAATTAGACCACATTCTTCTTTTGCTTTACAGTGCACTCAAGAACTAGTCATCCACTGAGAAGCACAAACACTTTTGCAAAGGTGCCGTGTTTGTGTTGAATACCGATAGATTTGCAAACACTCTTAGATACGTGTCCAACCCTTTATTAGTCGTGTTCACATGTTCGTGTCCTTTTTTTTATTTTTTATTTTATTTTAGAATTTGAAATGTTGGTGTATCGGTGTCGTTCGTGTCTAGTGTCGGTGTCCATGCCACTTGGGTCATCCATATTGTAGTGATTTAAAATATATTATATGTTTTCCTTTTATAGATTTTAATCTTTGTGACCGCTGATTTTAATCTTATAGATTTTGATGCTAATCTTCTATGGTGATTCTGTTGATAGGAATCAATTGGTGGGGAATAAAACAGTTATCTGGAAGGTCATTTACATGCACTATTTGAGGTGAAGCGATTTTCTCCTGTACAAATTACTGTAAATGAACTTGTGACTCTCGAAGTAGATAATTGGATATCTTTCTTAGATTTGTAAATGCCATCTTATTAATGAATAAGAAAAAAAAAAGAGAAAATATAGTAACAGTTGGCTTGTTTCATTTCTTTTTCTTGTTCTTGTTCTCTTTCTCAGTTCATTGACATTAAGAAATCCATTATAATACTGCAATGTTGGGGTTTGTCTTGACTCTTGCCTTCCTACAATTCTACTTGCTGGTCTTGCTCACGTGTTACCTTACCTATCATGCTAATTCTTAGGAGCTGTTTTAGAACACATCTATTGGGCCAAATCCATTGTGGACCTGCATTCTAGTTCAACCGAACAGCTAATTGTCGGCCCAGCTAGTTGTATAGTCCAAATCCATTGAGCCCACCGAGCCTGATGCTCACATGCCCCTCAAATCTGGGGCCAGGAGAAAAGAATTTCCTACCACCCACTTTATAACAGGTTGGTGTGTAGTAGGAGGTTTTAGTAATACAGAAAACAGTTGAAATTCCATTTGACGTTGTTTAGAGAGAGAGTTGAAGGCCCAAAGAAACTGGGCCAACTTAGAATGCATATTTCTTTTCATAAATCGGGGTATTGTAGTAATTGTACATCAACAAGAAGTAGATAAGCTTACACTCCACCAACCATTTGAAAGACATGTAAAGGAAACCTGCACAGAAGAGAAGGGAAAATATGGAAACCTGCTCATTTTCAAGAGCACGACCACCTTTACTATCATCGCCAACCAAACAGCTCTCTCAATTCCCCATCTCCACACTGAAACTACCCCAAAACCAATCTCACTTGTCCCACTCCACAACACTCTGGGCAACACTGAAAAGCCCAAAAGGCTTCGGACCCTCCAGAAAGAAAACCAACAAGACTACTAAGAAGCCGAAGAAAGGTTTCGAAGACGACGATGAAGAGGAAGAAGAGGAGGAGGTAGAATTAGAGGCGGATGAAGGCGTGATTCCAGAGATAGTGACCAACAGGATGATGAGCAGGATGGGTTTCTCAGTGGGTATCCCTCTGTTCATAGGGCTACTGTTCTTCCCTTTCTTTTACTATCTCAAGGTTGGGTTGAAGATAGATGTGCCCACTTGGGTGCCCTTCATCGTGTCATTCTTCTTCTTCGGGTCCGCACTTTTGGGGGTCAGTTATGGGATTGTGTCCGCCAGTTGGGACCCAATGAGGGAAGGCTCACGCTTGGGCTGGAATGAGGCAAAGAAGAACTGGCCTGTTTTTTGGCAGTCACTTTGGGGTAGATCTGGAAGGGACTAGTTTTCTGGCCCTTCATTATCTCTGTATTTGGACTCCAATACTGTTTTCTATTTGGTTTTGCCAATTTGAGTATTTTTATTTTACTTTAAAAATCATTACTCAATTGCTGATTGCTATTGGATGATAAATATGGAAACAGTTTTATTTCAAAGACTTGTTTGGTTTGTATTTATGCAAATAATTTGCTGTATTTGAAAAAAAAATAAAAAATAAAAAATCATATAAAAAATTTTTAGTTTTGTGAAACTTATTTTTTGAAAACTTAGTTATAAAAACATCTGTTTTTATATAGTATTCTTTTATAATTATTTAAAAATTATTCTCTGTTTTTTTAATTTTTAATTAATATTTTCAGAATTACAAATCATGCCAATTTTTCATTTTTTTTAGATTTCAATTCGATCTCCCTCTCACACACACACATTCACATTGCACACGCATGCATAGATTGGATTGTTACAAAGGGATTTTTTTTTTTTTTAGTAAACGGCAAAATTTACACCTCAAAAACAAAGTTCCTCTTGTATTATTTGTATAGATTGCGGGAATGCTACTAAAGCTCAAAGCTCAACGACGGAATAATATTTGGGCCTTCTTTACACCTCAAAAACACGATTGATTTTATATGATTTTTTTAAAAAGAAAATCATGATTGAGACAGGATGGATATACGTTTCAATTCCTCTAGGAAAGTTTACTAGTGCTCACTTGTATCTTAAAATGGAATTGTAAGTCTATTATTTTCTTTTTGTTTTGAGAGATTTTCTCTCTTTTGTAATGGGAACACAACGTGTTTGTGTCTACAATACATATATATAAAGAATTCTAATGTAAATAAAAGTAAATTTTCAAGATTGTTTTGTTTTGATGCATATATAAAGAATTCTGGTGCTCACTTGTCTCCTTTCTCTTTGTGCTGGAGGGACGTGGCTAGATCGAAATGGAGAAATTTCGGGTCTGTTTTGGTTCATTTTTTGTTTTTTGGGAACTAAAAAACAGAAAATTATACAAAAATATTTTTGCTTGTCAGTTTTTGTAAATTTGCTTTTTTAAAACTCAATTAAAAGATGCTTGTATTTTAGGATATTTTTTATAATTATAAAGAGTTCTATGAATTTTTGAGAATTGTTCTTAGAAAATTGAATGCCTCTTTTCTTTTCTTTCTTCCTCCTCTAATAATTGAAAATAGACTTTCCATTCATCTGTTTGTTCTCATTTCTCTCCTATTCATTTCTTTTCATAAAATGTGAATTAGTCAATTTCAAACACAAAAAGGGTAAAAATTGAAAGAACCATAGAACTAATATGTGATTTGAAAGAACCATAGAACTAATATGTGAGTTTGGTTTTGCAGTTGGTTAATTGCATTAGAGAGATCAATCTTGAGTGAGTTTAACATCTCACACATTAAATGGACAACTTAAGCACAAAAATAAAACTAAAAAAATAAAAAAAAATTGTTTAATGAGGTTGAATAATCCTTAGTGGTGTTCAATCTTATGGTGCACAATGAAGACCTTCCAAAGCATCTCTGAACTGAACAAGCAATAATATTGGAAAGACACCTCTCTAGTGAAACTTATAAAAGGGGCAATTTAAAGCGATTCTCAGGTCCTAACACAATGAGAATGTCTTGAATGAGAAACCTAAGACAGAATATAAGACAATGAATCACAAGCTTTTAATTTTTTTTTTGGATATTAAATCCTCTCTAATGTCAATCTTTTTCTCTTCAATTAAATGTGGCATGTAAAATACAATCTCAATTATCTTCGTATTTTTGTTAATGTAAGGTCGTCCAGAGAGGTATTGTGTTAATACTATCATCATTCTTATCTTACTTCTATATGAATAGAGACTGCATTAATTTTTTGCCTCCATTTTTTTCTATCATATCACTACCTATTATGTTTAACTTTTTAAAGTTACGGTGTTACTACTATTTCACGTAAATATAAAAAAATATAAGAATGAATTTACAAACTGTTAATCTTCACAACACTTGTAACTTATTCTCTCCTCTTAATATTGACAGACATTATAATCTATTTGAAACACAAACATATAGGAAAGAGACATAGGTAATCAAAGTAATCAAACATTGGAAATGGGAAGGGACTGAGATTGAGATTTTAGATCTACTTTATAATAAAAATGATCCCTTAATGGCTTTGTAATCACTTTTTAAAGTTCGTGTTATTACTTCCATAACAAACATTCGTTACTTAAAAACAAGTCTACTCTCCACAACATATTACATAAACTTTGAAGCTTTTATAGCCTTGATGTATTTGAACTTTCGTGTGTGCGCGTGTGTGTGTGCGTGTGTGTGTGAGAGAGTGAGAGAGAGAGGAATTTGGGGTTTCTTCATAAACTTTTTCTACATATGATTATCAGCAATTAAAGTAAAGTAAATGACAGGCGTGTGGTTTTAAAAGTAAATGTCATGTCAATTCTTTTGTTATATATATATAAATATATATTATAGATTAATTAGCTAAGTACTAACACACTCAATGAGTATGTTCCATAAATCTGTAATAAATATTTGAAATTGATACCACTTCATAGACTTAACTGAAGTTATAACAGTTTGTATAATAAGATGGCAGTGTCTCACATTATTGGCAACACATGCATGCTTTACCATATATTGAGACTGTAGATATAATAAATTAAAGCTAGTGTTGATTAAAGTTTCTGAAATTACTTCCAAACTGGACCAAATTAATGAAAAGTGAAGCCTTTGAACCTCTTGACTATGCTTTTCGTGCTTAAGAAGATCACGTTTGAGAAACTCCTTTGGAAGAAGAAGCTTTTCCCAAAACTCTTTTTTTCAAAAGAATGAAACAAAGAGAGAGCCTCAGACTCACTCACACGTGTCCACTTACATGTATACACACACACACACACATATATATGTATGTGTTTGTGTGTGTGTTTTTGGTCCCGTGATTCGAAGCATATTTCTTTGCTTAAAGAGTGGTTTTAACCCTAGCCCCCAAAGCAGGGGGAGGAATAAAGGCAAGTGATTGACAACAACAACAGTCCCCCAGTTGTTAAAGCTAAATTGCCCACAATGGCAGAGTTGCAAATAGCTGCCCAACGCTGACAACTGACTATAGCAGGTAACCACTCCTCTGCAACAAACATTTATTGAAGTAGTCTGTCCAACACAGGACAAGTTAACTCACCGGTTATACCCGGTAACCAGTGAACAAAATCTGTTCTTTTATTACCATACTTATATGTACACCTTTTTTTGTCTTACATAGAAAATGTAATTTATATTACATCAGCATTGCAAAATGATTACAAAAAATGTTGTATTTTAAAATATATAAATAAAAATGTCGTTACAATTTTTTTTTTTAATCTAAGAAGTAATGTTGGTATTTTTAATTTAATAAAATATGGGACAAATCTGTATAATAATTTGTGCAACGGAGATGATTCAAAATTTTGAATTTAATTTCATTACTTAGTGAGTAAGGAAGACAAAATACACTTCCAAAAGTAGTAAAGATGAAGAGAATGTTATTTTTACTATTTCTTTAGGGGAATAAAGATCTTCCTACAATCCACTTAGGATTTATTAGTTTAAATACTTTTGAGTATGTAACAACAACTTTAGAGGTGTTAAATAGCTCAATTCTGCAATTTGATTTGTTAGTTCCTAAAACAAAAACAAAGGTTATGTTAGTTCCTATTTTTTAATGGATAATACTTCAGTCCTATTCCATCAGGATAAATTTTGTTGACAAATTTTGTTCTGCCCATTAACGTATCCTAACAAGAGGTTGACACCTATTTTAAACTTAAAAAATACAAAATTTGGGGTATACTCATTTTTTTAGGATTAAACCCGACATATATATATATATATATATATATATATATATATATATATATATATTTTTTTTTTTCCCCCTCTTTGGTCTATCCCATCTGTGTATCTGTCATCTACATCTTTCTTTTCTCTTAGCCCAGGCCACCAATCATTCCAAATCCTAATATTGAATGTATCTTCTTTTAATTTTGTTTATAGAGAATAATTCATGGAAAATTGTCTTTCCTACCTTTTTCTGTTATTTTTAATTTTCTTAAAATAGAAAACTATCCTTAAAAAATATTGAACTAATCATTTATATTTCTCCCTTTTCAAAATCTACCTCAAACATGGACAAATATAATGTTTTAACATACTTGTTTCAAGAAAATAAATCAATCTTTGCAAAGACGAAATCGAAATCCAGTCTGAAGCGGAGTGGTGGAGGTCCTAGTAGGGAAGATTAGGTTTGGAATGATTGGCGGTTGGAGGTAAGGAAAAAGAAAGATGCAGATGAAGCGAGATACATAAATGGGAGCAAAGAGAGGAAAAAAAATAGATCTGTCGGGTTTAACTCTAAAAAATGTGTATGACTCACGTTTTGTATCTTTTTAAAATTTAAAAGAGGTGTCAACCTCTTGTCTTGATGGGGCAGGACTGAAACATTATCCTTTCCTAATATAATATTTATAATATATATATATATATGTATGTATAATTTTTCATTTAATTTATTTGTCATGGACCAAATGTTATGAACTAATTTTTGTATGATTATATTTGTAATTATTTGACCTTGATTGTTGGAAAAGAAGGGTTTGATAGTAGAGTACACATCTATTTTTAGATTTTCACTCACTCATTTCGACTTGCTTTTCACATCGTCTGAAAGAAATTGTTGGTACTTATATGTGTGAACGTCTTCTAATTATGTAAATGCGTACAATAGTTTGAGTCAAATATTTAAGCCATAGCTTATGTAAACCTCTTCAATCAAATGCATATTTAGAACTATAAGAGTAATATTAAAATTTAAAAAACAGAGTGAACATTGGAATGATCATTAGAGATTGTAATATTTAATGTGACATGCTAACACGACTCGAACACGATAAGTCGGTTTAAGTTTATCTTAATCGTGTTTGTGTCGTAATCGTGTCAGACCGAATTTACATGATCATTAAATGTGTCATGATCGTGTTTGACTTGCTAATCCGTTTAAATAATCGTGTCATGTTCGTGTTAAAAATGATCAATTTAACTAAACGTGTTGATGAAATGTATTGTATTCATGTCATAGACTCATAAATTACTTAAACGTGTCTTGTCATGTAGTTTCGTATCGTGTCTGGAGCTATCTCTGTTATTACAACAGGTAAACAGAAAGCCTTTGAAACCCATGTCCACTAACTGACAGTTATCAACAAAAGCTTCGAAACTTCGGAGCATAAGTCTTGACCCATTTATTAAATAGGTTACGTGTGTCATGTCGTGTTATCCGTGTAATAATCGTATCGTATTCATGTTGGAGTTTCTTGACACGAATAATAATCGTGTTGTACTCGTGTCGACCTATATAACGGAATACTCATGTTCTAACACGACATGACACGAATACGACCCGCCAACACTAATTGTTATCCCATTGATCACCTATATTTTCTTTCTCACTTTAATTAGATTTGGTGACCCAAAATCATATTTTGATCTGTGCCAAAAATATTCTTATGTAACATAACAATATTTTAGCTAATTTTTTTTAAAAATTTTAAATTTATTTTGCTTATTTTAATACTCCCAAATGTAGCGTTAATAATTAATATACTTTGAACCAAAAAAAAAAAAAAACAAAGGTCGTAAGTCAGTGCTTGGAGATTTTGCTATCACCCATGCCAACCATCTCCACCTTGATGTAAACACCCATGCCAAAATCTCCACCATGATGTGAACTCATCAATGCATGCCAACCTATCACCCCCACGAGGTGAACATACCCGCACAAAATTGGCCCATGCAAAATGCTTTACATATGAAAGACCTATCGCTTTCTAACCCTAATTAAAGCTAATCTAATTACAACCACTCAACTAGCTAGTAACACAATTTAATGTTAGCTCAATCTCTACCCATCACTAAGCAACTTGGATGCATTATGCATCCTCACCAAATGTGGTAAATAACACAGTCGCCTGAAATTTCCCTTTCTTTTAAATTCCTCTCTCATTTTGTTGAACACTATGATGCCACTAATTGAACTTAGATTCCCTCTTGTTCAGAGATCCGTGTTTGTGCGTCTTGTGCACTTAAATAGTGCCATTTTGATGCACAGTGCACAAACATGAAACTCAACACATGCAACATAATTTTGTTCCATATCTAAACATCAAAATAACACTGTTTTAAAACACATAAAAAGATTTAATTGATATTATGTGATCAATTAATTATTCATTCAACCATAAAAAATTTAAAGTTAGATAACCTTAATACCAAGAGCCAATTTAATTAATTAAATGTTGTGCACCCCACATTTTATTTGGTCTCTTATTTTGTCTCTCAAATCGGAGAGCAACTCATTTTCTTAATAATAAAGCTTCAATTGATGGTGTGACATTTGAGAGTAGATAGTTGTGATGAGCATCTACTACGGGTCCTCCCTAAATCATGCTACAAAAATTTGATTGAATCAAAACCGTTACTTGTAATTTTCTATACAATCACTCCAATGAAGTTAGGACACGTGTACGCTTATTAATGTATTGCAACATATAGACATGTGGGTCCCAATGTCCTCCTTTTGTCCAAGACCAACTCTTATATATGAGAATAATTGTGATATATACACTTAACGACGTGTATAACATTTCCTCTCCAAAGTCCGTTTGTGAATACGCACACAAGGCACAAAGTCATACAACATGATCATCGGTCATTATTTACCCACACGTTTTCCGTTATCTACCGGCAGAACATAACGTCGTTACATCCCCTTCTCTCTCTTTCTATATATATATATATATATATAAAGCATTATATGTTCTCCTCATGTCTGTATTGCCAGTCAGTCATTTGTAGACAAACACACGCACACACATATAATATGTATGTGTGTGTGTATATATATAGTAAGATATATACGTACCTGGAGCAAAGTATCCCAACCTTCCGGTTCTAAACCTCTCTCAATCAAATTCAAAATCCAGCCGGAATCTCGCCGGAATTTTTCACCGGCGGCGATTCGTTCAATAAATTCAGCAAAACTGTGAGATTCAGTTGGTTCGCCGGAGAAAAATCAACGGGATTTTCTTGTCGCCGATCATTTTCTGTGTGACAGTTCGGAGATTCAGTGATTGTTCGATGTGTTCTGGAAGGATCGATCTAGGGTTTTCTTGTACTGTTTTTGAAGCTCAAAAGGAATGAAATAGGGAAAATAGTTGGCGTCGGGATCGGCATTAATGAAGTTTCCTGGTTTTGAAGCGATTCGTATTTGTTTCGGTGACATTCTGTGAGAGAACACAGAGTTCAATAGTGAAGGTATGACATCTATATCTAAATCTATATAGATACATGTATATACACACATCTGCACAACGTTGAGCTCTGTTTCTGTTGTTGTTATGGTTGTTTTCTGTTTCATTGAATTTAATTCGAACAGATATCTAGAAACATATATACACATCTGCACAATGTAGATCCCTGGTTCTTTTGTTGTTATGGTTGTATGTACTTCATATTGATTTTGAATGCTTATATATACATGTATATAGTCACATATATATATGCACACATTTTTCTTCAAATTTTGTGTTTTTATCAAATCTTCCCTACAGAAATGTAGAGTGAAATAGAGAGATTTCATAGTCTTACACATTTTGTTGTGTATTAATTTGTAGATTGAGTTAGTTTTGGAGAGTGTAGGTTTTTGCAGAGGAACAAAGTGATGTGGAGCAAGGCGTTAGGGGTTAGGCGTGCCAAGATTTGTCTTAGAGTGGTTTAGAGAGAGAAAGTGTAGAGAGAGAGAGAGAGAGGAGAAAAAAGGGGTCAGTGTTGGGCTTAGGTGAGTCGTTTTCGTAACATAATATGAAATGGCTTTGCAGAGAAGGACCAGTCGTCAATGTCAATTTCTTCGTTCTTTTGTCTCTGTGTCGATTCACCAAACGCTTTCAACACTCGACACTCCATGTTTTCTTTCTAAAGCGATTAGTCATTGCGATTAAAGAGATTATAATACTACTCTGTTTCTCTCTCCCTCCTCTTTCTCTCTCTATATATGCACACATTCATGACTTACTTTTAGGCTTCTCGAAACAATGAAGATCACAAAAGAAAAAGGACACCATTATCACTCTTTCTCTCTCTAATGGTGATTTGTCAGAAACTTGGCTTACAACTAAATACAAGTCTGTTGTTTTTCTTCTTTATTGGGTCTCTCGAAATTAAAGCACTTACACAAACTGCATACTATATAAATATACGTATTTTGAGACCACTTTGAAACTTTCTTTCAATTATTTAAATAAACCATTTCGGTTCCTCTGATCCCAAGTTTTCCCTCTCTCACTCTCTCTCTCTCTCTCTCTCTGGTTTATTTTTGGGTGTTTTTCAGTTTCTTTTTGTTTCTTTCAACATCCGTTTGGTTTCCTGGAAAATGATTTGGATATTGTTCTATAAAATTTATGTTTGCCTCGGTGCCTCTTCTTTTCTCTTCTCCTTTTCCCGCTAGCAAACAGAGGTAATTCTTTGATCGTGGGAAATCTTTGGAGGAATGTTCTTTTGTCCATTCTATCCGTCGGTGAAAATTCTCTGTTCAAAACTTTATATTTGCAAGGGTATTATGGTAATTCAATAATATCATTTTCGCAAAAAAAAAAAAAAAAAAAAAAAGGCTTTTCAAGGAAATTCTGCTTGAGCCTAATAGAAACAAACTCCTTATGGGCTCACCAATGATCGGTGCTCCATATGGAATTTGTTTAATTCTACTCTGCTCAACTCGATAAGGTGATAAAAAAATTTGTTTTAAAGAAAAGAATTTTGTGAAGAAAATAATTTTTAAACTAAATTCCTCAGCGTGGTTAAAGAATAGTTCTCTCTTAAATAAAGTGTGAATAAGTTTCTCTCTTTTTTTTTTTCCCTAAATAATAAGCTTATCTCTTTCATTGCAGGACTTGAGAAATAAAATTTGTTTTTTTCGGAATATTGAGAAATAAGTTTAACTTGACGGAACAAAATATATATATATATATATATATCCTCTTTGAAAATGAGGAGATGACCGTTAGAAAATTTGAGTCAAAATACAAATTTTTATGTGTACATGTTTGTTTTTTGTGCAGGTGAAAAAAAAAAAGAAAAAAAAGAAAAAGAAAAAGTGGAAAATGTTGACGTGTATTACATGTTCGAAGCAAAGGATGCAGGAGGAGGCAGGAGGAGGCGGAGGAGAGGAAGTAGGGGCGCGTGGGACACCAAATACAAAAGAAGCCGTCAAAAGCCTGACGGCGCAGGTTCTTATCCTACACCCTCCTCTATTCTACCCTATGCTATCGTGCATGCTTTTTTTTTTCACACTTTTTAACTTTTTCCGCTTGTGAAAACAAACAAAAGATTCACAGCTCTCTAAAAGCCATTGTTGAACAGCCTACTACACGCTATCCTACCTCTAAAGACGGCTGCGTTTAATGCCTTAAATCGTAGTCCTAGGTAACCTCAGCAGTAGTAGCCTACTAGGTCCTCATTTCTTCTGCCACTAGGACGTTGTTTCGCGCTTTAATTTCATTACATTTATTTTAAAATTCCACCACTTTACTTGTTAAAATTACTACTATAATAGTACTCCTCATTAAATTTTCATCAATTTTTGTGGTAAAGTTTCACCATAATGATGAAAATCAAAGTTAAAAATTAATGTTATTTTAATAATAAAAAAATCAAAATTTGTTTGTAAGAAGAGAGAGACACTATTTATGGGAGTCGGATAATATAACTCTGTTCCAACAACTGAAATTGAATGATGTGTTAATGCACCATTGTTTTATTTAGCGCGTGACATCGAGATTGTATGTGTTAATGCACCATTGAAGTTATGCATTTTTTTTTAGCACCCATTGAAGCTATATGCAAGATCTGCTTCAGTAAACCCAATAAGTGAAGCACGAGTTGACTATGAGTGTGTGAGACACTGAGTTTAACTGCAGTTGTCCTACTGGGGTCCCTCCTGAGGGGTTGAGGCAAGAAAGGCAATTAGATGCCGCTGCCATAGTAGCAATTTGGTATGCTGATTTCATCATAATGGAGGAAAAACAACTTGCAGTATATTCCACACAATGCCCTAGTGGGGATGGAGTAAAAGGACAACACACATATGAGAAAGGACACATCCATGTGGTTTTTGGTGGTGACCCACCATTAAATTCTCGTTGACCTATCTGGTGTTTCAAAGTAATTCACGTCTCTTTGGGTTACAATTAAGCCCAACAAATAGTAGCATGTCAATGGGCAGTGAAATTAAATTAGAACAACCAAACCAAGGTTTAATGTATTGCAGAAAAATAATGGTGATTTCGGAGTGGTGGTGTTAGGACCATCAAGACTGCAGTAAGAGTGCAATAGCAATGTCCTTCAGAAAATAATATTTATAGCTGTTCATGATTGACACCATAGTCCATGCTATACTATTCCTTTCTCTACTCTACCATTACGAGGAAAGCCTTTGCTAGTTCCTCACTATTTTATTTTATTATTATTATTTTTTTCTAATTGGTGTTCACACACTTGTTTCTTCTGAGACTTAAACCCTTGACCTTCCTTTGGAAGATAAGAGGTTGATACCGCTAGGCCCGTTGGTTAGTTTCTCACTATTTTTCCTTTTCTTTCTTTTGATTTGGTTTTCAAATTAATTTTGGACAAAATGCATGTACAAAAAGAGGTTATCTACTGCCATTGCCATTTTCTTTCTCACTAGTGTACTTGACATGAGTCCACACGCTGAGTCTATTAGGTCAGGATTAAGCAGTGAAACACCTCAACACTTTCAACTCCAATTTGCTTAGTTCCTATATTTAAAATCTCCTTTATAATCTCTATATCAATACTTTTACCTTCAATTCAAAGTTAAAACTCATGTCAAATTATTTACAGCCATCTAAATTGATGAAAATGTCTGGGCTGGGCTGTTCATTATCACTACTTTCAAAGTTCAAACAGTTAGTACTACAAGAAGCAAGGTTCAAGGATCAAGGAATATGCCATATCTCTAGGAGTATTTGTGTTTTTTTTCTTTCTTTTAAACATGTTTTTATCGCTGTGAAGTTCATATTTAAGATAGAAAATTCAGATTTATTTTTATTCTTTGGGGTTTTAGATTGTCAAATAGACACGATGCACTCACCATTGCGACACTTCAATAATTACACCCTTTTTAAGTTGGCCCTTTTCTTTCACCTTTTATAGCACTAAGGATGTTTATCCCATGGATTCTGCGACAATTTTTCATCTCTTCCATTTATACCATTCATTTAAAAGTAGAAGAACAAATACTAAATAGCATCGAAGATTTGTATTTCTACTGATTATCAATATATGTATATAGAGTTGGACCGGGATGTAAAAGGTTAAGTTGTATATTTGCCACTTCCCAATATAATCATTGTCATTCATATGGTTTTTTTCAGTCTTAAAGAAAGAAACCTAGATTGAAAGTTGATTGTGGATGATTCTTCATATATATATATATATATATATTTAAATTCCAATCTTTATCCTTCTCCCGCCATTAATCACTACTGAAATTTGATTGTGGATGATGCTTCATATATATATATATATTTAAAGTCCAATCTTTATCCTTCTCGCTAATCACTACTACATTCATATTCTAGACAGACTGCCAAATTCAATTCTGAAATTGATCTGAAATACTCTTGAAAATTTGCAGAATGCCTTCAAATTTTAAATTATGTTTCGAAGAATTTGTTATATTAGTGTTTGTTTTACAACCCTCTGTTGGTGATATTCAAAATCATCGTACAGCTTCAAGTTAGCTGCAAATTAGATAAAATCTACAAGTTGTAATTCTTATAGTATAACCAACTCTGATTTCAACAATTTGCAGATCAAGGATATGGCACTGAAATTCTCGGGTGCTTATAGGCAATGCAAGCCCTGCACGGGGTCCGGCAGCTACAAGAAAGGAGAGCGGCCTTACCCCGATTTTGATGCCATTTTGGAAGGCCAACCATACCCTTACATGCAACCTGGAAGCTCGAGTTCCACACCTGCCTGGGATTTTTCTACCACTGCCCACCACCCGATTGCTGGATCTGCTGCAAGGTTTAATGGGCAATGGGGTGGTGTACGGACTCCCACAGGACTAGAATCTATCTCAGCCCAATCTGGTGATGTAGTGATAGAGGACGAGAATGAGCCCAAGGAATGGATGGCACAGGTGGAGCCTGGTGTTCAAATTACTTTTGTGTCTCTTCCTAATGGTGGAAATGATCTAAAACGAATTCGCTTCAGGTACATTAATATCCTTACCATATGTTGTAAGAAGTGTTTTTCCCATTCCAGCATTAAAACATAGATGCATACGAACTGATTTTCCTGCTCTTGTGGGGTTTTAGGGTTTTGTAAATTGATAACGGTTAAGACTAAAAAATTTTGAGGGTGGTTCATTTTTTGGTTGACGCGCTAGCATACCCATGGACTAACTTTAGTCTTCATAAAATTTAAATAGACAACTGTGTTATTCAAAATCTTTATGTGGTACTTACTTTTCTCTAGACCCCTCCTGGTCTAACCTGGCACACTAATCTTTACGCATAGGATCCAATATATAAAGAATCCAGCATGAAGATAGTAATCAAGGGCTGATATTTGTTCTAGATGAGTTATATAAGACCCAACCACTGCATTAACTAGTCCTATCTCCAAACACTGATTTAATGTGTGAGAGACCTGTCATGAGTGGTGGTCCTTCTTGAAGGTATATCTCATCAATTAGCTTGCTAGTACAGATTTTGAAAAAAAAAAAAAAAAAAAAAAAAAAAAAAGTGGACTTTGGAGGTGTCAAACATCTTCAGCTTTTTGTTGTTTAAATTAAATTTGCATTTGTTAGTAGGCAAACTAACATTAACTGCACA
This sequence comes from Cornus florida, assembly GCF_030987335.1. NCBI lineage: Eukaryota > Viridiplantae > Streptophyta > Magnoliopsida > Cornales > Cornaceae > Cornus > Cornus florida. The sequence goes on along the minus strand of NW_026775581.1, from coordinate 84,341,883 downwards.
TTTAATTTTGGAGCCGGGAGACGTATAATAAATGGCAAGCTCAACGATGGTGGGGCGAGAATTATGATCGAATCATGGAGCTCTACAATGTTCAGAGATTTAACCGACAAGCTCTTAACACACCTGCAAGGTCAGAGGACGAGGTAAACCACCTCTTTTTACTACACATTTCATTCCGTTCTGTATCTGGATTTAACTTATTTCACTGATTCCCGGGTTGCTAATATGCATATACAACACATACATAAACAGATTGTTATGCTTGACATGTCAAATTCCCTCTTATCAAGCAGACGCTCTTTGGTCCCGATCGTTCCTAATCTTCATCATAGATTTTCATTCTCCCTCTTCCAGGATAAGCTTTGCACCATTTGGGGGCCACCTGAAACTTTGCTCTTTCTTGACTTGCTCTTATACTCTTTACTAGTGAGCTCTTTTCCAACTAATTGGAAATAAACTCTAAAATCTATGCTTAACTCGAAAGAACATGAACAATTTTTCTTGTCCTTGCAAAGAGAAGAATACGTATTTCAGGTTGAATCCCCTTTTTGGCAGATTCTTTTGATGTACTATTTTCTTAGGTGTCCAACATCAGGAGTAATATTTCTCCAACTTTCCTAGTCCATACTCAGTCCAACCCTCTCAACACCGTGTATCGGCAAGACTAAGCAGTGGATATATTCTAATGAATCCCCTTCGAAGATCCTTTATTTTTTAGTCAAGACATGCATGAAAAGAAATCAAAATCCCTAACTCAAAGTCATATGTTTCAAGTTTATTTCATTGTCAACACTTCGCATCAGCCATTATGCTTTTTTCCCTTCATTCTCTTCCTTTCTATTGATCAACCATCAAATTGACCTAACTAGCAAGAATTATTTTGTGAACTTTTCCTATTTCAGTTTTTCTACCTTTACGTGTCCTTCATATCATCGAAGTGTAAAAAAATATCACAATATATCGAACTAATTCTCTCTGTCTCCAGCTGAAAATACACTGATAAGAATCCTCTTAACTTATAGAGAATTGTACTCTTAATTTGCAGAGAGATACTACATACTCGAGGCTTGGATCCGCGAGGGAAAGCCCTATGACTCCATCATTAAACAAAGAATGGACTCCTAGAAACTATTATAAACCTTCTGGCAGTAAAGGGTATTTCCCATCTGACTCTTCAGATCAAGGTGGCAGCCAACAATACAATGCCGGATCAATTGCTCATGGCGCTGGTGGCCCAAGGGCTGAGACAGCATCCGTGGATGCTTCTCGGACAACCACCTCCTCCAGAGACGAGGCTTCGGTTTCCATTAGCAATGCCAGCGACATGGAATCCGAATGGGTTGAACAAGACGAGCCCGGTGTGTACATTACCATCAGACAATTAGCTGATGGCTCTAGGGAGCTCAGGCGTGTCAGATTCAGGTAATGAAATTCAAGTAATCCCATTTTTTTTGTTTCAGTTTGCCCTGTTTAGCAGTCATGGTTCAGGATCTGCATATCATTTCTGAAGAATGCATGCAAACTGCAAAGCAGTTTTGACACCTCCATTTTTCCCTCGTATCTCTCTCTCTCTCTCTCTCACACACACACACATAATAAGATGATGCTAATGATGTTCATTTGTTATTTGTGTTTTGCACAGCCGTGAAAGGTTTGGAGAGGTGCACGCAAAGCTTTGGTGGGAGGAGAACAGGGAGAGGATACAAACACAATACCTTTAATTTATAGATTTTCACAAACTCAGCTGTTGGCGTAAAACTGAATGAAAACCTGAAGAGTGGCATTTCCATGGAAATAGAATCATTCCATTTCCCATCTATCCACCATAAAGATAACATGATTCCCACCGGCAACATCATCTTAATGACACATAGTTTAACCACAATAATGTTATAAAGAGGCCTTCCCGAGAAGTATCCCTACCCTAATTCTCTAGGAAACCAGATTCTCTCCTGTGCCTTTGCAGCGCTAGCGCAATATTACATCGCATATGCAACAATTACATTGCATCTTCGTTTCATGGTGTTGCATTATGATGTAGTTACGTTGTGTGTTGCACTACCAATACAGAATGAGTGCACAACAGCCCCTACACACGAGGAATCTGGGTTCTTCTTTTGTTAATGTAAAATAAAATTTAGTGAATGCTGTCGTAGTTAGTGACTAATTATACTTTGATATGAATTTTATAGTAGTAGCTCTAATCTTAGGGAACATAAATGCAGCTTGAATCGTATACCGTTTAACTAAATTATAACGAATGGCTTTTCATTTAGAATGTTGTTTCTGACATCATTCAGTATATACATTTATATATAATCTTGTATTTTTTTTTTAGACATTACGCTTTACAGCCTGAAGGAATTTAAATTTTACATTTCAAATAGTACTTTATGGAATGAGATAAGAAACAAAATTGGATACTTTTGCTGAATAAGAAATCGTTTCTTATGAAAGGCCACCATGATTCTGATCAATCATTCCTCCGCACCCTGCATACTATGTCGATAATACAACATCTATGCAACAACCATACAACTTATTATATCAAATTGTATGTAAGTTGCATTCTCAACCTATTGTTAGATACCTTCAAATGTGCAAAAAAATATATATATATATTATCGTAGTCATAACATCTGTAATAAATAATGTACTCAACATATTAATTGTACTCAACAAAACACCTGGAATAAAGCCGATGCAAATCCAAATCATACCTTTGAAACAAAGGATCTTCATTACCATAAAATGATGAAACAATTATGTAAGTCGAGTTTATTAAACAAAAGATTTTTTTGATAACCAGGCAAACTTAACAAAGGAGTTTCTTAATAATTACACAAACATGACTAAGTTTTTGCAAAGCAGACAAACTTGGACTAGGCCAGGCACACAACTCTTCAGCGTTTGTAGTGAACGTATAACTAAATATTAAACCACCATCACCTACTAGGTCTCAACAGGGCTTGCCCTCATCCCAAAACTTTCCTACTATAGGTTCGTCCAGGCTGAACCTCCTGAGGTCGTCCAAGAAACATGTCAGATTGGCCATGCCATCCTCCAGCTCTCATAGGTGGGGGCAATGGCTGCCTTGCAGGCGATCTACCAGATCCAATTGTCATGTTCGCCAACTTCTCAGCTGTATCAGAAACTTCACGTGCTGCCTTGCCAGTGTAAACGGAGGCTGCCAATACATGTAGTAAACCATGTTAGTTCTAACATTATTAAAACTATGTTCGAACAAAACCAGATATCCTGACAAGTACAATCACACGTGATATTACCCTAGCTTGATACATTTTCATGGCATGCAATCTATATTTGAGCAAGACCTTACTATGAAAATCTGTCTTGTAGTTTAAGCTTATTTCTATTCATGAATGTCATTTACTTGACGTAAGAGGTTTTAACTGAAAAATGTAGACAATATGATGAAACAAGCATCCACGTGAACTAACCAAAACATATTTCTTGTATATCCATAACGAGTTGTCGACCACTTTTAGTATCACATTTGGGCAACAGAATGTCTCGTATCTTTCACAAGCTCAAAACATTACATGGACAAAAGAAAACACAACCTGCCTATGCAATAAAGTGAACAAAAACACAAGCATATCCAAAAGAATGTGTCTAAATTCACGTATATCAATTTTATTTAATAACTAGTTACAGTAGAACAGAACCACAAGTGAACGGAACTTACTTGGACTGTTCCTTGCTGGAGGTTGGTATTTCGGTAAGTTGTAATAGCTCTTCGTGGTCTTATTGTTCTTGCTTGCATCCTAAAAACATCACCCAAGAAGAAAAAGAAACAACCAAAAGAGATTATCCACCATCAGTCGGTAGATATAACAAGGATGCAAAAGACATGGTGAAGTAAAACAGGTAGTCACCTGATTATTCATATCCAGCTTCCGTTGCACACCTGTAACAATTGTTAACATAAGATGAGAATCTAAAGTATATAATAAATAAATAAATAGAAAGAAACAGAAAAAGTGGCAACAAATAGTGTGATACAACTGATTTCCTCTTCTGAACTGCTACGAGGCTGGGGGAGGGGGACCACATAAAAAAATTTCTGATATTTAATAAGATACACACAAAAGAATTTCTGATATTTATTAAGATAATCATTCTCCCTGCCCTCATAGTGGGGTAAGGAGAGCACGCCCTGTGGTAACAGCAACATTTCCCTTTTCAGTTGTCAGATTATAATATCCAGATTGCAAGGAGACATTCTGAACAGGAGGAAAGTTTAGCTCTAGCAGTATATCCTCTGCTTTCCAAGTGAAAGGTTGAGGATTCAAGTCACCACAAGGGGGGCAATTGCGGGTGTGTTTGTGTGCCTTGCTTAGTAAAAGAAAAAGACATTCTCAGTTACTTGCATAGTTCTCAGGACACTTGAAAGGGGAAGAGTTTGAACCAGAGGCATAGAAAAAAAAATAAAAAATAAAAATAAATAAATAAATAAAGAAAGAAAGAAAAGTACTTCAGATGCTGGAATGAGGAAGACAAAAGGAAGGGCATTGGACGGGACGGTGTTCTATTTAGGTTATGGAGCTATTCATGGAATAATGACATGTTTGGCTACAAAAGTAGTTTATTGAAAATCATAACCTTCCACTAACAAAATGCATAAATGTTGACAAAACAAATTATTTTAATACCTTTATAAAAAAATGAAGGAAACTAATCAGAATTACGCAAATGAACACAATAATAAATAAAAGAGTCGTGCTATGAAACTTCGAGAGAAAGTGGCTGACAGGCAACGAAAACTTGAAACAACAGCATTAGGGGAAAAAATAGATATGGTAGGTCCTTGTGATATTAATATGGTAATTACACAAAAGGAGTTACCAATAAATAAATTAACATGTAGGGCATGCATAATGGAACTGTTACTGATACACTAGGCCCCATATTTTTACCTCAAGTATAGGAAAACTGAAACAAAATTTTTTTGATAGATGAAAACAAAATAGGGACAAATACTAAATTTGAGACGAAAAAAAAAAACACCAAAATCAAGAGGATTGAAGTAATTCTAAAACTAAAGAGAGATTGGAAGTGATGCTTCTTGTAGAATGAAAATGGTCTACCGTAGTTAATGGTAAATGTGATCTTAATTGATTTGAGTATAAATACTTGAGTGGTGAAAAGTATAGGGATGAAGGCCTTCATCACTCGGGATTGCAACAAATGCATATCCCTTGTTTTAAATTCAAACGGTAGTCCATCATCACTTAAGCTACCACAAAAATCATATCATAGAATTGAGTATAAATCCTTGAGAAGTAGTGAAAAGAATTAAAACTGTCAAAATCATTTGACTAAAACATCACCTGCACTTAAAGATGCATGTGATTTGGCAGAAGTGAAGTTGCTTGTGGGCTTCAGAGTAGATAATGTCCCAGAATACCTCCTAGCAGAATTTTGCTCTAAACCACCCCTTGTTCCAACTGCAACAACCGAAACAAATTAAGCTCCTGCATTTATCAATTCAAAGTCCCAAAAATACAACATCATGTGACGAAAGACAAACCAGATGTAGGTGAGCCGGTCATAGCAGTTTTGTAGCGAAGAGATGGTGGAACATAAAAGCAACTCTGACACACCAAATAATACAACTTAATAAGTTAATGTTATAACAACTACAACATCAATGCATTGAATTAAACTAAAAGAAAAACAACAATGCATATTCCAATTTGCCACCTGGAAGAATGGGTGCTGGAGAGCCTCCGATGCTGTTGGCCTCTTGCAAGGATCCCACAAACAAAGAGACTAGATGTTTGATGAAAAATGACCAAAAAGAAGATAATAAGTTGATTAGTAGACAAAATAATCATCAAAATCTCCCAAATTAAAAAATTTTAGAACATCAGCAGTTCTCAACTTCGAAAAGTCAAATCCATGTCTAGAAAAAGGCAGCAGGAAAATGACAAAAGAAAGAATAGCTTGACTATAATTTAAAAAAAAATAAAAAAATAAAAAAAAGTACTCACTGCAATAAGGCTAATTGCGTCAGCACTAGCAGATGGTATCAAGACTGAAAGATGAGCACCAGTGAGCTGCCATTTCAAATTTAAAAGCAGCATTATAAGTGGTTCACTACATATAAAAATAAATAATAATTGTCTACAGATTCAATATGCACACATGCTGAATGTTAATTGTCATATGACAAGGTTATACTGATTTTTATTAACATGGTAAGTAAATGCACAAGTACAACCACCTAAAGTATTCCACTATTTCATATTGGAAAGTGATGAAGGAAACTGGATTTATGCAATGAAGCGTGTGAACTTTCTAATATTTTTATCGTATTGAAAAGCACAACACTTGAAAACAGCAATAGAAATCTATATCTACACCATGTCAAAGATATGCGCTATATCCCCAACATGCTTGTATTGTAATAAATGCTGATTCATTTTTTTTTCCCCTGGTTCGATGACTGACTATAAGCAACTGTTTCTATAAAACTATCAATAACTGAGAGATAGAACATAAGCATGTGTTCGGAAACTACTGCCTCATAAGCAAGCAAATGCCTAAACAACACATCACATGGACACACGAAAACCAAGTCCGACTTACCTGCGGAAACCGGTAGTTGATAGCACTTGCAAGTTTAAGCCCTTCAGCCCATTTACCCTCAGTTGGGGTACCTATAACGCTGCATATTTTGTAGATCTCATCTGCTTCACTGCACCCATGATGTTAAACACAAAGCTTATAAAATATACTCAAAGCAGGAAATAATTGAAAGAGTGAAGTTGATTCAAATCAAGTGTACTGAAGTGCATCATAATATCATGTCAAAATAAAGACTATATAAATGTACAAGTATAAAATTTTGCTAAAAAATCATCAGATCAGTTTCTCATAGCATCATCTAACACCTCAACTGGTGCCTTAACATTTTACAGATGCTGCACCCGTACTGTTGAAACAGAAAACTTAAAAGGGAAAATAAAATTCTACAAAAGTAAAATTCACTCAATCAAGATTCAAAACCACATACAAAGCACGTCACAAAATCATGTCAAAAATAACATGTGAAATTAGAATAAAATCATCATATATTGTCAAATTAATTATCTAGAACATAATCTAACACCAAGTTTTTGTTTGTATCACCACCAGGTGGTAGTAGACCCAAAAAACAAAAAAAGTCACATTCTAGAAACCAACCATCTGAAAAACGCCCACACACCATTCTAAAAACCCAACCATATTAAAAGATATGATTTAATATCCATAACCAAATCTATTGACATTGTCACTTCCATGTAAACCTCTTATAATGTAAAAGCAATGGGTGGAGAGAGATCCAATATTAAAATAATAATAATAAAAAAATAAAATAAAATAAAAGATACATACTTCGAACCCGGGAAAAGAGGACGCAATGTAAACACTTCGGCCATAATTGCACCCATTGCCCACATATCTGATGGTATGAAGAAAACAAATTATAATATATAATCCTAAGAAATGATCACTAAAAACATTTCAAAACAGTGTCCCCTCCATCATCTACTCACCAACTGCAGAATTATATTTTGGTGCCTGAAGCAGAACTTCAGGGGCCCGGTACCTGCCAAGCCCTCATTTTAGCAACAATAACCAAAAAAGTACAAGCGGAAGTAAGATTTAAGAGAACAGATGTCAGAATAAATAAATAGAGAAGGGACAAAACAGCCACCCACCAGCGTGTTGAAACATATTCTGTATATGGTGGTTGAGAATTGATCTCACGAGCAAGACCAAAATCAGCAAGTTTAATTAAGTCTTTTGAAACCAGCAAATTCTCTGCATGCATGAGCAAGCTAAAAAGTTATATGTACATAACGGCCATAAGAGGTCATATTGGTAAAGTTTGACTGTCATGTCTGAAACATTATAATACTGAATCTAGTTGATGTGTTTGTCAACACAGTGACACTACCAAAATCATGTGTCAGAGAAATGAAATTATATTGAAAATAACATCAAATAGATGCAACATTTTCCACAAAACCACCACTCTAACAGAGCCTTAAGTATCATTTCAACTATTCAGTTGTCCAAAAAAGTTATTGATTACTCAAGCAACAATCACCTGGCTTGAGATCACGGTGAAAATATCCACGCTGATGCATGTAAGCAAGACCTTGAAACACTTGGAAGCACCAATTTCTAATTTCAGCTTCTGAGAAAAGCTTTTCCCTGTCTTTCATAAGTTGGTATAGATTGCATTCCTGAAGCAGAAAAATGACACTATATATAATAATAAGCAATCAAGTGGTAACAGAGACATGACTGGGTGTAAGAGTGCCATTCACCATGTTTTCAAACACAAAGTACAAGATGTCATTTTCCCTAATGACTTCCTTCAGCTTCACAATATGTGGATGGTTCATTTTCCGCAGCGACTACAAGGAAAACAGACAAATTTATAGAAACACAAAAAAGAAGCAAGAAGCAAAGAAAGGAAGCAATAACAAATGTTACCGTCACTTCTCTCAAATTTATGCATTCCTCCCAGGAATAATATTTTCTCTTCATCTTTTTAATTGCAACCTATTAAAATAAATGATTAATTTGAAATGAAAGATTGAAAGAATTTATCATTAACACTTAGCAATTCAAGGCCAAACAAACCATAGATGCACTTACAACTTCACCAGTCTGCTTATTAATAGCTCGCCAGACACTCCCAAATGTTCCATCACCAACTTCTTTAATTATATTGTACCTGTACAACCCACGATTGTCACAGTGATTCAACTAACATTATATTAGAAGTTAGTATAAAAAAAGGACCCAGATAAGACCAACGAACCTCTCCATTTCTTGTGTTTCCAACGGCTTGTGACGCTTTATTTATTCAAGAAAAGAATGAGCAAATAAGAGAAATCTACAATGTTTAAGTTTGGTAGACAACTATGAAAGAGAACTAAAGAATATAAACTAACTGCCTGGGTGATCTAGCAAAATCACCATTAACTGTTTGTTGCAACATGCGTGAGCATGCAACAAAAATGTTTCTGATGGACGAGCTTCACAGTCTCACGCATGAAATATACTAGACCAACGGTTCCAAGAAAGCAGCAAGGTGTGCAAAGAAAGAAAATCCGAGTACTACAGAACATCTTCACAGCAATTTAAGAACTGACCAAGACTGAAAATTGTTTACGCCACCAGATAGGATCCTACGCTCAGTATGTAGTCACCCAACGCTACCAAGAAACCTGACAACCGCTACCTCAATTATACATGCATAAAATCTCTTGTGGAATCTTCCGTTGATATCTTTTGAATCTTAACTTGTACCCATCAGAAGAAAGGACAAGGATATAGCTAATAACTGCCAACTTTGCACATATTGCATGCACCAGGTTTATCTAATATAACTACAGGAGCAAATTTCGTCCCTTGCTGACTTCAGCCCTGTAGTCAGCAGAAAAAGATATCACAAAGATGAAGTTAATTTCATCAAAAGAAATTAGAAGAGAAAAAATAAGTAGGCAAGAAAGAAATTGCACAAGTAAAGCCCCCAAGAAGATGGTTCCTAAGGATCTAGATTATGTTTTATTCACAATGCACTACCCGCCACAAGATTGTCAGAGAAGGTTCAAAGTATAAATCAGGCTAAAAAAGAAAGAAATTTGTAGCTTACTTGTAAATGTGCAATAAAGATCCAAGCACCTATATCAAAATAAATGTTCATTAGGCTTCCAGCACGGATCATTTAAAAGCAGCTTTCCACTAAGTGCAGTTGACAAAGGAAACAAGAAGAAAATCTCCAACGGTGAGAAATCGCCAGTCAAGCACTTCTTGGAATGAAAAAGCCCGATACTGGTAGGTAGCTGACCAAAGGTATACATTCTCCATGTCTTAATAAAGGAAATTAAACGTTTGAAATGAAAGTCCGATTCAACCTGACAGAATAAATGAAGGCAAACTTGCATCAGAATGACCTCCAAGGCATAAATTATAACCAAAGGTATATATTATGCAATTTGAAATGAAAGTCCCATAATATGTCACCACCTGGCACAACATGTTACATACACATGCTGACGTGCAAATTCCAATATTAAAGTAATTCGGCCACAAGCGACCAAATTGAACTATGACGGTGCAATTTCAAACTGGCTATCCTGTTAATTCTTCGATGTGAGGCAAGAAAAAATTTAATTGAATTTTGCTTTTTCGATGCTTGTTCTTCACTGCCAACAAGATGAGATCCAATCTAAAAAGCCTAATGGCTGCAAACAGGACAGCTGAAGCATATAAGGTCCAACAACTACTTTGGCACAGTTGTTTTTATTCATGTAACTTACATCACAATGCTCATGTTCAACAATAACAAATGAAACTAGCACAGCAAAACAATTGATACCCAGACAAACCAAGAATACTGTTATACTCCTACACGAACATCCTACATCAAGGACGCGGCATTTTGGAACATCAGGTCACAGAATCCGAATCATTATAAATAACACTGGGGGCCTCAAAGGCTTTAACCTTGCAACAGCCATTTTGAGGGTTGGTGTAATACTCGGTTTAATGGTGATAAGAAACATTATCTTTGAAAGAAGAACTTGTAAAACATAATCATTAACCACATTGACAAAACCAAGTGCATCTGTTGTTCATTGAGTTGTTCTCATAATTACTTCCGGTCAAAAAATTTGTAGATTTGCAATTACATTTCCAAGTAAATAATTTTTTCAATGATAGGTCTTATAAAAACTACCATAACCTATAGTGGTATCATTACACTACACAAGAAGCAAAAAATGATGTGAATCCTTAACTCAGGCACCCCATAGCACTGGCAAGTAAGAAAAAAAAATTTCAAGATTTGAATCTCCTTGAATTTAAAATATTGGAATTTCAACTTTTTGACATCATTTTTGCTAGTAAAGTCACATAGCTATCCTCTAGAATAGTACAAATTTATCTCCTATTACCATATGTCCTTGTAATTTGGAGATTAAAGATCATGTTTACAGCAGACCAATAGATGGATTGCCATTCTTGTAATATTTGGATAAAGGGCAGAAGCACTTTTCCCTATAGTTGAGTATCAGGATGAATACACCAACGTTAATGTCAAAAATATTGGAATCTGGAATTTGGTCCTTCCATGTGAATATCTTTTAATAATATTTTCTCTTTCTTTGTCATCATTCAGAGTCCCAGTATTTATATGTTTAATTGTTTTATGCCAAATGTTCATATTAATTTATCAGATCAAACAACCCTTCCTTAGAATGGGATCACTAGATGAAGGGTCCCAGTACCTATATGACATAGAACTAGCAACAATATATTAAGATGAACCTAATGAGTAACAAAAAAATATAGAAGTTCCCCTAATAGATTTGGAAAGCTTCGGTTCCTAATACTTGCTATGAAGCCCATATCAACATAGAACTTCAAGGAACCTAAAATCAAGATATCAGCCACTATATGAATGAGTATCAGTTTTATTCATCACCCCAAAAAAGGAAAGCTCCCAGAAGCACCATAAGCTCAAAATTTCATTACTTAATATCAAATTGTGGGATTCTCGTCATTAAGTATCTGCAATGAAACCCCAATAGATTAAAACCATATAATAACATAAATATTGTAAAATAAAACCATATAATAACATACATATTTTAAAAGGTACCGAAATCTATTAAAATATTCAAATTTCTTATATCATGTATAAGAAAACCTGGCACCTGGCACGATAAGGGATTACAACAAACTCTTACATCCCCAGAAACCAACAAATACTTGTATCACAGGCAATCTAAACAAAACCAAATCAAACCCTTAAATTTAAGATAATATCCTTAAACAAACTATAAGAAACCCAAAAGACAATCAAACCACCAACAAAACCAATAAATATCACGTAATCCCAAACATCAACATACATAGCGTAAAATTAACAGAACAAAAGAACAAAACCACAATCAAAAGCCTAATTCAAATCAAAACAAAGATTTAAACGATGAACCCTATCCCTAGATTTCATCATCTGAGATAACCGGCACGAACCTCTAAAGATCTGATTCCTATACATGGATGGATATACAAAACCAGCTACATCTATATAGAGAGAGACAGAGATTGGGTACGTACCTGTGTGGCTGACGGCATAACCAGAGTGGCCACGGACGGGCGAAGGTCGATTCCAGAGCTCCACGTTTTCTCTCTTCCAAGCCCCCACCCACCAAATATCACCCCCTTTGTGGCCAACTAACCTAATTTATATACCACCAATACATGTAAATGTAAAATAGTATATATACTTTTTTTTTTTTTTAAAGCTTTATCAACGGTATTATTTTATATACACATAGGTTAATTAATGATGAACCCATAGGTATAATAATAATAATAATAATAATAATAATACGGAACCTAACAAATAAATAAATAATGAAAAAAAATGGGAATTATCATAAGTTGCGGAACAATTCTTAAATTCACCAATAAGTATTCAAATTTTTTTAATTGAGAATTTCACATAAAAAAACAATAAAAATACACATAGGTATACAAATTTAATATAACAAGTATGGTAGCATTTTTATATTATTTGTTTATAATAATAATTTTTTTTTACACTATTTTGTTATTTTTCAATTGTATTTTAAATCAAATTAAAAGCTTTATAAAACTGCATATTTATTTGTTTAGAATTTTTTTTTTATTAACTCATCAAAAAGATAATTATTCTATTCTTTATCTGAACTGTACATTCTGATCTTTGGGTCAACAACTCCTAACACATCCATAGAAGGCAAAAATGTCACCGAAATAAAAAAAATAAAAAAAAAATAAAAAATCCCCACTGAATTATCACAAATCAGCATTTTATTTCTTAGACTACAAAAATGAACAAGTCAATACCACAATTATCCAAATCGTGCAAATTAACTCAATTATGGCCACTTTTTGGTTTTTGGCCACAAGGTCAGCACATGACTTGTCCTATTCTTTTAATTCCAAAATTGCTCTTACAAAAAAAGAGAAGGGGCAGGTCTCCCTCATTCAATTCCGCCCATTTTCTGGCCATAGGTCAGCACGTGACTCGTCTTATTCTATTAATTCCAAAATTGCCCTTACAAAAAAAGAGACGGGGCAGGTCTCCCTCATTCACCACGAACCTTATTGGTCCTGTGCTTCCCAGAACAGTCACAGTAATCAAGAATCGATTCTTCTTCACATTGTGGTTCTCATTACTCTTCTTCTTTAGCTTTTGTGACAACATTTTCTCAGAAACACTTCCCTTCATTTTGATTTTCTAATTCTTTTTTGGACTCTTCCATAATACCCAAAAAAAAAAAAAAAAAAAAAAAAAAAAAAAAAAAAAAAAAAAAAAATCAACAACAAAAGGGTTGAATTAGAAGAAACAAAGAGGGATCGGAAATTGAGAGAGAGAGAAAAAATGGGGGCCTAGGGATCGAGGCCAAGGCAGCGGTAGTACCAAGCCTCTTTGCAAAAACTGAAGGAAGAAGAAAAGAATTGAGATTGGATTAATGGCACTTTGTTCTCAGATTTGAGATTGGATTTGTTCGAATTACTGTAAACAAGAATAAGTGATGGTGATGGTGTTAGTGTTGGTGTTGAGGATTTTGAACACAAGGCTAGGTAGAACAAGTATAGGTTTCGTAAGTGAATCGGTTGTCGACCGCTTGGTCAAAATGGGTAAAGCCAGCCAACCAATTCTTGCCTGCCAGTGTTGTGCCGCAAGGTCACAACCGACCTTTCCACAACCCATCACCATCATCGCTGCACTAGCTTGCCGAACCAATCCTCTCTACAACCCATCGCTACACCAGCCGGCCGAACCAGGAATCCTTGCCTAAAATTGCACATCGCCGATTCAGTCATTGCCGTCCATTCAGTCTTGCCGTCGCCATCATTGTTCTTCGCCGGATTCTCAGCAATCAACATACTTCTCGGATGGCCATCATCCACAACCATGATGACACTATCGGAAACAAATCAAACAATCAACAAGCTTTGTTTTGCAGCCTCCGATACGATGGAGACCATCCTCTAAAGCCAATCAGATTTGTCAACGAATAAAGAAGGTTACAACACTTAAGCTATGTTTGGTAGGGTGGGTTTGAAGGAGAAGGATAACATTAGTTATGAGGGAAAGGGAAGGGAAAGATAATTTTAATTTGGTATTGTGTTTAGTTGATTAATGAAGGAAAAAAAAAAATAGAAGGATAATAATTATGTTTGGGGAAAGAAAGGGAATGATAGGAAGGAGAATTATTTTAATAAATTTACCATTATGCCCTTTTATATTTTAAAATATAAATTTATTGATATATATATATATATATATATATATATATATATATATATATATTTGTCTCGTAAGAAATTTTTTTTTAGGGCAAATCATTTCAGCCTCCAATTTTTTTGGGCAAATTTTTTTAGGGAAAATCATTTCAGCCTCTATTCTCGTTCTCAACTCTATCTCTCTATTCTCGTTCTCAACGCTGAACTTCTCTCTTTCTCTCTCTCTCTCTCTCTGCAACTACAAACTACTACAAGAATCAGAAGTTCAGAACCCATATATTTCAGTTTATATATTTGTCTACAAGAATAAAACTTCAAAACCCATATTGGCATCATTTCAGATTGTTCAAAAAATCAAAACCCAATTTCAGATTGTTCAAAAAATCAAAACCCATATCGATCAAAACCTATATCACTTTCCATCGCCCGCTGTTCCAATTCAGGTTCGCCATTCGCAAGCAAGCTTCGCCGTCCTCAACTCTCAAGCTTGCCCTACTCTCTCTCTGCAACTGCTAAATCAACTAATCAAGGGCAAGATTGGCATCTGAAATCATACACCAAGCCTCTCATTCCCTTTCCCTTCATTGCCTCCCATTTTATGGAGGTTAAGAAATTTACTGTTGAAGGCACAAGTTAAGCCTCCAAACCCTTCCCTTCCCTTTCTTTCCAACAATTTTTGCCAAACACAAATTTTTAATCCCACTCCATCACCTTCCCTTTCCTTTCCTCCTAACAATTTTTGCCAAAACACAAATTTTTAATCCCCCTCCATCACCTTCCCTTCCTTTTCCTCTCATTTCCACTCTACCAAACTGACCCTTAGGCAACATTTGGGAAAATAAGTGTATATCACGTTGGGGGCATTGAGGGTTGTTGACCTTGAATCAAAGGTTTTTGATGATCATAAATCATTAATGATGTTCTATGATTACTAATGTCTTCTTGAGTGAAATTACAGAGCAAAGCATTCATCAAAACAAGCACTACAATACAAGGACAAAATTGAAGAAGCAACACCAAGGAATGAGCAAAGGACTAAGCAATCAAAAGTCAAAGTCAAGTCATCACAAAACATCAAAATGGGGTTAGCTAGGTTGGTGAGTTTCTTAGGAAGCTTTGTTAAAGTGTATATGAACATCTTGAAGCTCAAACTTTCCAACATTATGTATATCATTTCATTCACCATGGCTAAGGAACAAAGGACTTAAACATATCCTTATATGAAAATAAACCAAGAGTTAGGATCAAAGCTTCAAGTTATTTCGGTCTACCGAAATAAATCATTAATATACAGATCCAACTAATAGTTATTTCGGTCAAAGCTTTAAGTTATTTCGGTCTACCGAAATAAATCATTAATATACAGATCCAACTAATAGTTATTTCGGTCGATCGAAATAACTGAGAGATCACTTCGGTTTATCGAACCTAGAGTACTGAGAGTATGATATTCAAGTTTGAATCATTTCGGTTGACCGAAACAAAATGAGGCTTTACTTCGATCTACCGAAACAAGAGTACTGAGAGTATGATATTCAAGCTTGAATCATTTCGGTCGACCGAAACAAAACGAGGCTTTACTTCGGTCTCTGAAACAAGAGTACTGAGAGTATGATATTCAAGCTTGAATCATTTGTGTCGATCGAAACAAAACAAGGCTTCACTTCGGTCTACCGAAACAAAAGTACTGAGAGTATGTGTTTAACCTCAAACTATTTCAGTCGACCGAAACACAAGGGTGTTTCATTTCGGTCGACCGAAACTGCGTGTTTCAAAATTCAAACGGGTATTTTTATTCTTGGGATGTGTGTCCAACAGCTATAACATTATCAGACATGTCTGAAAGTCTATAAAAACACTTCAGAACTTCATTTAAATGTTGTTGCATACATTGAGAAAGAAAGTCTTGCAATCATAAAGCTTTTATCATACACACACACTTCATTTTATCAAAAAAGTATTGAGCTTCAAGTTATTCATACATACTCTAGAGTGAACTAAATCTTGTACTTCAGATCTGAGAGAGAGATCATCTTGTATTCCATTAATATACTTCAAAACTTGTAAGGGCTGGTGTGGCCCAAGTAAGACTAAGAGAAGGTGTTTCTCTTAGCACTTAGAAGCTAGGAAGAGCTTCTTGTAAGAGGTTTGCTCTCCACCCGCAAGGAGAAGCCGTAGTGAATTGGGAAATCTCAAGAGGGGTCTTGAGCCGAGGAGTAGGAGTTTCCGAACCTCACTAAAAATCACTGAGTACATGTTTGCAACTTCTATCTCTATCTCTATACTTATTGCTTTATGTATGTCTTAATATGCCTCTTCATTAATGCTAACTATTGACGTTTAAAATTCAGATTGTATCATTCATTATCTGTCAAAGAAATTGAGTTTGTCTTTAATTAATATTTTAAGATAGAAAATTGACCATAATTTGCATAGACTCTATTCACCCCTCCTCTAGAGTCTAAACTTGGGCAACAATTGGTATCAGAGCTAGGTCTCTATTGGAAAAGCTTAAGTGTTTTAGAGATCGATCATGGCAAACTTAAATGGTCACCTTCTTCAAGAAGGTCAGTCCAATACTAGACCCCCTTGGTTCGATGGAACAAATTATGGCTATTGAAAAAATAGAATGATAGATTTCCTCTAATTCGTAGACTATCAAATCTGGTTGGTTATTATTAATGGACCATTTGTTCCAATGAAAGGATTTGGTGCTGAAAAGGTCCCTAAAACTGAAGCTGAATGGAATACAGAGGACTATAAACTTATCTCCTTGAATGCCAAGGCCAAAGTTAATCTGAATTGTGCTATAAGTCCTAGTGAATATAATAGAGTCTCTACTTGTACCACAGCTAAAAAAATCTGGGATAAACTTCAAATTACTTATGAAGGAACCTCACA
Organism: Cornus florida; assembly: GCF_030987335.1. NCBI lineage: Eukaryota > Viridiplantae > Streptophyta > Magnoliopsida > Cornales > Cornaceae > Cornus > Cornus florida. The sequence goes on along the minus strand of NW_026775581.1, from coordinate 84,324,648 downwards.
GGTCAAGGAATCTAAAATTGACATTCTTATGCATCAATATGAATTGTTTCGTATGAATGAAGATGAGACTATTAGTGCAATGTTTGTGAGATTTACTGACATCATTAATGGCTTGAAACATCTTGGCAGAACTATGACTAACTCTGATCTTGCAAGGAAAATTCTAAGAAGCCTACCGGAAAAATGGGATGTAAAAGCTACGGCAATCAAAGAAGCTCACAATCTTAACACACTTGAGTTGGATGAACTTCTCGGCTCTCTTCTCACGTGGGAAATCACTCTAAAAGATAGAGAAGGAGATCATCATCGAAAGAAGGAAATTGCTCTCAAAGTATCTTCAAGAGAAAAGGAAGTTGTTGACAACGAAAATGAAGACAATGATCTAGCTCTCATCACTCATTCCTTCAAAAGATTTCTTCATAGGAAGAAATTCAACAAGGGAAGGTTTAAAAAGGGAGAATCATCTAATGAGCAAGGCAAACGTGATACCTCTACCTGTTTTCACTATGGAAAACTAGGACACTTTAAAATTGATTGTCATGCCTACAAAGAGGAAAAAAAAAAAAAGAAGAGCAATGCAAGCCACTTGGGAAGATGATGACTCAAATGGATTCGAAAGTGATGAGGAAAAGGCAATTCTTTGTCTCATGGCAATAGGGATGAGGTAAACTCAAATTATGACTCTTCCTCTGAATGTGAAATGTCTTATGATGACTTAGTTGATGCATATAATGGATTACTTGATGGTTTTAAAGAATTGTATGATGAACTAGGTAAAATGGTCAAAAAATGTGCTTCTCAAAGAAGAGAGAAACTTATCATTGAAAACAAACTTCAAAATCTTCTTAATGAAAATGAGTGCTTGAAAAAGGAATGCACATTGCTTAAAGAAACAGGATCTCCTGAGCTCATCTCTGAAAATGCTTCCTTAAAATTAATCATTGAAAACCAAATTGATAATCTAGCAAAGTTCACTCAAGGTACCAAAAATCTAGAACTTATGCTAGGTGTTCAAAGAAGTTTCTTTAATAAAAACGGGTTAGGTTATGACCCTTTTGACAAGAAAGCATGTCTATTGAATAAGAGAGAGCTTTTGACCAACTACTTTGTTAAAAGCAAAAACAAAAGTTCTAGATATAATTATTGTAAAAGAATAGGTCATCTTATTCAAGAATGCTCAAAGAGAAAGCCAAAGTTCATAAAGAAGTGGGTTTTTAAAGGAACATATATGCTCTTAGCTAACTCCCATGGACCCAACAAGATTTGGGTACCAAGTGAAAATGTTTGAAATCTTTTTTGTAGGATGGTTTCAAAGTCTCCACATCTTCCATGGACAAATGGTTTCTAGATAGCTGATGTTCAAGGCATATGACGGGTGACCGCGCAAATTTCTCCTCTCTAGAAGCATACAATGGAGGAAGCGTTACATTTGGAGATAACTCTAAAGGCAAGGTAATTGGCATTGGGATCATAGGTATTTCTCCTTCCTTATCAATTGAACATATCTTACTCGTTGAGGGTCTAAAGCATAATCTATTTAGTGTTAATCAACTTTGTGATAATTGATTTGATGTGACTTTTAAATCGGATAAATGCATTGTTAAAATAAATGAATCCCAAATATTTTGTGCTCCTAGAAGTGGTAATGTATATACGTTGCTCTTAGGTGAACTTCAAGAATAAGATGTTAAATGTTTCATGTCATCTAATGAACATAGTTTTTTGTGGCATAGAAGGTTAGGTCATGCAAGCATGGATTTAATTTCAAGATTGTCTAAAAATGAACTAATCAAAAGTCTCCCCAAGACAAATTTTTCAAAAGACAAAATGTGTAGTGCTTGCCAAATTGGTAAGCAAATCAAGTCTTCCTTCAAAAGAAAAAAGGACATAACCACTTCAAAACCATTTGAATTACTCCACATGGATCTTTTTGGACCGGAGAAAATTGCTAGCCTCAGTGGTAAAATCTATGTCTTTGTGATCGTAGATGACTACTCTAGATTCACTTGGGTATTCTTTCTTGCACGCAAAAATGAGGCTCATTCAATTCTTTCAAAATTTTGCAAAAGAGTCGAAAATGAAAAGGAATATAAAATTAAATTCATTAGAAGTGATAGGGGTAGAGAGTTTGACAACCAAGACGTTGAAAGGTTTTGCGACGAAAATGGCTACAATCACAATCTTTCAGCACCTAGGACTCTCAAACAAAACGGTGTTGTTGAAAGGAAAAATAGATCTCTTTAAGAAATGTCTAGAGCCATGCTTAATGAGCACAAATCACCTAGATCTCTATGGGCCGAAGCCGTAAATACTTCCTGCTATGTTATAAATAGAGTTGTCATTAGAAAGATTCTCAACAAAACATCCTATGAGTTATGGAACAAAAGAAAACCTAATATAGGCTATTTCAAAGTTTTTTGGTGTAAATGTTTGTCCTCAATGACAAGGATAATCTAGGAAAGTTTGATACTAAATCCGATGAAGGCATTTTTCTTGGATATTCCTCTAGAAGTAAAGCATATAGAGTCTATAACAAGAGGACCTTAGTTGTGGTTGAATCCATACACGTTGTGTTTGATGAATCCCCAACCTCTCCCACAAAAAAGTGTGATGGTCAATGATGAAAAAGTTAAACTTGAAAAGGGTACCAATGAACTTGATACAAATAGGTACCCTATAGAGCTTGAGAAGAGTATCAATGATCTCAACATAAATGAGTCTCCTATTGATATCTATCAAAGTTCCAATTCAAGTGATGATACCTCTCAAAACAAAACTACTCCAAATGAATGGAAGTTAGTTCATAATCATCCCATTGACCAAGTTATTGGTGATCCATCCAAATGTGTCAGCACAAGGTCACAATTAAGAAATGTATGCAATTTCGTGGCATTCGTTTCTCAATTCGAACCTAAAAATATACATGAGGTTGAAAATGATGAATCTTAGCTTTTGACAATACAAGAAGAACTCATTCAATTCAAAAAGAACAAGGTTTGGAATCTTGTCCCAAGACCTCAAAATAAAACAATTATTGGGACAAAATGGGTTTTTAGAAACAAAAAGGACGAGTCAGGAACTATCATTAGGAATAAGGCTAGACTTGTTGCAAAAGGATATAACCAAGAAGAAGGTATAGACTATGAGGAGACTTTTGCTCCCGTTGCTAGACTTGAGGCCATAAGAATGCTATTTGCATTTGCATCTTACAAAAATTTCAAATTATTTCAAATGGATGTAAAAAGTGCTTTCTTAAATGGTTTTATTGATGAAGAAGTATATGTTGAACAACTACCGGGCTTTGAAAATTATAATTTTCGAAACCATGTTTTTAAATTAACAAAAGCTTTATATGGTTTGAAGCACGCTCCTAGAGCTTGGTATGAAAGACTTAGTGGATTCTTACTTACAAGTGGGTTTTGTAGAGGTAAGATTGATAACACACTCTTTACTAAAATCATAAATGGAAATTTGCTGATCATTCAAATTTACGTTGATGACATCATTTTTGGATCAACAAATGACACTCTAAGTAAAGAGTTTGCCTCCTTCATGCAAAATGAGTTTGAAATGAGCATGATGGGTGAACTCAACTTCTTCTTAGGGCTGCAAATCAAACAAACTCTTGATGGAATCTTCATTTCCCAATCAAAGTACACCAAAGATTTGCTAAAGAAATTTGGCTTGGAAGATGCCAAACATGCTAAAACTCCCATGTGTTCTTCCTTAAAACTTGATAAGGATGAAAAAGGTAAGGAAGTTGATATTAAGAAATATAGAGGAATGATCAGAAGTCTTCTTTATTTAATGGCTAGTAGGCTGGACATAACGTTTAGTGTGTGCTTATGTGCTAGGTTTCAATCCTGTCCCAAGGAATCTCATTTGAATGCCGTCAAACGCATCTTTAAATACTTGAATGGTACTATTAACCTTGGTTTATGGTATCCTTGGCACACATCTTTTGAACTCGTAAGATTTACGGATGCCGATTTTGTTGGTTGTAAAGTTGAAAGAAGAAACACAAGCGGCACGTGTCACTTTATAGGTCAATCACTTGTTTCTTGGTCATGCAAGAAACAAAATTCAGTTGCATTATCCACCGCTGAAGCTGAATATGTTGTTGTTGGTAGCTGTTGTGCACAAATTCTATATACAAACAACAGCTGGAAGACTTCGGTTTATTTTTCGGCAAAATCCCTATCAAATGTGATAACACCAACGCCATTTGCATATCAAAGAATCCCATTCAGCACTCCAAAACTAAGCATATTGAGATCAGATATCATTTCCTACGTGATCATGTTTCTAAAGGTGATATTAATCTGATGTTCATCAACACCGAGAATCAATTGGCAGATATTCTCACAAAGCCACTTCAAGAAGATAGGTTTTGCACTCTTCGGTGAGAAATCGGAATGGCTATAGAGAGTGAGATACATAGCAGTAGCTAAACCGCAAAAGCATCAGAAAAATCAAGCCTCAGGATCAGCATTTCGGTAGACCGAAATGAGATCTAGACATTCTTTATAAAAGTCATTTCGATCGACTGATGAAGCCGTTTCGGTCGACCGAACCTTCGAGCCCCATCATATATGGCCCATCTCTGAGTATTAAAGACCAGCGAAATGAACCTTTGGTTTCAAACCTCAAAACTCTATTCGCGAACCTATCACTCTCGTTCTTTGAGGCGACTCACTTCGTGCAAATCTCCTGTGATTTTCTTCCTCCATCTTCTCATGCGAATCACTCATTATCTCTCAAGGTAAGTTGCACATTGAAATCTTTAATCTTTTCGTATGATTCATCCCTGAGTTTATACATCTATTATTATCATCTCTTCGTCAAAGTTTCCTTTCAGCTTTTATCATTTCTTGTTACATCACTGATAGTTAGGGTGTGTTGTATAAATCTCTGTCATCCCTTCACATAACCTCTATTCTGTCAAGAGAAACCAATGGCAACCCGGAAGAATACATCTAAGAGAACTAAGCATACACATGACATTGAGGCTGGAGGGTCTAATCCCCTAAATCCTGTTCCTTCCGACCCTTATCCTGCCCCAGCTATGCGCTTATTCCGTGAACTAAAATTTAAAGAGGTCTATGAAACCAAGTTTCTTCATAAGATAGTTGAAAAGGGAATTTTTTTTGACAAAAATGACACTGAAGAACTCATCACACACACCTTTTCTCTCTTTGAAGCCATAGGGTTGGGTGACTTCCTATGTATAAAAGTTCCTATCTACCCTAAGTTGGTTAGGTTATTTTATACTCATCGTGAGAAGATAGTGGGAGAGAACACTTTTCTTTCCTTCGTTGTAGGAACTCAGATGACACTTTCTCTGTCAGCTATTCGTCGCATTCTCAAAATCCCTCATGGTGATATCACCTATTTCACGGCTTATGACTGGTATGATGGAGAAGGGTTTAATCCTTACCAAGTCGTTCAACAAATGAGCCAATTTCCTACCAATAACATTGACAAAATCTTTGCAAGTCAACTAACGATACAAGCCCGTCTCATCTATCATGTCATCATTCACTGCATCCTTCCTAAATCTGGTGGCCGCTCCGATGTCTCATTCATGGAGGCATTTCTCATCTGGTGTGTTCTAAATGGCAAGAAATTCGATCTCGCGTTTCTCATCTTTCATCATATGATCGATTGCGCCAAGAGAGAAAAAACTCACCTCTTCTATGCTATGCCGCTTACCCTAATCTTCTGAGCATTCAAAGTGCGACTAGAAAGCGAGGATCGAAAGGAGCTTACCAATCTCTACAGATTTGACCGAGAGTTGTTAGGTCGAATGGGACTCAAAAAATCTGACAACAACATTTGGTATGATCCCAAGCATGGAAATCCAGTAGATGAGGGCCACGAAATTGATATGGCATAGCACTAAGTTGCAGGTGTTGAAGAAGGTGTAAATGTAGAAGAGCAAATTGAGGTTGAAGAGGAAGAACATGAAGAACCAGAACCCATCCATATCCCTCCTTCCGACGAACGATCGCTACAGGAGCTTCTACTTGAAAATCTTGCTCTTTCAAAAGAAAATTGAGATTACATTCTCGCTTTGCGCGAACTGGTTGAAGAAGTAGCCAATGGAGTTGACTTTGTCAAGCACGATCTTGCTGAGCTCCGGGCTACGGGACTTCCTCATTTCTGATGCTCAAACCCCTCATCCTTTTTGATGTATGACAAAGAGGGAGAATTGATGTTGTTGGCTGATGTTGCTGTGACTTTTGTGCTGGAATATAGAATATTGACTGTTGAAAAATTGATAGAGTTGCTAACGTAGGTTGTGGATGGTAATGTTAATAGTAGTTGTAATTGGAACATTGGTTGTAGTGGTCATTGGGAAATGATGTATCTTGACCTTAAATTCGTGAATCACTGAAAAAACATGTTTTTGGCAATTAAAATTTATATGCCTTCAATTCTTTTATGATTTGTTTGTATGCCTTAAATATGTTATACTTTCACTTCTAATGATGGTTAAATGATTGCACAAAGAAAAGGGAAGTTTTGTAAATCTCTTATTCATCAAGACTATGCACATTGATAGGGGGAGAATCACTCACATACCTTTTCTCACTTAACAAACACATCAATGAATTGTCATCATAAAAAAGGGAGAAATTGTTGACCTTGAATCAAAGGTTTTTGATGATCAAAATTCATTAATGATGTTCTATGATTACTAATGTCTTCTTGAGTGAAATTACAGAGTAAAGTATTCATCAAAACAAGCACTACATTACAAGGACAAAACTGAAGAAGCAACACCAAGGAATGAACAAATGACTAAGCAATCAAAAGTCAAAGTCAAGTTATCACAAGACATCAAAATAGGGTTAGCTAGGTTGGTGAGTTTCTTAGGAAGCTTTGTTAAAGTGTATATGTACATCTTGAAGCTCAAACTCTCCAACATTATGCATATCATTTCATTCACCATGACTAAGGAACAAAAGACTTAAGCATATCCTTATTTGAAAATGAACCAAGAGTTAGGATCAAAGCTTTAAGTTATTTCGGTCTACCGAAATAAATCATTGTTTCATTTCGGTCTACCGAAATGAATATACAGATCCAACTAATAGTTATTTCGGTCGACCTAAATAACTGAGAGATCACTTCGGTCTACCGAACCTAAAGTACTGAGAGTATGATATTCAAGCTTGAATCATTTCGGTCAACCGAAACAAAATGAGGCTTTACTTCGATCTACCGAAACAAGAGTACTGAGAGTATGATATTCAAGCTTAAATCATTTCGGTCGACCGAAACAAAACGAGGCTTTACTTTGGTCTACCGAAACAAAAGTACTGAGAGTATGATATTCAAGCTTGAATCATTTCGGTCGACCGAAACAAAATGAGGCTTTACTTCGGTCTACCGAAACAAAACGAGGCTTCACTTCGGTCTACCGAAACAAAAGTACTGAGAGTATGATATTCAAACTTGAATCATTTCGGTCGACCGAAACAAAACGAGGCTTCACTTCGGTCTACCGAAACAAGAGTACTGAGAGTATGTGTCCAACCTCAAACCATTTCGGTCGACCGAAACACAAGGGTGTTTCATTTCGGTCGACCGAAACTGCGTGTTTCAAAATTCAAACGGGCATTTTATTTTTGGGATGTGTGTCCAACAGCTATAACATTATCAGACATGTCTGAAAGTCTATAAAAACACTTCAGAACTTCATTTAAATGTTGTTGCATACATTGAGAAAGAAAGTCTTGCAATCATAAAGCTTTTATCATATACACACACTTCATTTCATCAAAAGAGTATTGAACTTCAAGTTATTCATACATACTCTAGAGTGAGCTAAATCTTGTACTTCAGATCTGAGAGAGAGATCATCTTGTATTCCATTAATATACTTCAAAACTTGTAAGGGCTGGTGTGGCCCAAGGAAGACTAGGAAAAGGTGTTTCTCTTAGCACTTAGAAACTAGGAAGAGCTTCTTGTAAGAGGTTTGCTCTCCACCCGCAAGGAGAAGCCATAGTGAATTGGGAAGTCTCAAGAGGGGTCTTGAGCCGAGGAATAGGAGTTTCCGAACCTCGCTAAAAATCACTGAGTACATGTTTGCAACTTTTATCTCTATCTCTATACTTATTGCTTTATGTATGTCTTAATATGCCTCTTCATTAATGCTGACTATTGAAGTTTAAAATTCAGATTGCATCATTTATTATCTGTCAAAAAAATTGAGTTTGTCTTTAATTAATATTTTAAGATCGAAAATTAACCATAGTTTGCATAGACTCTATTCATCTCCCTCTAGAGTCTAAACTTGGGCAACAATATTTCACGCTGATTATTTATTTTCGTTTTTTTTTCTTCTTAATTACGATGGGTAGTTTTGTAAATCTACAATGAAGTCGGCCAGAATTGAATTTCACTAGTTAATTTGCACGATTTGAATAGTTGTGGTACTGACTTGTTCATTTTTGCAGTCCAGAGGGATAAAATGCCGATTTGTGATAGTTCGGGTTTTTTTTGCATTTTTTCCTTTATAGAATTTCATTATTATTATTTTGATAATTTACTCCAACAAAAATATTAATAATCAATCTTAAAATTAAAGCAAAAAAAATATATTAATCCGGTCTATATAAATGATCTTAATTAACTAACCAGTTTCACATAAAGCACACTCACCAACTTATTTGAACACAATTTTGAATTAGATGTTCGACAAAGTAGAAACAGAAATTAAACAACTTTAAATTCACATAATTTAGAGTAAAAATAATAAATTCTATTAATCAATAGTATTAATTAGTGAATAATAAGATTGTTGAAACAATAACTATGTATAAGCTTAAAATCCTTCGACCTATTTGGCAACAAATTAGTTACAAACATTGAAAATACATAAGTATATGTTCCTAATTATTAAAATGGCTACCAAAAATCAAACTCAATCCAAATTCATCTCGGCCTCAAACAAATATTTCAAAAAAAACTAAAGAACTCTTGTATAGTACTAAAAAAACACAAAAATGAATGAACAATTGTATTTGGTCAATAAATTCAACCCCCCGCATTATTTTCAATTAAGAATAAGTTTTGAGGGGTGAAATTAGGTTTCTCGAAACGTATCAAACCTCCATTTGAACTTTTCTATCCGTACTCACATTTCATCCATAAAAAAGTAATAATATATATAACAACATGAGAAAATATTTATACAGCGCTTTTACCCATTGTGGATGGTTTGAAAATTGAGATAATGGGACGCAAACACTAGGACAAGAAAATATGCTTATTATTTTCATTTTAGAATCTCTCTTCTTTGGGAGTACCCTTCATAATCTACCAATAATATATTCCGCATACATAATATCTTCTCCTCAAAGTTTTATATTCTCTTTTTTATTGTCGTTTGGTTGATGAGAAAATTGGAGGTCAGGCGTGTATAGCATGGAAATATCTCTCTCTCCAATGGAAATAGACACTACTTGTATCAATTGATTAGAAAAATTATAAGAAAGAAAAAATTTAGGGAGACATTTTTGTAAAATATTAGTAGCATTATATAGATTCCGACTGGTTTGCGTGAGATTTGGAATATGAGAAAAATGTTATAAAAATATTTTCATTTTTCACTATAATTTGTTTTGTTTTGTTGAATAAGAAAGTATTGGTTTACTAATTATGCATTTTTACTATAAGTACGTTGAAGGACAAACATCTAACTCTCACATTAAAGTTTCTAATTCCATGTGTGTACATGTCTATGTCATTTCAATTTCCATTTTTGCCCCAAAGAAGTATTGCATGCAAGAAAAGTTACTCAGAAAATGCATACACAATGTCAAAATAAATCATGCAGTTCGAATTGTTTTTGCTCATTTTATTTGTGCGTACCTTTAACAACAATAAGTTAAAAATTATGTCTTTCTTTTGTTTAATTTAAGAAAAATAATTTGATATTTTAGAATAAAAATTTGGAGAGTATTTTGGATCTGAACAATAATTGATAAATAAACTAATATAATAATACAAATTCCAATTGACAAACAGAAAAATGAAGTCTCTTCAAATTTCTATTAAGAACTCTTTTTTCTCCTATACTTCTCAGTTAATAGAATGCACTATTTAATTAATTCAAGATAAAACTCAACCTCTTCTCGAACAACCTGCAATAAAACATTCGGATTCCTTCAGCTTTAAACCGCTTTATCTGCCCTCGACTCTTTTGGCATAATGGATCTAAGGCCTTTCGTGCATGCACTGCCTCGTCTGGGGGTGGGCTATATAACAACAAGAAATCTCACCATCCATCTAATTATGTGAGATGTTTTTTTTGTTTTTCATTTCTATCGTCTTATGCTTTTCAAACCTACCATAATAGCATTAGGTTCCTCCAAAATATCACATAGCAAATTTGATAAATGTTAAAATTGAGTTCAAACCTACCATAATAGCATTAGTTTCCTCCAATATATCACATAACAAATTTGACAAATGTTAAAATTGAGTTCTCTGCGTGAGCAGGTTTGATGAAGTGCAAATTTGAAAGTTGCCATGAACAAACATAATGGACGCAAGCAATTGATGGCGCTAATAGCATTTATACCAATTTTGTCTGGTTTGTATGGGATTTGGAATACCACAAAAATGTTATAATCAAAATAGTAATATCCATTTTCTCCTATAAATTCTTCTGTTTTGTTGGGTAAAAAAGTACTATTGTACTAATCATGCATTTTTACTAATATTATGTTGAAGGACAAGTGTGTATATATATATATATATATATTCATTTCAATGTCCATTTTTCTTAATAAAAAATAAGTATGGCATGTGAAGAAAGTTAGTAAGGAAATATATACAGAATGTCAAAATTAATCATGAAGATTGAGTTGTTCCGGCTTATTTATATGTGCATCTCTCTTTACTCCTAAATATATAATTTTGAAAGTGCACAGACTAATTCTAAAACAAATGCAATTTTGATAGTTTTTATTTGATGTATAAAGGAAACTAAATGGTATTATGTTCGCGGAAAGAAGTGCATGTATGAATTGTGCATGTATGAATTGAACTAACGTCGACGAGAATAGAGTACGGGAAAGATGTTGCATGTAAAGATTGAACTAACTAGTAGGGATGGAACATAAAAAAAAAATGGGTTGAAAAATAAGTTGATTGATAATGTTGACCGCTATAACTTATAAAATGTTGTTTTACTTTAATATATATTATAACCAATTTTCACCTTTTTTTTTTTTTTTTTTTTTTTTTTTTTCATAATGTTTATTTGAAATTTTCTATTTGGTTACAACTACATTTATTTCATTTCAAGAATAAAAGTAACAAACTGGACACGGAAAAAACGTAGCCAAACAAATGCATAAAAGTTGCTGGAATTGGAACTCCCCATCAAGGAACTTATGTTTCTTCTTTTGATAGTTGGGGATGCGAAATGTTAAGCATTGTGTTATAGCTATCCTAGGAATTTCAACTCTTTTATTTGTTCTTAGTCTACCATAGCAGTTATGTGCATGGTGCATGGTTCGCTGTATCGTCCAATACGCAACCCTTTTTCAAGTCTAAAATTGGCCAGTTTACACAGACTTTGTCTGAGTCCATTACACCGCGACCGATATCGTGAACAATACTACGAACTAAGAATTGTGCATTAAAATGAAAACATACTAACGGTTCTCAGGTCTCAACAACGAACATGAACATACACGGTATACGCCTCAACACCAGTTCTAGATTTTGGCGATTCAGCTTCATCCATATCCCATTTCTATTGTAATGACAACTTTACAACACACTGTTTATCAGGATCGATTTCCATTTCAAGTCTTAAACTATGCTGCAAAACCACTTATTTCTAGTAAGTTTGTGTTGGTAAAAACAATCATTTTATAATTATATCTGGAGCCAACATGTATATATAGCATTCACCATCAAAAACCACCTGCCCAGTTCTGAATCACCTCTAAGTTCCATGATTTAACAGTCTCTATTTGTTCTACACTATTCTTGAAGACAAAACAGATAATTGGGGTAGGTTTGATGAAATGCAAATTTGAGAGTTGCAATGAACAGGCGTAATGGACAGAGACTAACTAAATTTTCATGGAGGGTTAAAACACCCTCAAGAGGATTCATGACGCTTCAAATGTGAGGGTATAATATTATTTTCAGTTGATTAAGATCACCTCTTCAAACACGAACTTAAAAATTTACATTTATGCTAGTAAAAATGAGGGAAAAAAAAATGCAGAATATCAACTTAAAAGAGAAGCATATTTCATTAGTTACATATAGATCACAAGTTGTAATTGGTGTGACTTTTCAACACAATACATACTTCACATCCAATTTTACTAGCATAAGGGATTAAAAGGGAAAAGAGAAATGAAAATGGAAAAGGGAGCCAAGTACCTAATTACGCCAAGTACCTAACGATGCCTTACAAAGAATATATAATATCAGAAGGCACTAAATTTTAACAAAATAAGATTATTGGGTAACTAACTCTTCAATTGATAAATTTGAATTTCAAGATCTTTTTTTTTTAGGAATAAACCCATCTCTTTGTGAGCTGTGTGCAAACTAGTTCTCTCCTAGGTCTGGTATCATAAATATAACTCATGCTCCAAGAAATTTATCACCAGAATTTGTACTTACGAGCTTTTCATCTTGAATTCTTTTTAGAGGAATACCAGAGTTTCTTCTGGCAAATCAGTACCTTCTCCTTCTCAACGCCATACTCGGTGTCTTCTTTACGGCATTGCCATCTCATCCCCTTGGCAATTGTAGCGACAGCATCTAGAAAATAGCTGGATTCCCGGATGATTGCATAACCATTAGGCCGCAGGATTCGATCCATTTCCAATAGCACGTACTTCATGTCACATCTGCCCAAGCCATAACTAATGTCAGAACCACAAAAACTGTCACCAATGAGAACGATTGCAATGATTGTATTTGCTGAAACTAAATTTTCATAATTTTTGTATGAATTTTTTTAGGTGCTGTAGTACTAAGAGAATAAGGAATACTTCAAGTCAAGCAGGTTGCATCATTAATCCTACTCTCCAGCAAGAACTAGCCATAAGCTATACTATTTCCTAAGTTATCTTTGCTCATTGATTTAAAAAGAATAAAATTTATCTGGAATGGATAAGTATGGTTAATTAGTGACTAAGTTCAAATCTAAATTTTCATAAGCTTTCTTATAGATAAAGTTCAAATTCCAACATTAAGTAGCGAGGCTATTTTCTTTTGTCTTCTGGTGTTGACAAAGTAGGTAATCTGTTCCATTTTTCTTATTTTAAAGACTAGGATAGACTGCTTGGGCACTCGAATATTTCTGGGCACAAAGGGTACTTTTTAACATTTTCAGTATATTAATATTAACTGTTGTTGATGAATGTAAAGATCGAAACCACAACCATGACAATGAAAAATGGCATTCTCTTTATAGAACTGCTGCAGAGCCTGATGCCAAATCACACCATAAAGAAAATGATCAAGCATATCCTTGCAGACAAACAGAAGAAATGAAGGAAACTTGAGCAAAAATGCCCTACCTGTGGCTTTCAGCAGTAAAGAAGTCATCAAGGTGAAGGAGATCATATGTTCTCGGATACGTTGAGAAAGCCTCACACCTACAAAACATCAAAGACGAATTAACATACTATGCCACCTTCGGCCATACAAAGAATAAGTTGCATGGAAGGCCAAAATCTATACCATCCATGCACACTTGAAACTAAAATCTGTATATAGATGCATTGAAATTACCAGTCATGGTAGGTTCCAATAAGGCCCCTGTCATAAACCACTGGAAGGGTGTTGGCAGCATAAGAAGAGACCACATTCATAACCCACAAGGGAGCATTGATCAAAGCCGCAGCAAAACCTCCATAAAGTGTATTCATGTCCATCACATTTCTTATCTGATCTGTCCCAATCACAGGGAGTAACTTCTTGTAATGCTTCACGCGCACCTTCCACTTAGTCTCATCATGCTTGAAAGCACCAGTGCTGCCACCATGACCATTATAAATGCGTTGAGGTGCAACACTCAAACGCTCGGGCCATTTAGGGAGAGATTTCAACCCTAGTTTTTTAAACTTCGGGCTTGGAGCAACAACACAAGGCCGAATAGGAGTGTACCATGCTGAATCTGGTTCAGTGCCATCATCGCACTTGGGTGGGTAGGCATCTGACCTAGCAAGCTTGTTATAGCAGCTGTTATTTGAAGTTTTCTGCCACACGGCAATATCACCTCTTTGGTTATATAAATTGAAGCACATAGAAGTTAGCAAATCTTGCAACTTTTCGTAATCGCGTTTCTGCTCTTCCACAGTTGTGTTCCATCCTCTCCAACGACGTTGGTAGTTCACTGGAGGACCAGAAAGAACCCAGAAGCCTCCAGGACGGAGTATACGGTGTATTTCTAGAAGATAGACTCCACCTGAAAATAATTATATTTCCAATGGTAAAAAATGCCTGGTGGTAATAAATTTGCAATGGAGGTAGGACTCTTATAAATTCCTCAAGCACACATGATAAAACATTTATTCAGTGCTTAAGTTTTACAAAGTTTGTGAATGGATGATCCTATATGTGGGTGGAAAAGGTAATGAAGTATGATCTCACAAACACATACAAAAATAGAAACTATTGAGGAAATCTAATCTTTTTTTTTTTTGATAAGTAAGATTTTATTAAAAACGCTCAAAAGGGGAGCGAAGCCCAAAGAAACAAAAGGAAAGGAAATCTAATCTAAAATGATCATAATGCTCTTTTCGCTTGAAGGTTCCAGAGTTAGTTTTACCCAAGGCAGTGTCAACCAAAAACTCCACTTATGATGTAGGGGTTTAAATGAAAAAGAGAAATAAAAATTTAGATGATGCATAAATGAGAGATACCTGAAATCTAAATTTAGTGCTCTAATAGAAAAATAAAGTTTGCGAAGGAGGATAGATGTTGAAATAGTTAGGTAAGGCACTTGAACTGAGTTGGATAATATTTTTGAAACAATCCCAGAATTAAGAGAATAAGAAACACATAATTTGGTAAATGCTCCCAGTGTCTACTGGATTGTGCAATTTGGTCCAAATTAGATTGCAACCATGGGTTGAGAATGATTACTTACCAAATTCAGTCCATGGAATAAGGCATCTTGAGCAATGAGCCATATCAAAAGAGTTAGAGGGGAAAGGAAGTCGCTGTGTTGAAATGATGCCTAGAATTGCAGGAATCCCACGTTCGAGAGCAAATTGGACTTGAGCCTCGTGATTATCTCTAGGGGCAAGAGAGACTGTTAGCACCCCACGATCTAGCAGATCACCTCCCCAGCTAGCAACCTACACATAAAATAATTGCAAAAAGTAAATAACATAAGTTCTCTAAGTACATCATCATTTTGCCCATAGTATAATTCTTTCATCAAGAACACCCGTAAGCAAAATGAACTGCACCAACTAAAGCACTAATTCTGCAGAATATATTTAACTTAGGTGTTTCTGATTGAGCTTTACAAATTAGAAAGCAGAGCTCACCTCTAGTCTCATTACCCACTCAAGTAATTGTTACCTATGCAATGTAAGTTATGTAACACATAAAGAAGAATACATCTGCAATATCATCTTAGTTTAAACACTCTGTAACAACATTTATCCTTGCAAGCAAATAGATACGGAAGAGAGATTTTTCTTGCATTAACACATACAAGTCAAACTGCAGTATGTTCAATATTCTTCCAGATAAATTTGTGCCTCTTGAAGAGAAAAAAATAATAATAATAATTTGTAGTGACAAATGTATAACTTCGTTTTATAAAAAAAATACAAAAAAATGTGTCTTGAAGAAAAACCATCATTTCAAGTAAACATTTTTATAATTTAACTTCCGTCTGACTGAATCATAAGCAGTATTCTGTGAATTATCAGCATTAGAACATCACAACCATCAGGAGTCTCAATATATTTCATATGCATAATCCAATAAACAAACAAGATAATAAAATAAAACTCACCCCACATCCAGTATCAATGGCAGTTCGAACTGTCCCATCTTTCATTTCTGGGATCAGATCTTCCATCACATCGACATAGGCACCGACGCCTCGTGGGAACATAGTACCCCCACCAGGGAAAAGAAACTTCTCCCCTTCTTTCCTAAGCCAGTTCTGATTAGACTTCTGCTTGTTGATCCAATCATAAGGCACATTCCTAAAACCACAACCAAATGGTAAAAACTCAAAAATTATGGAAGTGAGTCTAATCCAAACAATTCAAAATTTGAAAGCCAGCAAAACATTTAAATAAGAACCCTTCTAAGAACTGGAAACATGCCATATTACCTGTACCAACATTCATTCCTGCTCTTTGGCCATCTGATTGGCACCTTGTACCCATCTGGTGGGGGGACCAAGCAGTCTTTTCTTTCGAACACCGGAGGGCAATGGCGTTCCATAAATGTAAGCCGGTAAGGACCATACTTCTTCCATCTCTAAAACAAATATAGAAGTCACCGATGAGGAGAGTTTGATATTATATAGCTAAATATCAGATCAAAAAGAACCTCAGTGCAATAAAACCCAAAATGAGAAATACCTTTGGATCTGTGCATGGAGTGTAGTCTTGATAGTCATCGCTGCACTCGTGAAAGGTTATGGGTTTAATTTGGAGAGGGCCAACACCAGAAACTGACTGTTTTAGGGTTTGGAACGCTTTGGTGACATCGCCCGCAAGAAATCTGTCTTTCTCCGAGCAGAAGATTCCACCAAGATAGAACGAACACCCACATAGCGCAACAAACATTATTGTAATGGAGAGTATCTTGGAACTTTTCTCAGATTGAGAAGCTGGTCTGCCAGCATTTTGCTTCATGGTCCCAAGATTTATTAACTATCTGCACATTTGAAATACACGATGTAGAATAAATCTTTGGAAGAATACATGGAGGCACCCACTTGAGAAAAATCTTACAAAACTAGCAGAAATTTTCAAGCTCCAAACAAGAAATTTCACCAATAGTCTACTTGAATGTCGAAAAGTGAAAATGAAAATTTCGGTGACTTCTAGCAGCCAGACAAAACCGAACGTGTTAGAAGATCCTTAATTTTCAGTTCTTTACCTATGTGACTATGTCCTCTCATCAATTAACTGATCATAAAACAAAGTAATTGAACTGATTAAACAAATTTACAAGTTTATGCATTCTAAACTAATAATTAAATTATTGATTAAATAGTCATCAACACAGAGCATCAAGGAAATTGACCCATTAACAATACTTGTGCATTTATGCAACACCTTCAGAAATATACCCACTCATAAATGATTAATCAACTGACTGAACAAAACTCATTAATTCATATCACAGAAAATCGGAACAACTGAATCGCAGCAAACCGAGATCAGTGACAATGATACTTGAGTTTCTAGGTTCAGATTATAATTATAGAAAAATCCATTGAAAGAAAAGAGACCGGAAAAGCTAATTAAAGCTCGAAGCACCATTCACATTCAAAGAAAAAGCAGGGGATTAATTAAGATCTAGTCAAAAAACAGACCATTAAAATGACTATGAAAACTACAAAACTAGAAAAAATCTAAGAGCAACTACCGACATTCTGTGCTTTTTCGATGTTACTTTACATGTTTTCACATGACATTGGGCCCTCTTGCCCACTAAGTCAAAAGATGATGAAAATTAAAGCAATCAGTCTCATACAAATTATACAAAGGCTAAGAAACACAAAAAAGGGAAAACATCATAAATATTGTATGTTCAGTGCGTAGATTATTTAATCATTCCTTCAAACCAAAGAAAAGTTGCAATTATTGCTGTTTTTCTTCCAAATAATCAAAACTTTATCAAGTAAAAAAGCAAAAGCATATGGTACCAAATCATACCCACACAAAAATTTACCTGAATTTCCTACAAGTTGTGCTCAAACATGGACAATTTACCAAAGAAAACACCCATATATACACAGAGGGATAGAGATAATTAAAGAACATTGTATAATATTAAGAAGTTCTTTTTGTTTTTTCCTGAATTACAATAATTGACACCCCAAAAATGTTTACTATATGATCATCTAAGAAAAATAGATTACGGTATAAAATGACCCCTCCCAAAAAAAAAACAATCTTTTTGGAAAAATAGATCTGCTCTACAAAACTAAGCAAAACCCATTTGGAATTTAAGCAAAATTTGACAAACAAACAAAAAAAAACGAAAACAAATGGAGACAGAAAAAGATTGATGTGGATGCAAAATTAACAAGAGAATGCAAGGATTTGAATGAGATCTAATAGAAGAAAAACAGTAGCAAAGCAACATGACGAGGATGAGAGAGAAGCTGTACCTTTCTTTCTCTCTCTATATATCTATATAATGTATACGAATATATATATTCCTCCTCCTCAGCTTCAGATGTATGATGTATGTATCAGGTGATTTGTAAGCAAAACACTCGCAATGTCCTCTTTCTACGTACAAATGTTGCAACACAACGTTTCACAATAATCAAGACGATGATGAGGTAGATGATGGATGGGTATGGGCTGGAGATCTCCCACACGGAAAAATGAGAGAGATATCATGGACGTGGAGATAATGAGGGCCCAATGACTCAGATATCTGGAGACATCACACGTATATACACACATATACATATACTATATAATACACACACATACAGATACACAATTACACATACAGAGCAGGAATCTTAAATAAAGTCCTGTCCTTTACTTTATTGCACAACTTTAAGGTTCCCTTTATATATATATATCAACTTTTTATTTTATTTTATTTACTTTTCTTCTTTCTCTCTCTGTAATGTGAAAGTAAATTTCATATCATTTAGCTAAAGAAGCGAGGTCGAAATGATTTCTAGCATTGAGTGCAACCCAATAGCTCTCGCATGTTCCTAGGCTTGATTTTTTTTAATTATTTATGGATGATAAATAAAAAACTAGATGATAAATAAGAGTTTAAGTTTATTTAATTATTTATTTAATACTCCATATTATTTAGGTAAATACTAACAATAAATATATTCTTACATATTCACCCAGTCCACTATGAGGTCGTTTTTAACATTTTTCCGAAACTTTTTTTTTTTTTTTTCATTCAATGATCAATTCCATAAATTTATGATATGTTTTGATTTATTTATCATGAATTTTTCTTGGATGAGTTGGTGATTTTTTTTCTTGGAGTTATTTTAGTCTTTTTTGATAAGGAGAAAGGAAATGTTTGTTAGGAAAAAAAGGATGGTATTGTTTGGAATAGATAAAAAGGAAAGCCTTTAGATAACTAATTGAAAAGTAAAATAAAAGTTGGTGCTAATCTTCCACTTCCACATATATTGTTTAACATAGGAAAGGAAAAACAAATTTTATCATATAAAAAATAAAAAAAGAAAATAAAAAAGAAGAAGAGAAAAACAAGTAAACCCAAACTCTTTCAGTTTTCCCTTCCAACCTTCCAATTGCAGAAGGATAATAAAATTTCATTACTTATAAAATATCTCCTACCTATTTATTCTTTTAAACTTTTAAACCAAACATAAAGAAAAAAAAAAAAAATGGTTCTCAATTTATAATTTGTGGTAACATTTTTGTTTTTCTTCAAATATTGATAATGCAAAGGCTCGAAACCAGGGCTTTTAAAGACAAAGAGAAACAACCCTACTACTTGAGTTATGAAGACATTTTATATTTAAATGTTGTAAGTGAAAAAAAAAATTATATATATATATATATATATATATATATTTTTCTTTTATTTTTTGAATTGTTGCTTTAGTATTTATTTCCATTCTCCAAACTAGTCTGTTATCATTGAGCTCATTTTTTTATCCCGTAAAAATAAATAAGCGAATTATTTTTATTTTTCTTTTATTTTTTGAATTGTTGCTTTAGTATTTATTTCCATTCTCCAAACTAGTCGGTTATTCATTGCGCTCATTTATACAATGACGGAGATAAATGATGAGGAAGAAGCAACATAAATAAGTATTTAAGCGAGGCCTTGTCGGCACTTGTAAACTCATTATATCACTTAGAAAGTAAAATAAAATGTTGTTGGGGCCTTTTTGGCAATCTTCTTCAATTATTGGGGGACAATACTTAAGTGGATTTATATCCTCGTTAATGTAGATTAATAAAAAGCGAACATATCGATCTTCTATCTTCTTTAATAAAAAATGGTAATAAAAGAAAATATGTTCATTTTTTATTAGTTTATATCAACAGTGAGATGATGTACAACGTCATTGGTGAGGATCCAAATATAATAATATCTTAATATAAAATTAATTATCTTAAATGGATTCATTGAAAAATAGTTAGGTGTTGTAGAAAAAATTTATAAAGAAAAATGACGCATCATTCTAATTCAAAAGATGTGAAAAAAAGATGAACTAAATAAATATGTGAATTTCATCGCATGACATTATATATCTCTTTTATTATATTATTGTGATCAAATTGTGAGTCACATTTATTTAAAAGTAATATTTATTTTGAAATAAAGTGAGTATTTTTTAAAAAAATAAATAAATTTACAAGACATGCAAGCACTATAAAATACAAATACAAGCACTGCGTGTGGACGAGGGTGTGTATATATGTATCACACAAGTCTTGGCTTGTGGATGTGATTTAGTTGATGGACAGGTTGATTGAAAACAACATTAATGAACCCCATAACATTATTGAAATCATGGTGTTGGTGTGGCATGTCACGTGATATCTATTATAGTCTATACAATACAACTATGAAGTGACTGACAAAGATTGCTTATACATCAGCAGCAAATTAAAAACAAGCATGCACGTTGTCTCTCTCCTATTTATACTTTCTATAATTGAATAAAGTAATGCATATGAAAAAATATCAAAATCCATATCACCGACACTGTGTTAGTTTAATATGGGCTTGCTTTAATTATTATTTGCTTGGGACACTCGTATACTTTATATATAATAATTATTATAGTATAGGCATTTATTTGGGAAAAGGGGAATTCATAGGCATTAATTTGGGAAAAGGTTTCCTAAAGTATACTTAGAAAATTACTAGTACTAAATTGTACTACAGTATTGAGTAAGTAAAATTGAGACAACTTTGTGAGGAAGGCTCATTCTACTAGGCACAATTGATTAATTTTGGATCAGAAATTATTTTATGCCAATTAAATAAACACAATTGATAAAAGTAATTTTATAATGAGGGCACGCTTGCTGCACTCATTTGGATGGATGAAAACGCCTTCGTCATTTTTTATCATTATTACTTTATTTTATTTTGTTAGTGCGGTGTTAATTCATTAGTAAAATATGTATTGCTTGAAATTTTTGTTTTTCCTCTTCCTTTTAACATCTAATTCGGACAAGTCAAAAAATAGTACTAATAATAAAATAAATAAATATTTTTTGAATATTAATTTTCCTGTTGGACGGAGACGGTTAATTTATAAATTTTTTCAATCTTTTTTAAAAACATTAATTTAACAATAGAAGTCAAGGAAACTCACCGACTCTCTCTCTCTCTCTCTCACACACACACACACACCACTGTTTTTAAATATACAAATTCAACAACAAAAGTCAACAATACTCACTCACACACATGCGCATAGTGAAGTGAGAGAGGAATTCAAAGGTGAAATGAGTTCACTTGTTTGGGTAGGTCTCCAAAATGGTGCAGTGAGAGAGACCAAAATGGTGGGTCTTTGAGAAGTCCAACAAATTAAGATGATAAGGTGACCTATGCTGATTGCCGCAATCAGCGGCTTATTTAGATACATGAATATTGTGTGATATATATGTACATACATATGTATGTAATATGTATAGAGGTGGTTTAGGACCTGTCGCTATTAAATGTATGTATGATTGCATCTAGCAATTGTAACGTTGTGCATGGCATTAGCGTATTTGGTTGATTAAATAAAGGTGGTAAACTAATGGAAAGGAATGGTGTTTTGGGCCACAACTACATGTTTCAACTCTACTGATGTTGTTGCTTTGGACTGCTACACGGTTCAGTCACCGTCAATAGAAACAAGAGTAGAGGGTTTCCAATTTTCATTTTGTTGAAACCATTTTTTAATTTGGTGGTAATTAAAATTTAATTTTATTTTAATCTTTTGTGACCATAATAACTTACAAGTCTCGCAAGTGGGTCGGAGTTCTATTGAAAGAGTAAAAACTGGTGGAACCCAAATTACAAAAACATGAAAAATCTCACTATTCCTTTCACCCAAAAAAATAAATAAATAAAACCAATTACATATACTTAATAACACACTTCTAGTGACCAAACTGTCCTGGCATGCTATGTTCGTTCATTGATGAAAATAACTTATCACTTTGTGCTTAAAATGACAGTTTGATCATGAAAAAAAATTATAAGCAATTTATTTTCCTACTTCCACATTCGTGAAAATGGGAACTGGGTTCTATATATATATATATATATATAATTTGAGGTCCTTAAATCCAGTGCCATTGCCTATTGATGTTGAATTGCAAAAACTAAATGCCAATGTAAGATGGAGGTAATTTCATTAATTTGAATGTCCCATCCGACCATTTTTGGGGTTCAAGCACACGCAGTTGTTTTGTTATGTGACACAGTTCCAGTCATCCTTTGAGACTTCTTGTCCAGAGAGGTTGGCTATCAAATCATGAACTCACTAAAATCTGCCTACTCTTTGCTATAGTCGGATCAAAATCCCCACCACGGTAGTCATCTCCCCACTCCCCTCCCCTTAGTGATGTACATTACATATGGGACTCAACGGCACAACATTTTTGTAAGGTAAAGGAGACGATTTTAGTCCCCGCTATAGTTGGTGCAAAAATGTTTCGCTAGCTAGTTAGGCCCTAAAATTGTAGAGACTTAATTATTAACAAAAACTATGATTTCTTGTTAATCTAAGGTTGATTTCATCATGCATTTCGTCTATGAAATCAATGTACAAAGTCAGCCTGAATTTCACTACAATAAACTGTGCAATTCAAAATGATGTCAAGAAACCATATAGAACTTATGGGAAATAATTTACAGGAACAAGAAAGGGAAGTAACATACTTCACAAGATTTGTTCACAAACCAGGCCATCAAGCCTAAAACATGCTTACATCATGAAATAAAATTTTAACTCAAAACTATTATTACTTGGAATGCCAAATCATGGTTCCAACCGGCTGCTGTCCAGAGGAAACACAGCAACAAAGACTCCTCGATTCAAAATACATTGGCTGGAACACATCTTCATATAACATGCATCATCTATTTGTACAGAGTTGTAGTTCGTTTCCAGCTACTAAACTCAAAAGCCACCTACCCGTTGCTTTGGAACACCGCCATACCTTCCAGGTGTAACGCTGCTACCACTTCCATAAGCTGGGGGAGCATTGCTCACACCAGGACAATCTTTTGCCCAATGCCCAAACTGATGGCAGTTATAGCACTCATTAGAGTTGCCAACGGCTCCTGCCCCATTGCCACTTCCGTAAGCTGGGGGAGCACTGCTCAAACCAGGACAATCTCTTGCCCAATGCCCAATTTGATGGCATTTATAGCACTCACCAGAGGCACCTGCACCAGCAGATGCATTATTAACAAAGCCACCTCTGTAAGACTGTCCCTGGCCACTCATAACACTAGGGCAGTTTGTAGAGCTATGCCCAGTAGCACCGCAGCTGTTACAGCTCAGATACATGCCAGTGGAGCCAGATGCAGTAGGCCTAGAACTACCATATTGGTTCCCATACTGACCCACCTGATTTGCTGGTAATCCAGTTTCTTTATTAGCATTGCTACCCATATAATTCACTACAGGTGATGCAGATTGTCTAATTCCAGCATTAACATATCCAGTACTATTTAATCCAGTGCTCGGGATGATGTTATCTGCCTTTGGACCTAGAGAGCTGCTGCTATCCACTTTCAGCTTATCCATCAAATCCAGAAGGAACCTGGACTCTGATGAGAAATTAACCTTCTCTGCCTTGACCACCGTCGACTTTACACGTTGTTCATCACTAAATGTTTCCTCCTTCACCTTCAGCTTAAATATATATTTATTAAACAGAACCTTACGCACAATTTCTCCAAATCTCTCGTCATCTTGCTCTTCGTATTTCATATAATACATATCCTTCGCAGATATGCCCATGACCTCCTCACCACTTTCCTGAAATGCAGAAACCCATGTTAAGCCGGTATGGTCCTGTATCTGAAACTGAAGAATATACCTGTAGTCACACTCATCAACCAATTGATCACACCTATCACACCGCCATTTCCCATCCCCATTGTTCGTAACCTTCTTGTTGCATTGCCGATCCCCAATCATGATGGGACATGCTGTATAACAGAAATTGTCAACTTTTATGAACGAAAGAGTAGCACTAACAGTTATCCAATCTGGCTTCTCAGAAGTTCCCAGCTTTTCATCTTTTATCTGAGAGATAGTCTTTCGGACATCTGTCCTGCCCATATTTGTTGTCTCCCTGGATATAGAGACAGCTGGGGTATTTTTACCTTCCTTTTCAAACCATTCTTTCAACCTGTGAGCCTCTGGAAAGTCTGGTTCTATGAAGAGCTGACTCGTAAATATGGTCCCCACTGCCTTCCCATTAAAATCACTGACTCTACCAGATTTCACGGCCAGAACAGGAAATACCCCAGAATCACACATATTTTGCAATGTAAGTCCTTCTGCATTGCAGAAATTTCCCCACAAAGTTAATTCAACACTTCGGCCAGACATGTCTTTTAACTGGAGGACTCTTCTTTGAGTTTCAGTACCATTTTTTCTCATTATTGAACTAGTGGGACCGACAAAAGACACCACTCCAATCACATCCACAACATTGTTGTTCTCCATTCCTTCAACATCACTTATAGGACGGAAATGAAATTGTTGCTGTGGAATTGACTTGTCATCCTCAAAGCAAGGTTGCACTGTTGATGTACTCTCCAGGAAAATTTCGTGATCATTACGAAGGTGATTGAAAGCCTTTTGAGCAGGTTTCAAGCTTCCTTTGGAAATCAAATACACTTTACCATGCTCAATTTGGTTGTAGAATTGATCAGCAACAGCATTGAAGCAGGTCACGCGAATTTCTCCTCCATCAGAATCAAGAAGATCGAAAGAGAATACTTTACCATCCCCCCGAGGATTATTGTAGTGCCTAAGATCCCCCTTTGCTGTCACTCTGGCCTTGATTGTCCACCTACCCTGATATGGATTCAAAGCAGCAATAGGAATAATCCTCGCAGGAGCTTCATTCTTAGCTACAGGTCCTCTGTTTGTGTACATTGGAGGTGGCTGTTGATATCCTACCTGAGGACGCACATAACTATTATTTAGAGGAGGCCGCGAAATCCCAGCACTATTATTAATCGCATTATATCGTCCTGATTCAGAATTGTTGGCAAAAGAATTATCATAGGAGTGTGACCCTGCACCATGCTCTATTTTAGGGTTGAGTGGAAGAGTTCCCCCAGCTACATTTGGTTTAGTAATTGAGCCACCAGCAAGAGAACCACCAGTATAAGATGGAGGATTACCAGCAACTGTCCCTGGCTGATCCAGGTAAGACTGTACTGGAGCAGATCTTGCCACTGGAGCAGGACTACTATTACTATCAGGGCGATCATACTGTTTTGGTTCGCCAATAGGATCACACTTTTCAAGTATCACATCCAAGTCGATGATAATAATAATCCTGCTTATCAAAGTCATCAACAATAACATAATACCTTAGCAAAAAAAGAAATATAAAAAAATAATAATAATAACATACTGAAGGCAAAAGATAAGAATGGAACATAAAATAACAGATGAACTTTATACACACATTTGTCAAGTGGATCAGAAACTTTTGTAGTTATTATAGTAAGGATCGTATGCCAATAAATAAACAATTTTTTTGTAAGATTAATTATAAGGCAGCAATTGAATGGGGCTGAGCAGAGTAGCAGCAGTATCTGGCTAATTAAAGCCTGTTCAACCCAGCTCGAGCCGACCCAAGAAATTGGACAAGTAGCCCCAAAAAGGATTCCAGCGAGCATCAAAGCATGTGAACAATGGCCTATGCGCAAGTGTTTAGGTTCGGCATAAATAAATCATTTTCCAATATATTTTCTTAACGACCATTACAACGTTCAATGTGCCACAAGTAACTTTGAAGCACTCACATGGACAAGAACATTCAACAACTTAAGAAATTAATAATGTCAGCCTAAGATAACAATTGAACGAATACAATCATACAGTAGATAACCTACGAAGAACGGATACTTCTATAAGGGAATCTATTAATAATTTTGTATCAAATACCAATATTCCTTGAATGCTTCTGGATAAGTTTACAATACTTCCCAAATATATCTAAAATTTATAATTGCAAAACCCTTAAGTAAAATTTGAAATTAGTAAGTCTCAGTTATTCTTGCTCACAGGGAGAGAGATTGAAAACGAGGGGAAAAGAAACATAAGAAAATAAATTTCTTGTAGAACGCAAGAACCTCTTAAAAAAGAGGTAGTTTCATTCAAAGCACAAGTTGAATTAATTATCATATGACTGTCTGTGTTCATTTTGTCTAACCTCTGGTTTTGAATACATCTTTGATTGATTTCCACCAACTGAAATTCAAATTTATTCAGAATTAAATTGAGTTTATTTTACAGAAAGTAACAATTTCAACGTTAAAGGTTTCATATTTGTTCCACAAATTATATGAATAAATAAAAAGAAAAAAGATGTCTACATTATTAGGAAGTATGACATTGATTGTTGATTTTTCAATATAAGGACGCCAAGAGGAGCCTCAGTAAAATAACCATATAACACATTTTATCCCATAACCTAGAGAGGATTAGACAATGCTAAACCCCTATCAACAAGGAAACTCTAGCATAGCAAGATGTAGAAACGCCAACTAATGAACAATAAATATGTATTGGAAATAATTATTTCTCTTAGTAGATTTCACCATACCAGCAATAATCCAACAAATTTACTCACCAAAACCCCCTTTGAAGAATATCCGTATAGATAATATTACATGGCAGTGGTGAAAGACTTTTGTTCTCCATAGTCGTTCATAATTTTCATTAGTAGTCTAAATACCCACAGTTCAATTAAGGACAATTCTGCTCCTCCTGGAAAATCATTCCTAAAAGCTGCACCTCTCATTATTTTATTTTTTTATTATTATATTTTTTTCATATATATATTTTTTTTTGACAAGTAAAAGCTGCACCTCTTTATTACTAGAATCAAATAACAATTCTCCTTAAAAATGGTCATCAACCACTTGTTCTCAGTTGTTAGCCACACTCCCTTTGTTCTGAATCAATATATTTGTATTATCCCACTTCAACTGATATAGGTTTCACAATTACCAAAAAGACATGATTTTGGTAAAACATTGTAGCATCAAAACAGCACTATAATTATTTGCACATCATGATTTCAAGCTTCGCAACAGATAGTTGCAAATCACTTAATGAAAGCAATTATTCATTAGCCACTATATATGTAGAAACACACACACACACAACAGACATGTATAAGTGATTGAGACCTACACACACAACACATAATGAAACCCCATTTTATTTCCTCATTTTCCTTCACTCCGTCATTTCATGCTTTGCAGCAGATATATGCAAGTCACCTAATGAAAGCAATTATAAATTGACCATTATATATATATATATATATATATATATATATATATATATATATATATATTCCTAGTTGGTACTCATACACACATGCCTCCGTTGAGGCTCGAACCCTGACCTTTCTTTGAGAAGTAGGGGCTTAGTACCACTAGGCCACTGGCCTGTTGGTGTGTGTGTATAGAAGAAACACACACACAACATAAATGTATACGTGATTGGGACTTGCATACACACATATTAAAACCCATCTTTCTGCCTCATTTCCTTCACTCCACGATTTCATGGTTTGCTGCAGACATATGTAACTCACTAAATATTATAGACTAAATATACAGATACACATATGGGTGTTGTGACTTACATGCGTTTCTGGATGATATTGCAGACGAACTGAGTGAGTTGAACAACAGAACCCTTCTGCAACTTCTGGGATCTGACCAAATCGTTCTTCTGCGTCGCGAGCATCCCCTGCTGAAGATGCAACCCATCCGACAGCAAAATTCGATACCTTTCGTTGTTCGATTGGTGCTGTGTGTTCACTAACCTAATGTCCGCGACTTGAAGCACTGGCTTCACATCGGTCCCTTGAGCTTCCCCACTCGACAGTATCGCTATCGCACCGTCCGTCAGATTGATTGCCATCGCCAAAATTTTCCCGAGAAAAATCTAGGGTTTTGACGGAAATGAATGTGAAGAGAGTAGATGGTTGAAACCGCAGAGATTGGATCTAGAGAGATAAAGGGAGAGAGAGAGAGAGAGAGAGGGAGACGGTGGGTTTTGAAACCCTAGGAATTAGAGGCGCCAGGAATTTTGAGAGGGAAATCGTGAAAGCTCTATTGGGGTTTTAAGAATTTTCGAGGCTTTTTGAAATGCCCTCCATGTCCTCTGTCTCTTTGGAGAGGTTTCCTCGGCTCAAACTTCCAAAGGAAGCATTTACTGCCACGTGGCGATACGTGGAGCATGTACGTGTCGCTTGATTAACTCTTTTTAGATAAAGTACAATAAAATTTGTTAGAAGAACACACAAACGAAAGTTAGCCTATTTTAAAATAAAAACAACCCTCGTAAGAAATTCTATCTAAACAAGACGAAATTACCTCTTAATATTAAAATTAAATTTATTATAAAATATCAGATATAATAAAACACGCAATTGCTCTCTTCTCTCTCTCTCACCCCCTATTCTTCTTCACCTTGACCTTCATCCCTGCCTCCAAACCTAATACCCATGTCGTCGCAGGCGCTGGTTCTCCAAAAATTCAAAATGCATCAACTCTACCCAGATAAATAAAATACAGCACTCCACATATATCCAAACATACAATTAAAAATATATATTTTAAGTAATAATTAATCACGGCTTTGACCAACAAATTATTGTATTCTGAACCTAGAGTTCAAGAAAAAATTGTCCATAATTTGTTTATTCAACAACCATTAAAGATATAAATTTTGGGTGGTTTAATTTATTTGGGTGTTTTTACATATTATACGGTTTGGGAAGTGGCGGATCCCGACGGCGACTGGGCCCACACGCGCGGCTGGAAGAGGCTCAGGAACGGCGATGCAAGGAGTCCGGCAGTGATGAGGACGGTGAAGGATGATGGGAACTGTCTCTTCATGGAATCGTTAAAGAGGTTGCCGGTCAGAAATCTGATGTTTATGGGTTCGTTATGCTTGCACTTGAAATCGTTGCCGGAAAGAAAAATGCACACTATGCGAAAGTGGTGGTCGTTGGCGACGGTGAAAAAAACTGTTCCAACTTCCAACATCCTTCATTCAGCTTGATTATAAGGTGCAGGGGGCAAGCGTACACATCAGCAGCCATAACTTTGAAAGGGATGAAATAGCTTGTTAATATAGGTAGGTAGTTTATCCAATTGGGATGCTTGCTTGGCGGGTACAGGAGATAAGAAATGTTTGCCTGCTCAACCAATAAGGAGAGACGGCGCAGGCTTATACAGGGAAGACCAAGAAGGTGGGAGAAGGGTGGGTTGGTGAGCATAGGTAAAAAGGGTCATTTTAACATTTAAATAGGTTAATATTAAAGTTAAAGGGTAAAAATGTCCGCTCATTGCCATTGGGGGTAAAAATGTCCACTCATTGTCCTTGGTAACTTTATTAAACTTGAGGTGATGTCTTTGTCCTAAAATAGGTTAAATTTTATCTGTTTGTACTTTTAATAAACTTCAGCGGTGTTGGTGTACTTTACCCCTCTTCTTATTACAGGGTAATATATATATGGAATTTCATAAAATCATAAACCATTTTTAATGAAATTTAACTATAAAATGTTTCATTCTTTGATATTTTTTTATTATTAGTCTACATCAATAAGTATATTATAAATCCTCACTAAAGTCTTAATTATCAAAGTGACTTTGTTGAGTATCTTTGGATGAATGAAATTGGGGTTGAATTGGCGGAAAAATTAATTTAAAATTTAGCTGGTCCTGCAACCGAGATTATCTCGTGTTGCTGATACAAACTTTGGTGTTCTATACTCATGGAAGAGGGAGAGGATTTTAGAGTGGTAAAATTGAGTTCAAACCTTCAAAAAAAAGTAATTGTATATTAAGAAAAAATGATTAAAAAAAAAAAAAGGGACACGTCACATGATGAAATTCTTTCGACTCTTGTAAATATATTTCTAATTGTAGCGACTTTATCCTTTGTCCATCTTTCTCAAATTTTAACCATATTTTCCTTTCTTAATCACCCTATCCATTCACTTATCCCTTTACTCCAAGCTTATAATAATATGAGATTTGCAGAAGGGTTACTACACTCTATTCCATGCACCCTACTATAATAAGGTCTTGTTTGGTTTAATGACAAATAGTGGATCGTAGAAATATAATCTGGGGCTAATATATTTTGGGGTGGGTTACTACTACTACATTTTTTTTTTTTTGATCTGCCCTTTAATCCTCTAAAAATATTTTTGGAGGAATGAAATAGAGTTGGTACTCTTTTTATTTATTAGATTTCCAAAAACAACGCAACTCAAAAAATACAGGTATTAAATGTGTTTAATTTTTTTAGCTAAAAAATGCATATACATTTTTCAGTTTGTGGAGTTTTTGCTGGTACATATCTATTTGTGACATCACCAACAATGTAGTGGAAGAATTGTTAGAAGAACAAGAAAAGCAGAGCAAGTCGAAACTCAGCTATAAGGTCTGAGAAACTCACCAAAGCCAACACATTTTCATGGCAGAAAGTCATCAACAGACATTAAAATAGATTTCGTGGACTTCTTTTAAGGATGTTATAAGTGACCGACGAAGACAGTTTGATACTGATAGGGAAAAATAAACCTAACCTACCTTGACCTAACAATAAAAGTAACTAAGTGTTGACCGGTCGCTAGACCTCATCGACTTTCGAACGATGATATTTTTATTAGAAAAGAATAATAATTATGAAGGATAATGAAACTCACTACTTTTTTCATTAAATTATAGTTTTAAAATCATCGTGAATTTGAAATTATACGTACATATATATAATTATCAAGGATAATGAAACTCACTACTTTTTTCGTTAAATTATGCTTTTAAAATCATCGTGAATTTGAAATTATACATACATATATATAATTATCAAGGATAATAAAACTCACTACTTTTTTCGTTAAATTATGCTTTTAAAATCATCGTGAATTTGAAATTATACATACATATATATAATTATCAAGGATAATGAAACTCATTACTTTTTTCGTTAAATTATGCTTTTAAAATCATCGTGAATTTGAAATTATATATATATATAGGGACTTACATGCCATCGTGGGTGATATTATTACGGACGTACTGAGTGAGTTAAACAATGGAACCCTTCTACAACCGCTGGGATGGATCTGACCAAATTGTTCTTCTGCGCTGCAAGCATCACTACCTGAATATGCAACCCTTCTACAGGATCTGACCGAATCTAACTTCTTCTTCTTCTTCTTCTTCTTCTTCTTCTTCTTCTTTTTTATTTTTTTTTTATTTTTGCGCATATAATAAGTTTTCAAAAATAAATTCTTCAAGACCTCGGTTCACATATCTCATTCCGTAATTAATTAATTTAAGAATAAGTAATGTAGCACCATAGGAGAGGGGAAAAAAAAAAAAAAGAGTCGATAAAAAAAAGTAAATATTAAAGTTGGTTAGTAGACAGTAGACAAATTTAATATAAAAAGTCATTAATTTGATTTAGATTAATGCAGTATTAAAAATCAAAATGAATTCATTTAAGTTTCTCTTCTAACCACAACTTATGTATGTATCCTATAACAAAATTAATTTGGAAAACTTTCAAACTTGATTCAAAATTTCAAATAGAACAAACATGATTTATTGATGTGTGTATATATATTTATATAAGGTGAAGAAACTTTGAGCCGATGACAGGTGAGAATTGCACTAAGTTGTAATTGTTATTATATTTAAATTGTCCAAATCAAGCTCGTTGCTTGAATGTGCCATTGTCTCGAAAATATAATATTTCACACGTATGTTGCACTTAGGGGTGAGCAAATAATTCAACAATTTGTCAATTCAGTCCGAACCAATTCAATTCGTGTGGTTCGATTCGATTTTCATATCTCATGATTCGATAATGATTTAAAAAATTAGTAATCCGCTACTCGCAATTCGGTTAACGAATTGAGCCCTCGAAAAATCGATCCGATCCGTTACCTTAATTATATATTAATATTATATATATATATACATACACACACACACAATATACTTACTGTATTTCTTTTTTATTATTATTCATTATTCTTTAAGTTAACACTACGTCCCCAAATTCATTACTCATTTCATTACAGCCGCTGAGATTTTTAATTACTAATTGAGATTTTAATGGGTTATAAAGTGTAATCATATTGAGCCATTTGAAAAGACCAATACGTGAAAACCAAACCGATCCGATCTGCTATTTTACGGATCGGTTTGATTTGGATTGAAGGTCTCCACGGATTAGCTCAATTTTAAATCCACCAATCCGTGAGAACCGGATTGAATTGAGCTTTACCCAAAATCGAATCGATCCGATCCGTGATCAGCCCTAATTGCACCAACCAAATCATAGATTGTTCAATTTTTGTTCCCAAAGTCACATGTCTAGGGTTGACAAAATACCCGTCTCGTACTTGCCCCACTTTGTCCCATTTAAAACAGGTATGGGAATTATTAAATAATTTTGGAGTGAGGATGAGAGTTACGATTGAAAATTCAAATGGTTATGAGGCCAGAATGGAAAAATATCATCCTGTCCCGTTTATATTAATAAATTATAATTTTATCTTTATACTTTATTTTATATTCAATAATTTTATGTATATTTTAAGCAAATTCTAATATATTCTTTTCCAATTATTAAATATTTTTTTTGCATTATTGTCATTTGTTCTTTTTCAAACCCGTCCAATTTAAATATTCTGCCGGCATGGTTGATGATTCTTCTTTTTGCTCCGGTCAATGCTGCGTTTATTCTGATCGCCATTGACTATAAGTCTTGGCTAGATGTTGCTATAATTCTTTATCACACTAGTCAAAATCCCGTGCGTGGAAATTTTGCTGCTTTCCGTGATCGACAATGATTTTATGTTGCAGTCGGCGTTCCCTACGTTGATGGCTTGTTGGCAGTTTCTCGTTCCCCTCTGTTTGCTCGTCTTGCGCCCCTCAGCCGTCATTGGCTCTTGTGTGGTGCTGTATAGTGTCAGTTTGTGGACCATAGGTCAATGATTACTCTGCAGCTGCGTGGAACGTAAGGGGAGATATATTCCAAAAGGTCCACCATTTGTGTACTCCTTCGTTTTACCGGCTTTGAGAACTGTTATTCACAAAATTGTGAGTTACACAGAGTGTGACAAGTATTATTGTGACTCACAATTTCGAAAGCAGAAAAGTATTATGGAATGCAGGCAGTATTTTTTTTTATATTTATTTTCTTAGTTGAAAAACTCACACACACTGCCTCCACTGAAATTCGAATCCCTAACCTCCTTTTAAGAAATAAGAGCCTTCTACCGGCCACAGGCCTGTTGGAAATGCAGGCAGGATTATATTGTTCATTTTAAAGATGATGCGGTGGGGAAGTCAAATGGCCTGATGGTTTGGTAGGCCATTCTTTAAGCTCAAACTTGTTTCCTGCCACTAAGCTTCTCCAGAGAACCGTCATTGCATATGGGCTTATCATTTACCATATGTCAGGCCCAAATAATGCCGGGTTGATGAATAAAAGAATATTATGTTCCTGTAATGCAGGGGATATGGGCTAACAGTCTCTTGGTGTTTGTGCTGTTCTACGTAGCTTCGCTTTGTTTGAGGGTTTGCAACGCAGTTGTGTTTGCAACGTCTATGTGTACGCTTTTAATGGTGGGGGTATAAATGGAATGGAGAGATGAATTTTAAAAATCATTCCCTTTAGTCGAACAAATGATAAGGTTTACAAACAAATATAAATTTAAGAAAATTTTACAAATTACGAAATATTTAAATTGGAAACCTAAAATGAAACCACAATGTAACATTACTTTAATCGTGCATAATTTTTAAAATTTTCTTAACTTTTTATTTTTTAAAATCAAAAAGCAAAAAAAAAAAAAAAAAAAAAAAATTACATTTTAGAGAAAATATAAAATTTCTTAAATTTATATTAAGGGACATTTTTATCATTATAATATCACTCTAGTCTTGCTTAATTTTATTTTTAAAAATTAAAAAAGAACAAAATTTAAAATAAAAATTTAAATTTTTATCAAGGAGTATTTTCGTCATTATGACACAATTCTAATGACTGACTGGCCTATTGTTGCAACAATTAGATAGTTCGATATTCTTCCAAAATTGAAAATAGTGGATTTTTATGCAATTTGCCACCATATAATAAGTATGGAGAATTCTAAAACATTGAAGAATTTCTAAAAATTGGTAGGTTAGAGAAAATTGTAGACGATCTTCTAAATATTTTGTAAATATGAGTTCTAGAAACAAAATTTTAACTGTTAATTACAATGCATCGTAATTAACAGAATCACGATTGTAACATCAAGTTCCAAAATTTATAGAATGGGAGTTGGAAGTGAAAATAATAAACACGCTCATTGATGAAGGTAACAAAACTATGTAAAACGAAATTACTAAAATTTAATTTAGTTTATCTTATAACAGCAGTGGTAGTGACAGTGACACAATTGAAGATTTAGAAAAATGTTGTATTATTTTTTTTAGAAAAGCTTAAAGAAAACATACTATTATTCAAATCAGCTTGTCGTTATAATGATTTTTATAGAGTTAAATAAAATTTTATCATATTATTATCTTATCAGCACCACTACTTTGTTTTTTTTTTAACAATTGATTTAAAACATTAAAAATAAATAACTCTACATAAAGAAGATGATTAATTAAATAAAAAATGGTAATCAAACTTACTTTCTAAAAAAAATGTAATCAAATTTGTTTTCTAAAAAAAAAAAATGTAATCAAATTTGCATTCATTTATCATTTGTCCATTTTTCTTAATTTCTAATCCTTTTTTTCTCTCCTCTCCATTAATGCACCCTTTCTTCCCTTATGACATGTACAACACTACAATATTGGTTGCGCGTTCATTACATTATTTTGAAAATTCAACATTCCTATTGAATTTTTGAGATAATGTATGTTAAATGTTTTTAAATAATATGTTGATGTCAATAACTTACCTCAAAAATTAATAGATCAAATTTAATGTCGAAATAATTTGTTGACTTCATATTTAATACGTTTTCCACATTTATAACATGTTACTACATCATAAAATGTATAAAACAAAAATGATTTGAACAGATCAAACAAAAATCTAGAAGTACATAATTTGAAATTTTAATTTTGCCAACAACAAACATAATTTAGGTTCACTTACCAAAAAGGAAAAAAAAGAAGAAAAAGTGTAGATTAATCAATTTATTATTTCATTTGAGAAAGGGAAAATATATTTATTTGGACCGACAAAGGGTTATTGCCAGGACGCAAGCAAGGCTCTTTGAGAAATGATATGTTGGTAAATATATACTTTATTTAATAATTAAAATAAAACAAATATTATATTAATATGATTATGAGATACATAATATAGCATATTAATTAATTAAACATTCTACCCAAAATATTGAATTAAATATGCAAATTTAAGCAATCAAAAAATAATAATGAAATAAATCCAAGAAACCCCTCTATGTTTTGACTCACAAAATCACTAATACTATTAAAATAATGAATTGTGAGAACCATTTGATTTGGACCATGGCTCGTGGCTCGAATCACTGGATTCAAGTGGTCGAAGGGAGAGGGAGAGAACACATGTTACCTAAGAAGTACATATACGAATAATGATACAACAATATGGCAAACTTCAAAAAAATAAAATACGGACATGATAGGATACGATAATATAAACAAATAATAAAAAATAATATTTTATATATATAAAAATTAAATTTTGGTTAATTTTTTTTTTATTATAAAATTATGAATCTAAATGCAATCATTAACATGTTCTAAATTTTGAACTAAATCACTGTAGATTTATCTCAATACTTCTTTTAAAAATAAATTTCAAAGTTTTCTTAACAATTATCCTATGATAATATGGTAGAAAAAAAATTACATTTTAATGTTTAAAATATACGCTAAAGTATTTGAAGAGTATCGAATAGGTGTTCGAATTATTGGAGAAATATCATGTTAAAAATAAAAGATATATTTTAAAATTTTGAATTCGGAAGTATTAAACACATATGGGTGATGGATATATCACCCTCGTAAAAAATTTGTACTTTTTAGCATCCTACACTTTTATATGATACAAGGAATTCTGGAGGCATATATTTCGAAATGGGATTCCTGGATATTTATAGACCCAATAGTGCCTTTTCGATCCAACCCAAATACGCATTGAGTGAGACGGTTCGCCCCAACCATTAGCCCATGCACCTATTTGGGTACACACTCTAAGGCCCAAATCTGTGACAAAAATGGCCCCTTGACCACTAGACACACGATGACTTAAGCTAGCAAGTGTTCACTGGAGACGATGACCGACCATTGCCAACGGATTGTAATTCAAATTTCGGAGTTGGGCATTGCCAATCCTTTGTAATGGACTGAGTCAGTCCATGCTCTGTTTGTTTGGGCCTACTTAGATGGCATTGTTTTTGTCTGTCTGGGCCAGCTTGGGCCATCTAGTGCTGTTTTCTTCTATCAACAGGGGCCTATCGCCATTCTTCATTACCGACGATATTATTATTATAAAAAATGCCTTGACTTTTCGGGAAAAAAAAATTTTAAAAATAAAAATTATCCCATTTGTCTTGTGTAGATTTGAATCATTGATACATTTCTATATAAATAAATGCCCCTTGTTTCTTCAAGAATCCTTGAGATTAGTATTTCATACACTCATTTATCTTATTAAGCACTTCACTTCGGGATATAATTTTTTATTTAAAAAGAAACTATTTTGTACAAGTACGATGACACCATCTACTATTGGAGAGAATCACGTTCCACTATGGACTCGTTTCAAAAACTTAACAAAATTCACTTATATAATGGTCTAAAGTTTACTTGAAATTTGTAGTATTTGGTACAATTGTTCCAAATCGACAAGAGGAAAGTAACTTATGAAGATTTGAATTAGAAGAGTACAAATTTTATCTATAAATTTGAGGTAAACTTGACTTTTATATTGAAAGACGAGATAAAGTACCACAAAAAAATATTTATATTGTTTAACTTATGAAGATTTGAATTAGAAGAGTACAAATTTTATCTATAAATTTGAGGTAAACTTGACTTTTATATTGGAAGACGAGATAAAGTACCACAAAAAAATATTTATATTTTAAACAATATAGAACATAAGCATTGTATATTGTCCGAAAGGGAGAAGTCAAAGCAGTATCGTTCGGATGGGAGAATTCAAAGTTACATTGAATTTGTGACATCTTCTTTCTATGTGGATGCAATAGGATGATACGTGTTGCATCAGCAATGATGAATTGAATGAACCCAACATCTATAATCTAATAAAGTTCTTGAAATTTTCAATCTGTTAGAAGTTGCTTAAGCTGTCAATTGTTGTCAAAGTTTCTTCAAATGTTTTATGATTTGAAATAAAATAAACAAATATTAACAACTCGTGGATAAAAAATCAATGCAATGTAAAACTCCTGCTAGGACGTTTTTTATGTCGTCATTAATTGTAGTTAAATTCCCATGCAAGTCGTAAAATTTTGATCAATTAAGACAGAGATTCTCATTTAAAAATTGTAAAACAATAAGAGTAGTGATACTAAAATTGAAAACTAGCTGAATTGTTTAATTGAATAATTTTTAATTAAATATTCATACCAAATACAACTAAGTGGAGGATTACACTTTTTTATTTATTACATAATTGACCAATTAAATTAGTAAATCTAGCAATTCATTGCAACGTGTAAGAATCATTTTCCAAACAACAATATATCATTTTATACAGGGCTAATTCCATAAAACCTTCACAATTTTTAAATTTTGATCATAAACCCCCAATTTGTTTCAGAAAACCCTCTACACTTTAAAAAGTAGTCAAATCACCCTAATATCCATCTCCGACTAGTTAATCGGACTATGAAATGACAAATTTAACCTTACTATTTAATGTTAAATTTAAAACTACAAATTATTTTTTAAAAATTAACAAACTACCCTTTAATTATCTTCTTCACCCCTCTCTAAAACAAACCCAATTAACCAAAATGATTTTTTTTTTCAGAACATATTAATGATTGCATTTAGATTCATAATTTGGTCATTTCATATGGTTGATTTTTTTAGACTAAATTTGAATTACAAGTTCAGAGGCATTTATGACATTTCAATTCAGAGGCGTGTCAATGAAAATATTTGAAACCTCAAGGGGTGTCGTTGTCCAAAAATTCGTTGACCAACATCTGAGTGGTATTAAAATGATAAGCTTTACAAAGAAATATAAATTTAAGAAAATTTGACAAATTACGCAATGTTTAAAATAGAAACCTAAAATGAAACCACAATGTAATATTACTTTAATCGTGCATAATTTTAAAATTTTTCTTAAATTTTATTTTTAAAATTTAAAAAGAAAAAAATTTTGAATTAAATTTTAAAGAAAATATAATTTTTTATAAAATTTATATTAAGGGACATTTTCATCATTATAAAATCACTTTAGTCTTGCGTAATTTTATTTTTTAAAATTTAAAAAGAACAAAATTTAAAATAAAAATCATTTTAAAGAAAACCTAAATTTTTATTAAAGAATATTTTTATCATTATGAGACAATTCTAATGGCTGACTGGCCTATTGTTGCAACAATTGGGATAGTCCACTAGTTGGGGTGTTGTTCCAAAATTGAAAATGGTTGGTTTTTATGCAATTTGCCACCATATAACAAGGAAGTATGGAGAATTCTAAAGCATTGAAGAATTTTTAAAATTTGGTAGGTTAGAAAAAATTTTAGATAATATTCTAAATATTTTGTAAATATGAGTTTCAGAAACAAAATTTTATCCATGCATCTTAATCGTGCAACATATCTATAGGAGCCACGATTGTAACATCAAGTTTCCGAAATTCAAGAATGGAAGTTGGAAGTGAAAATAATGAAATTACAAAAATTCAATTTAGGTTTTGAGATGGCAGCGGCGGTAGTAACACACGCAAGCAAATTGAAAATTTAGAAAAATGTTCTATTATTTAGTCACACACAAGCGTATTGAAATTTTAGAAAAGCGTGAAGACAACCTTCTATTCTTCAATTCAGCTTATTGTTATAATGACTTTTATACAGTTAAATAAAATTTTATCATACTATTGTCTTATTAGCATCGCTACTTTGTTTCCTTTTTAAAAATTAAGTTAAAACATTAAAAATAAATAATTGTACATAAAAAAAATGATTAAATAAAAAAAAAATGGTAGCAAACGTCAAATATATTTCTAAAAAAATAATTAAACTAGCTTTTTTTAAAAAAAATGTACTCAAACTTACATCTATAGAGCTGCAACTCGGGCGAGTTGGGCGGGCTTGACAATCATCTCGGGTTAGGCCCATATAGAAAATCTTCAGCCTAAGCCCTGCCCGAGCTCGCCTTAAGACCGAGTTGAGTTGCCAAAGCCCAGCCCATACAAGATTAGTTCAGTCCGAGCCCGCCATAAAAAATAAATCTATTTATGTTGCACCATGACTTGAACATGAAACCTTTACCATAAAACCTAAGCACACTACCAACTTGGCTACCACACTTTATAATTATAGTTTATCTATATATAATATTTTTGGCCTCGTGGTCGGCCCGCTCAAAATATGTAGCCCAGACCCAAACCGAAATTAAAAACACATTGCCCAAGCTCACAAAATTTCAGACTGGGCTCGGGTTATTACCAACCTACTTTAGAAAACCCCCACACTATGAAATTTTTTCTTTTCTCTCTTTAATCGAATCACGTTTTTGATTGTGCTCGCATGGTGTTTGTGCTATTGTTTCAGAAGGTGTTCTTATGTTGGAGTATGTTTCAAACGGAAGCTTGCAAGAGAAACTCCATGGCGGAAATGGGTCGGTGCTTTTGTGGAAGACTCGGATAGCGATAGCGTTCCAGCTCGCGCAAGCGATTGAATACCTTTATGAACAGTGCGACCTTCAGATCGTCCATGGTGATATTAAAGCTTCCAACATACTGCTTGACAAAATGCTGAATTGCAAGCTCTGCGATTTT
Organism: Cornus florida; assembly: GCF_030987335.1. Lineage (NCBI taxonomy): Eukaryota > Viridiplantae > Streptophyta > Magnoliopsida > Cornales > Cornaceae > Cornus > Cornus florida. The sequence continues at coordinate 84,284,132 of NW_026775581.1, read as the reverse complement.
GGGTTTGTGAAGATGGGGTTCTCTTCCACTATTTTGCCACCGTTGTCGTCGTCGGCGAAGACGAAACAACTGATGTTGGGTTCACTCGGATACGTCGATCTGCTCTATATAAGGACTTGAATCGCATCGAAGAAGAACAATGTGTATAGTTTTGGGGTCATTGTTTTAGAGCTCATTACGGGGATGGAGGCCTTTTGCTAGGAACAAGGGGAAAATGTTGACGTTGATTGTCGGACAGACGTTGGTGGGTCATGAGGCGGGAAACGGCGGCGGTGGCGGAAATGGCGGATCCTCGTCTTGGTGGAGGATTTGACTCGGAGGAATTGAAGGTAATGGCTTCGATTTCAGGGCTTTGCCTTGGAGTTTGCCGGGAATCAGGCCATCTGCGTTTGCCATATTGCGAACTATGAGAGAGAAAATCACTTTTGAGGAATTTCAATTGAATTAAATTTGTCCAAAAATAAGATTAAAGAAGATATATCATTAGTTGATAGTGAGATTGAGATCTCTGTTTCTCTATCTAGTTTCTTCTCGGTGTTATGAAGATTGGGATCTCGGTTTCTCTCTCTAAAAAGGATTATAATATATACATATATACACACACATATAATATATACATGCAAAACACGGTCGTTTTGTGTTTTGCTGACTTAAATGTTACCAAGATTATTCTTATAATTGGCAAAATACCAATTTTTGTTTTTTAATTGATTTGGTATATCAAAAGGTTAGTTTCGTCATTTAATTACAGAGTTGGTGCAATGTGATTAAATTTCATAATGTTGAGGGTTTTCTAAAGTATGTTGAGGGTATTTCATCAAAAACTGATAGTATTGGGGGTTTCATGAAATTTGCCCTTTATTTTATTATTTGTCCATTTTTCTCAATTTTTAATCATTTTTCCTCTCCTCTCCGTTAACCACCCCTTTCTTCCAAATGACATGTGCAATACTACGATATTGGTTGCGTGTTCAACACATTATTTTAAAAATTCAACAATTCTATTGAATATTTGAGATAATGTATGTTAAATGTTTCGAAATAATGTGTTGACGTCAATAACTTACCTTGAAAGCTAGCACATCAAATTTAGTCTCGAAATAATTTGTTGACTTTGTATTTAATAAGTTTTCCGCATATATATCATGTTACTACGTCATAAAATCTATAAAACAAAAATGATTTCAACAGATCAAACAAAAAATTAGAGTACATAATTTGAAATTTTAATTTTGCCAACCAAAAAGCATAATTTAGGTTCACTTACTAAAAAGAAAAAATAGTTGTAGATTAATCAATTTGTTATTATGATAAAAAAAAAAAAAAAATCAATTTGTTATTACATTTGAGAGAGGAGAAATATATTTACTTGAACCGACAAAGGGTTAATGCCAGGACACAACACTGAAACTCGGCACCTTTAAGCAAGGCCCTTTGAGAAATGACGTGTTGGACTCTGCTTAGCTACAACATCATTAGTCAAAATCAAATCTGGTTTTCTGTTGTTGGTAGTCACTTTTGTTGGTAAATATATACTTTATATAATAATTAAAATAAACTAATATTATATAAATATGATTATGCAATACTTAACAAAATTAATAATTCTTTAGATTATTAATTAGTTAAACATTCTACTCAAAAAATTTAATTAAACATACAAATTTAAGCAATCAAATAAAAATAATGAAATAAATCTACCTCTATGATTTGAAACACAAAATCACTAATAATATTAAAATAATGTATTGTGAGAACCATTTGATTTGGACAATGGCTCGGATGTGGCTCGAATCACTTGATCATGACTAAAACCTATTTGGGTTCAAGTGGTTGAAGAGAGAGGGAGAGGAGACATCCTTCTTAAGAAGACGGATAATGGTACAACAATATGACAAATCTAAAAAAAAATAGAATACGGGTATGATAAGATACGGTACTATAAAAAAAATAAAAAATTATATTTATATATATATAAGGATTAATTTTTGGTCAATTTTTTTTATAAAATTATGAATCTAAATGCAATCATTAATATGTTCTAAATTTTGTACTAAATCACCATAGATATATCTTGATACTTCTTTCTAAAATAAATTTCAAAATTTTCTGAACAATTATCCTATTATAATAGGAAAATGATACTTCAACTGAAGTATCTGGCCGATTAGTTTGACAGACATGTCCAGCTAGATTATTTTCCTCCCTGTCTCTCTACTCTTTTTCATTCTATTTCTCTCTCTAATATCTCACTCATTCTAAAGAAGCAAGAAGTGGTGAACGATCCGGTTGGTGTTACCGACGGTCGGAGAGTTCAATTTGGGTTTCCTCTCTCTCTTAGTCTCTCTCTTTTCACAAGATGAAGACCCATTTTTCTGCACAAAGCAAAGAAGGGTAAAGTGGAATTGGAGAGGGGACCTTTGGGTTTTTATCTGGGATCTCTGGGTTTGATTATGATGAGTACAAAGTATATGCGTGTGTGTATATATCTATAAGAGAATGAGTGTCGCACCCCAAATTTTTAACACGAGAATCCTTTATTCCGTAAAAGGGAAGGAGTGTCACACCACAAAATTTCCTTTGGTAATAACAACTTTTAAATAAGTAGAAAAAAGTGAAAAAATAATAACATGCTAAACAAACATATCTTGAACAAACATTAAATTATGTAATATTAAACAAAGTATCTTGAAAATATCACTGCTTTAAAGTATAATGTTTCAAAAATCAATTATATGATACATTTCAACTTAATTGTAGCATATATTATTTATGAACTTTATAATACAACGATAATATAAAAAGGAATGGGATAAAATAAATCCATCAACTTTCTTTTATGAGTGGAAGATTGTCCCATTGTCAAAAGTGAAAATATGTTACACAACTTAAGCTCAATATGTTTCAAATGTAAATTACATCCAACATCACAAATTACTTGTAATACGTACCACTTATTATATAAATTAATGTCTAAAACATAATGAATATTTACCTATACATATCTTGATTTAAAATTGCTATTTTACTTCATTGTTGGCAAAACAGTTTTTAATTTTTTTTTTTTTTTTTTTCAAATTCAAATTTTATTAATCAACAACCAAAGAGAAGACGATACTTTGTGAAGTATATTTTTGATATGTGTTATGAAAATATTATGATAAAATATTCAATTCATATATGATACATGTTGTAACAACTTGTGATTCTTATTTATTGTAATCTAAAATTCTAAATTTATTTTTGATATGTGTTATGAAAATATTCTGATACAATATTCAATTCATACATGATATATGTTGTAAGAACTTGTGATTATTATTTATTGTAATCTAAAATTCGAAATTTACCTATCCATTATGCATCTCAAAACATATTTGATATGTTTTGAGATGCATAATGGATATGTAAATTTGTTGTTTTGTAGATAGAATGATTGCATAAAATTTGTTTTTTTTTTTTTTTGGAATGTAATTACACAAAATTTTAATTTGTCAAAAGATTAAGATATATAATGAATACACACAAAATTTCCTTTGGTAATGACAATTTTTAAATAAGTAGCAAAAAGTGAAAAAATAATAACATGCTATTTAGACCTATTTTTCAAGAAATAAGTTTTTATCTCATATTTCCTCCCACATTTTGATCACCCATCTTTAAATTCAAGATCATTATCCATTAATTACCAAATTAGAATCATCTCTCATAGTGAGTATATATTATTACCGTTGATTGATCTAGCGGTCAAAATTGGGCCACGCCAATTAAAAAAAGAATGTTAAATGAAAAAAAATAAGGAAATAATGCCGAGGCAAACAATGCCTTAACAATCCAAACCCAGTTCTCTCTCCCCTATCTTTCTTCCCTAAATCTGGTTATCTCAATTGTCTCTCTCTCCAACTATGCGAAGAAGAAACCATGGGCTTTTTATGGTCACCATCCTTTATCAGACAAATCAATTCCACTTTAAAGCGTGTGTGTATATATATATATATATATATATTTATGGGAATAAGAGGAAACATAAAATCAATTGAAATCAATTCTATTATTTTACCTAGTCAATTCCATTACCCACATGAGGATGAAGGTATTTAGTGTTGGTGAAAAATCAGTGGAGGATGAAGGAAGAAGAAGAGAATAGAAGGAGGAAAAAGACCAACAAAAGAGAAGAAGTAAAAGTTAATTGGGTTTTTACTGAATTGGGTCTCACGTATAACTGAATAAAATACTTCTGTATATAACTTTCGTATACGGTATTTGTACATGGTAAAACAAAATTGAGTTTAATAACTTTTTTAATTCATATGCTAAGTTGGCGCTTACTGGACAATGACAAGACAACTCTGGGTGACATGATTTCATCATAGCCATTGGATCCTCCATGGACAGCCTTCAGTGAGAGGTGCCATGGAGAAGATTTCTTCCCATGTTTATATGGCTCAACCCGTTATGTGGCTCGAAGATCATGACTAAAACCTACTCCGTATTTGGGTTCAAGTGGTTGAAGAGAGAAGGAGAGAAGACATCCTACTTAAGAAGTACTAATACGGATAATGGTACAATAATATGATAAATTCCAAAACAATAGAATACGGGTACAGTAGGATACAGTAATATAAAAAAATAAAAAATTATTATTTATATATATATAAATTAATTTTTGGTCAATTTTTTATATAATTATGAATTTAAATGCAATCATTAATGTGTTCTAAATTTTGTACTAAATCACGATAGATATATCTCGATACTTCTTTTTAAATAAATCTCAAAATTTTCTTAACAATTATCCTATGATAATATGGTAGATAAAGTTACATTTTAATATTTAAAACTTATTTAAAATGTATTCTAAAGTATTTGAAAAGTATCAAGTACGTGTTCGAAGTATTTGAAAAATATCGTGTTAAAAATAAAAAGATATATTTTAAAATTTTGAATTCGGAAGTATGAAACACATATATGTAATGGATATATCACTCTTGTAGAACTATTCGAACTTTTTAGCATCCTACACTTTTATGCACACTTTTAATGTGATACGAGTAATTCTGGAGCAATTCTGGAGCATATATTTTCAAATGGGATTCTTGGATATTTATACACCCAATAGTGCCTTTTCGATCCAACCCAAATATGCATTGAGTGAGATGGTTCGTTCCAACCATTAGCCCATGCACCTATTTGGATACATACTCTAAGGCCCAAATCCGTGATAAAAATCGCCACCTTGACACTAGACACACGATGGAGGACCCCTATTGCCAACGGATTGTAATTCAAATTTCGGAGTTGGGCTCTTAATTGCCAATCCTTTGTAATGGACTGAGTCAGTCATTGCTCTGTTTGTTTGGGCCTACTTAGATGGCATTGTTTTTCTATCTCTAGTCCTGCTTGGACCATCTAGTTCTGTTTTCTTCTTTCAACTGGGGCCTATGGCCCTTCTTCATTACCGACGATATTATTATTATTATAAAAAATAGCTTGACTTTTCCACAAAAAATAAAAATCATCCTATTTGTCAGACTTGTTTAACAAGAAATTGTTTTGTACAAGTAAATATATGTATACCACCGCCATCTACTATTGGAGAGAATCATGTTCTACTATAGACTCATTTCAAAAGCTTAACAAGATTCACTTATATAGTAGTCTAAAGTTTGCTTGAAATTTGCAGTATTTGCTCGGATTGCTCCAAATCGACACTGAGAAAAGTAACTCGTGAAGATTTGAATTAGAAAAGTACGAATTTTACCTCTAAATTTAAGGTAGACTTGACCTTTTATATTTATATTGGAAGACGAGATAAAGTACCGCAAAAAAATATTTACCTTTTACACAATTTATAACATAAGCATTGTATATTGTTCGAAAAAGAGAATTCAAAGCAATATTGTTGGGGTTACATTGAATTTGTGATATCTTCTTTCTATGTGGATGCAATAGGATGACATGTATTACATCAGCAATGGTGAATTGAATTGAACCCATCTATGATCTAATAAAGTTATGGACAAATTTCTCAAAAATCTCCAAAACTATTAAAAAATATCATAAAACCCCAACCAGTTTTAAAAACCCCCAACAATACAACAACGTTATCATCATTTTACCCAAACACTGGCAATTGGCCTCGTTAACCCAGCGTGTGGTTAACAAATGCTTTGACAAATTGACTTTTGTGACGAAAATACCTCTACTCTCACATGTGCCAAAGAAGTGATGTGTATTTAAATGTGTTATACCGAAAATACCCCCAAACTTGTAATAGTAAAAACCCACAAAAGTTACTTCACCTTTTACTCATCTTCTCTCCCTCCTCCATGCGCGTTGCAGGAAGCCTTAGAAGCCGCCCGAGCCGCCGTGTTTCCTCCATTATAGGAATCAGAGGAGTGCCAGGAAGTAACGTAGAGAGTGATAAATAGTACAAAATTTTGATCCAAGTACCAGAGGAGTGCCAAAAAGTATGACATCTGCCATCCATGTTCACAAAATATGCTTTCAAAGGAAAAGGAAAATTGAGAAGGAAAAGCATTCACCTTTTTATGTTCAGTAGAGGGACGAAAGAGTAGCGTTTTGTTGGAAAGTTTAATATCATATCCAGCTTCCCTCGGTGTGAGAACTTTGATTTTTTTTTTCTTCCCCTAGTTATGATAAAACAGATTCAGAAAACCAAAAAGGAAAGCCAACATACACAATTCAAAATTTATATATATGCCAGAAGAGAAGCAGTTTGATCATGACCATATGCAGTACATCATATGAATGCAATAGGAAGGGATCCAGAAACATCCAAACCAAAGAGATTCATGGGCAAAACAATTGATTTTAGGGGCAAAATTTCGAGCTAGTACTTTTTGGAGCTTGCAGAAGAGGCTACCCTGCACAGAAAATCTCCTCTGATTGTGGTAGCCAGGCCATGGTTTCCATGAGACAAAACTCATCAACTGAGGGAAAATTAGAATTTCATAACCAAAATTGAACAATATTAAGTTCAGCTTAGTGATCATCAAAATATGGTCAAAATTTATCATATGATTCACCTATGACGTCATTGTTTTCTTCAAAGAAAAATAATTGTCAAATACACAAATTGACACACGTTTATATCAATTTTCAGGTAGAAATACTAATGATAGAGGACAAGTTTGATTGTCACAGCTACTACAGAAAACAAAAACTTAAGGATTAAAATCATTTGACAGTAGTATTGATTTCTCAGTCACTTAAACCTCTTAAATATTTAGGTCGTGTTTGGTGTTTATTAAAAAAAAGGTGGTTATACAAATTAAGAAGCCTTGAAAAAACCAGTAGGATTACTTGCACGAAATGTCCATTGATGGCCCATCCCTGAAGAGCTCAGACCACACATATTCATATTACTTTTTTTTCAATAACTTGCGCATCATGTTCACTAGAATATGTCTATTGCCATCTCTATATATAGACATTCTCTTTGTATATCCATATATTCAAACCTCCTTCACTTCCCATCAATTTTCATTTGAAAAATTACCAATGGGGAACTGCCTTCCTCAAAGCAAAGTTTTGCCCATTAACACAACTTTTAAGCTTCCATCTCCAATTCCCACTTGGCCTCCAGGTTTATTTTTATCTTTATTATCATTAGCTCAATCAATTTCTTATATATATATATATGAATATTTTTAGCTCATTTTGGGTTTGAAATTTACAGGTGAAGGTTTTGGGAGTGGAACAATTGATCTAGGAGGACTTTTAGTAACTCAAGTTTCATCTTTCACCAAAGTTTGGGCTACCTATGAAGGTGGACCAAGGGACCTTGGTGCAACATTTTTCGAGCCTTCGTCGATACCAGATGGATTCTTCATGCTTGGTTGCTACAGCCAACCTAACAACAATCCACTTTTCGGGTGGGTTCTTGTTGGAAAAGATGATGACACAAGTAGTGATTCGCAAGGCCAAGCTTTGAAGCAGCCAATTGACTACACTCTGGTTTGGAATAGTGAGTCATTGGAGATCAAGAAAGATGGGGATGGTTATGTTTGGTTACCAACACCACCAGATGGCTACAAAGCTGTAGGTCATGTTGTCACCACCTCACCCGAGAAGCCTTCGCTTGACAAAATCCGGTGTGTTCGTTCTGACCTAACCGAGCAATGTGAGACCGATGAATGGATTTGGGGAGAAGATGCAGAGAGCAGCTCAGATGGGATTACTGTGCATGGTTTGAGACCTAGCAATAGAGGGACACAAGCACTAGGTGTTTGTGTTGGTACATTTATATTCCAAGATAGTGGGACTTCTTCTTCTACCACTCTGTCTCTAGAGTGTTTGAAGAATAACAAGTTAAACTTGTCTTCTTGTATGCCTAATTTAAGCCAAATCGAGGCGTTAGTTAAAGCTTACTCTCCATGGATTTACTTTCATCCTAAAGAAACTTACCTCCCCTCTTCTGTGAACTGGTTTTTCAGCAACGGGGCATTGCTGTATAAACAAGGGGAAGAGTCTAAACCGGTTTCTGTGGAACCAAATGGCTCAAACCTTCCTCATGGTGGCTCGAATGATGGTTTATATTGGCTGGACCTTCCAATTGATGAGAATGCAAAAGATGCAGTTATGAAAGGCGAGATAGGAAGCTCTGAGGCTTATCTACACATCAAGCCTATGCTCGGTGCAACATTCACCGATATAGCTATGTGGATTTTCTACCCTTTTAATGGACCTTCGACAGCTAAAATCGAGCTGATCAACGTTCCATTAGGCCGGATAGGGGAACATGTCGGGGATTGGGAGCACCTCACCCTAAGAATCAGCAATTTTAATGGTGTGTTGAACAGTGTCTACTTTTCGCAGCATAGTGGAGGGACATGGGTTGAAGCTCCATTGCTCGAGTTCCACAGTGGTACTAATAAGGCCGTGGCATACTCGTCACTTCATGGACATGCTAATTATCCAAAGCCAGGACTTGTGTTACAAGGAGGCCTTGGAGTTGGGATTAGGAATGACACCGCCAAAAGCAAGATGGTGATGGACACTGGGACTAGGTATTCAGTGGTTGCGGCCGAGAATCTTGGCGGGAAGGTTGTTGAGGAGCCACCATGGCTGAACTATGCTAGGAAATGGGGACCGAAAATTACATATGAACTCGGGGTTGAGGTCGAGAAGGTGGAGAATTCGTTGAATGGTCAGCTGAAATCTGCATTTGAGAGCTTGGTGAATCTTCTGCCAGATGAAGTGTTTGGAGAGGATGGTCCTACTGGCCCCAAGATGAAAAACAGTTGGTATGGAGACGAAGTTTGAAGGGGTAATTTATTGGTGCAACATTTGATCTTGTATTATATGTTTCCCTTTCTGTATTTTGTTTTTTATTGATTTATTCTAGACTAGGATAAATGTTACATCTACTACAACAATTCTATTTAATTGTAATTCAAACAACTCTTCTTTTCTTTATATAACATTATACTTGTAGCAAGTAATTAATCAAACATATTGATTTAAGGGCTGCAATATATGCTTTTCTTGGTGTTACAATATATGGGAAGTAGTCAGATTGATATTACTTGATTTTGAAGCTTCTCTTCTCACCACTGAAATCCTTGGTGTCCAATTGAACAAACTTGATTAAATTTTGAATTCATGAACTTATATAAGCCAAGTACAACAGGGGAGCTTGTCCCTTTGATGAAAAAATGAATGGGTATATATAAATTGTGTGTTAGCCCATTTAATAGCTTAGGTTTTTGGGTCAAATCGCGAAATACCTATTCATTACAGTTGGTATCAGAGTCAGACCCAATCTTTGATCCTATGTCACGCCAAACGTCCGGCTTGGAAAACGTTCGGATTTGCACCCCGAATAGGCAGGTGGCCCGAGCCACAATGTCCTATCTCGAATAGGTAGGTGGCCTGTGTGAAACAAAAGTTATGCGGGGTGCGGAAATAGTTAGTTGATTTTAATTGTGATTAACTCCTTTAATGACCTAGATCTGATTATTAGGTCAACTTGCTCAATTTATGATTGATTAAATTATATGACCAATTTAAACATGCATTCACAATCATAAATATATGAAAAGTAAAACAAGTTAGAGTTAGAGAGATTGCACCAGAATTTTAGCAAGGAAACCCCAGTTGATAAAATACGTCAACTGGTTGCATGGGAAAAACCTCGTGGACTATGCAGTCCAAAGTAAACCAATCCACTATATTTGAAATAAAGTATACCGAACTTTGACTCTGACTCACATCCTATCGTTCTACACCACACTAACCGCTGACGATCCTCTAGCATTGCGACTCCCCGTCCAACAACAACTTGACCTCAGGCTTACACTTGATATTTGTAGAAGAGTAGCAGGTAGATCATACAACACTCCACGAATGCTCCAACATTTTTTAAGTGTGACTGTGCTTACTTCTGTTCTTCAAGATTTGGATGTAGAAGAATTAAATCCTCCTAATCATCTGGAATATTTGAATCTTCAATACAGCTTCAATTCCGATGAGATAGAGAATACTACAACTAAATCACTCATGAATATATATGTGTGCTCTCAAAAATAAATTCAGAATAATCAGATTTGATTTTCTAAATTTTTCTCTCTCTAAAGGCTTTCTTAAAATATAAAATTGATTTTCCCAAAAGCCGAGAATAAACCAATGTATATGACAAAGTTTATATAGAGTTTTGAAAGTCCTAATCCCTTAGAAAATATGATAAATTTCGTGTATAGGATTTGGAAGGAAGTTGGGATCAAAAAGGAAACATCAGAAGATGAAAACTTGGAAACCTGATGCATCCAGGATTACTTGAACCGGTTCAAGATGGACAGTAAGGAATTCCACAGATTCTTGAACCGGTTCAGCCCTCTTGAACCTATTTAAGATGACCAGTCTTGAAATTTGGCAATGAAACTTGTTCCGAACCTTCCAGAATCCTTCTGAACTGTTCTCACTACCTCTCAACCTTCTTAGAGTATCGTTCTCATTATTTCGGAGTGTAGTTCATCATAACCACTGGACTTTCTTCTTCAAATCCGCATCCGATTTTCAATCTTTGAAATTTTTAATTGAAAAATTACAACTCGATCGGACTTATTTTGACAACGAAATAAGCCAATTACAAAATATATATCTCACAGCCCGAGGCACAATGAGGACACTTTGAGTTGGAATGGGGGAGAATGTATGAAGAGAAATTTGTTCCACATGGGAGTTAGGAAACTTAAAGTAGCTGAACAAAAAGTTATGAATCCCTAAATTATTCAAATAAAACTTTGAAACAACAGTAAATCCATTTTTTTTTTCTTGTTTAAAATTTATTTTTGACTTCCTCAAGTGGTTCTATAGACCAATAAACTGCCTCTTAAACTAGCTCCCAACTCCGTATCACCAACTAATTCATTGTTGATATAATATATAGTTTGGTCCTCTTTTATTTTTATTTATTTTTAAGTCCAAATTAAAGTAAAATATATATCATAGTTAAATATATTGTCACAGTCCTAGCATGCAATATGACCGTAGAGACTAAATCATCATTATAATATGGTCATCATTAATGAGACAAGTTTTTTTTTTTTTTAAATTAAAAAACATTATACATGCTGATGATTGATGCATACACTAACAGCTATGAATGTTGACTATAAACACGCGCGCGCTAGACTAATAGTCATTTTTCTCTCTAACATCATCAAAGATACAGAGAGGAAAAGGAAAAAGAAAAAGCAACCACAATTATTAATCCATGGGACCACAGTTTAATTGATTTTTGATAAAGCTAACTAGTTTTGCATGCAAGGTTGGTCGCTCCTTCTTTTACCTACAAGAATATTATCTCTAATGAATGATATGTTGGAAAATGTTTTAAAATATTTTTATAATATATTTATATATAATTAAATTAAAGTATTTTGATTCATATAAATGTGTTTATATGTACATATATGTATATATTTTGGTGGTTCATGTATGAATAAGGAAGATGTTTTCACAAGCATTCATACATGACATTTAATATTTTCAATGAATCTACTTGATTAATATAATTTTAGGATGAATTATTTTAAGTTTACTCATCCAATTATGAGATACATTTTGATTAGTGTGAAACATGAATGAATTTTCAAATTTATTGTTTTGGAAGATGAATTTTCTTAAATCATGTATTCAAGGATTGAACACATTTATGAGGCTTGATTAACTTGAGAGGTCTAGTATGGATCAAATGATCTAGTATGGAGAAATTCAATCCTACCTCACACTCAAGTTTATTCTATTCAAATGTTAGAAGTTTTCTATTCTATTTTTATATATTTGGGCATTTGTTGCCCTCAATAGTCTAGGCTTGGTTAAATTTCGGAAATAGTGCCGCCACGATCTTTTGCACCTTCTGAGAGACTTCAACCATCTTCTAGAAGTGTTTACGCGCCTTCCACCTATAATTCGAATTTTTCAAAATTTTATTTTCGCTATATAAGTACAAGTGATTTTTGTGATTTGTCTGTCATAACCCCACATAATCTTAGTCTTCCTCTTTATTAATAACAAAGTTCTTGAAAACAAGCTACTATGATTCACGGGTTTACATATGGCAATATTCGAGGGCTCAATGTCGTAAATTTAAAATTGAAAAAAAAAAATTCAAAGTTTATACTGAATTTTTTAAAAATAAATTTCTAAGAAAATGAAGAAATTAATGGATAAGAAAACCTATTAACTGATCTGTTGGTAGGTAAGTTTCCTATTAATAAGTAGTTAGTCATATCCAATTTTTTATTCATTGAGCTTTACTATGCACAACTTCAATTATACTAGCTCAGTCCTTAAATTTTGTGAATTTCACAAGACTCACACCACTGCAACTGCACTTATATTAATTATGTTTAAGTGCATCAAAATGCGATTTAAATTAAAAAAAATTAAATTAAAATTTTAAACTAAATTTATTCCTATTCTCCACTAACATCATTAACATTTCTCGGATTCGTAAATCAAAAGTCAACTGATTTAAAGTAAAGAAAGGGATACATACCTAATTGGATTTACTTGGACAACTCAAGCATTCATGATTGGTGCTCAAGTGGTGTGGTCAATTTACTTGCTCTTTCCCCACTTCTTTTATCCTCCCATAGTTCGAATATTCTTCTTGGTGATCAATCCATTTATATATTTAATTCCTCTGTAGCTGTCACTGATCTTTCTTTAGAAAAGCCAGCCATGGAAATTTATGCTATGCAGCTTATGCTATGTTTGGCAGGGGGAAGGAAAGGAAGAGGATGGGAGAAGGGAAATGATATAGTAATTAAATGAAGAGCCACAAAAGTAAAAGGATGAGAAAATTTAAAAAATAAAAAATGAAGTCAAACTAGCCTTTCACATGATCAAATTAAAAAATACTTTTCCTTAATTTATGTTATTTTTGTATTACTTTATTTTATTGCTTTCCAAAGGGAGGGCTAAAACTGTTGAAATATCCAAATCATTTGACCTATTTAAAAATATACTCGAGGCTTCCTCATAACTGCCACCAAGAGTAAGGACTTGCCTTGGTCCAATGAATTTGCAGTACTAATAAAATGAAAAATAAATTAATTCCAAAGATGAACAAAGTGTTTGACTGGGGTACCAGTTAACCTTTTCCCCAAACATGCACTTGCTGTATACCTTTTCCCTTCCACAATATTCAAATTTAGTGAAAGAGAATGGAAAACAATATTCCATTGAATTTCATCTCTTGATTAATTGAGAGATTACATGGAAATCAAATAAGATAAAATAATTTCCTTCGCACTGTGTTTTCTTTTCCCTCACGAAAACCAGGGAACCAAACAAAGCCTTACAGAGATCATCATAATCACCTCACCTTGCAACTAGTTCATCTTAGTTTTTGAAACTGGAGCTTAGTCTGTCTGATACAACCTCTCCAAGTTTACAAAATGGAAGCTATTATCATTGTTAGGCTATGCCATATACAGTGACTACAGTACTCAATACCGACGATGAAAAGCAAACACCACCTATGATATGACATATGAAGGTTTGCCTTTACAGTGTTTTAATAATTATGCTCGAGGTTGAGGTGCTTTTGAAAGCTGAACTGGATGTTTCGACACTCCTTGCACTGTAGCCCGAGCTTGGCTTCTTAAAATGGTTAAATACAAATGGTTGTTCTTGTGTCCCAGGCAAAAGGAAGTGAGAAAATGGTAACAGAATTAGGTCTCACATCTTTCCCGTTTCGGTGATAATCGTCTCAATCTCTTCAAGAAACCACTCCTTTTCTTCCGTCAATTCATCATTATGCTTTTCAAGCCCTTCTATCTGCTTAGTCTGTTCAGAATCCTTTCTGAAATTCATTAGACATAAAATGGTGAGCAAAAACAGAAACTTCTATTTTGCGCGCGCACACAGGAAAAAAACTAGATCTTGGCCAGACAATTTTTTTATAATCCAGGAGATTATGATGACAATATAATCATGCTAAAAAAATAAAATAATAAATATCTCTAAATTGGAATATCTTGAAATACATCTGGAAATTCCTGTACAATTGGTATATTATCCAATGATACAGTAACCTCCTCATCGGTCTCCTCCTCAATGTAAAACAGATACGTGCTAAAAATCCCGTTAGAATGTGGCATAGCAATGACGTACATATCCTGACCAATGAGAATGAAGCAATTGGGTATTTGCTTCCAAAGTACCTAAAGCGGTCAACATTTTTTCTTCAAAAGCGAGACTCCTAGAATTTCCTTGAGAATATGAAGATCGGTTAGGAAAATGAGAATTTGAAAATTGGTTTCCATGTGATGATTGGTAAGATGGACGGTAACCTTGGGAACCTTGGCCTTGCATTGGGGGTGGAACATACTTGCCTTGAAAATCACCTTGGGGAGGGTGAGCCTTCCCCTTGGCTTTTCCAAGAGAAGTTTTGATGGTTCCTCCACCCAGGATTATAATGTGTGCCATAGGGATTATTCCCTTGATTAACAAAAGTGACATTTACTTGTTCTAGATGTTCACTTTGCACGTGTTCATGGGGACAACTAGAAGTAGAATGTAAGACACTAGAACAAGTCATGCATGATTCATATACTCGCGTCGTCATCCCAGATAATGCAACAAAAGTACTAGTTACGAATGAATGTGTAGCACCTGTATTAAATAAGACATGACCAGATCTACCATGTATAGGAAACATACCCTCAACAGCCTGAGGCGCCTGAACATCATGTTGGATGGGGTTATACACCTTGCCATAATGCAACTGCTGCGGTGCCTATCCCTATGGCTGCGACAGTGTTGGTAAAGCTGGGAATGTCTGTCCTTGAATCCGCGAATCTATAGAGCAGGTAAAGGTAATGGTGCGTTTTGACCCACCTGCACATGTTGTCCCTGTCTTGCTTTAGGACACTGTCTGGATGTGTGACCAGACTCTCCACAAGTAAAGCAACTGCCCTTAGAGGTGCCGAGTTTCTTCCTCTGTTGGTTAGTATGTGGCTTGTAACGACCCGAACCCGTGGGTCTGAACCGTTAACCAGGTTCTTATCGGAACCTGAGGTCAACTAAGTCATACAATCCATCTCCTGTGTCCATAACTGTCAGACAAGTCAATCCATTTCCAAAATGCTCTAAGACATAACCTTACAAAGAGGGTCAAATGTGCAAGTCAATGAGGAAAGGTCGACCAGCTAATAGCCCTTGGTCGGTCGGTCTGACAGGCATAATCGTTTGGCTGACCTACCTGGTCGGTCGGTCTGACAGGCATAATCGTTCGGCTGAACTACCTGGTCGGTCGATCTGACACGGTTGATCGTTCGGCTAGCCAACCTGGTTGGTCGGTCTGACACGTTTAATCGTTCGGCTAACTAAACTGGTCGGTTAGTCTGACACGGTTAATCGTTCGGCTGGCCAACCTGGTTGGTCGGTCTGACCTGCATGGTCATTCGTTTTGAAGGAAATGTTCGGCCTTTCTGAAGGAAAAGTTCGGCCCTTCTGAAGGAAAGGTTTGGCTTGCCGAACCTGGGGTTTCGGTCGGCTGATGGTGAGGTTCAATCGGCCGAAACAAGGCCTCTCACCATGGAACTCTTTGGAATGTCCTCGAATGGTTCTGTCGGTCGACTAGTTTTCCTTGTCATCCGGCCGACAGCCCTGGATAGCTGCTATATGCAGCCTGCTAGTTCAAAACCCTGGACTCTTAGTGAGCCAAACCTGATGATATGCAGGCAAACCTAAATCCATGTCAATAAAACATAACATATATAATTGAAAGACATCTATAATTGATCAAAACATAACTCCATTACCCATTCATCACGAAAAGAATTACATAGTCTCATTTTACTTATAAATTATGGCTTTAAGGCCCATGAATCCAGATACTTCAGAAGTTTCAATAAATACATGTTCCTTTACATTATAAACGTTTACATCGAAATATCAGTTTCTAAAGCTTTAAATACAAGAATGAGGCCACCATGGCGAGAATTTACATAGCTTTAATATAAATAAAATGAAATGAATTCCCAACTACATCAATGTCCATGGCTGGACATTATTTACTGGCTTGTCTCCGAATTCCTGAAAAATGTTAATGATAATAGGGTGAGCTTAACAACTTAGTAGAAAAAGCCTAAAATACATTCCTAAAAAACCGGCGAGCCACAACCAAAGAAGAGGAGATCATGGAAAGGGATCATGGGAATACAAGCCATAACATTATACATGAATTTCATAAATTCGTAAACTATTTCATCACCAATCATGTAGATAAAAAATAAATCATGCTTCATAACTCAATACTTGACAAAACTAAACATGCTCACACCAACATGATTTACATGTAAAGATCACATAGGAAACTCACTAAAACCATAGGAATTCGTAGTTTAGACTTCCCCTACCTCAAGATAGCAACCCAAGCTCCAAGCTCCAAACTTAAATCCCACCAAAAACTTGCAATACCGGTACCAAAATGTAGCCCTTGCAATGATTTATAATTTGCTAACTTAGGCTTAACCAAATCTTCTTTTAGCATGAAAAAATTCTAGAGAGAAGGAAGAGAGTAATATAGAGAGAGAAAGAAAATAGAGAGAGAGCATGTCTGCCGAAAATGAAGGAAAAGAAAAGAATGGGTCAAAATAAAGCTACCCTCTTGGATTCTAGAATTCTTTAGGTTGGTCCATGAAGCCAAAATGACAAAAATGCCCACTAAACTCCATTATAACCTCAACAATGCCATAAAATATCACCCTCCATTTAATACCACTAATTCAACATACATACGTGTGAAATGTTGGTAACGCCTCTCATTTAAATAAAAAAACTGGGAGAAGTTCCCGAATTCGGAAATCATCTCGACTTCCGAAAAAAAATTCTGAAAATGATACTGTCACTTCTAATTGACTTAAAATGATTAAAAACTTACTTCTAAAACCCTCAGCTCAAGAAAATGACCAAAACGCCCTTCGGGGCCCGCACGGCACGTAAAACGAAAAAATGATTAAAATAATTAAGAAAAATTAATTAAATTCCAAAAATTAAAAAAATAGGAAAAATTGGTAACATTACATAGCTGACCCTATCCTACCTGTGATCCACCATTCTGTTGCCTCTGAATAGGTGCCCCATCTCTGTGAGCATCCGAACCAACCTTGTGTTTTTTCCAAGACTACTGTCCCTGGAATCTGCCCTTATCATTGTGTCGGTGCCCATTGCTATTTCCTTTCTCAGCTGGCTGATTAGCAGAGTCCCTGTCACCCCGCTTCTTACCCCTAGCCTGTCTGAAGTCCACAGTCAACTGATACTGCTATAGAGCGGCATATACCACCTGAGCATAAGTAGTGTAGGCTGGACTACCTATAATAAATCGTTTAATAGACCATATAAGCCCATTAACGAAGCTAACACGTTTCTTCTCCTCGGTATCTACCTCCTCTAGAGCAAAAAGAGATAAACGCGTGAACTACTATTCACACTCTGCCACTGTCATGTTCCCCTATGATACCCTTGATTCTAGAGCCACGAGTGATCAAGTCCGAGCATAGATCTGAGGGATATCAAACAATTAAAGTATTTAACAAGCATAAAATACAAAATGATTTAAGAATAAAGAATAAAAGCTGAAAGAAACTAAAATAATAAATCCTCATTTATTTAATCCAATAATAAACCTCCAATAACTAAATCCTCTGATACCAGTAATTAATTAAAATTACAACTTAGGAATCCATCATGTGGACCCCTAATCCAAAATCCAACTAAAATGAATAAAATAAATAAGTCCAAAATCTATAACACAAAGAGAATCCTACGTAGAATCGGAAGAATGATGTAGATTGTCTCTGCTCAGCACGAACAAGCTCTTATGTCTGAAACTAAAGAATACCCGAAAATAATGGTAGGTCAGGCCCACGAACAAGTCCTTTTTACGACAACCCAAACAGAGACCGGAGAAACTACACATCTATAGCTAACACATGCAATAACTATATAGTTTATAAATATATATATACATACTATAGGACGCTCGCTGGACTATAGGTCTGCCTTAACCTGAATAGAAGATAACATGCAAATTGCACATTAAGTGGGCATGAACATCTAGACCTACCAGGGCACACATATATCGATTATATCCAGTTATTCATCCTAAGTAATATACGCACCCTACTCATGATCCTGAGACTTATAACAATATATATATATATATATATATATATATATATATATATATATCATCCACCTTATCTAAAGTATAAAATAAACATCTAGTAAGTCATTCAATTTATTTAGTGGCCTGACATGAAAATAAGTAGGATTTAACTTTCTAGTTAATTCGTTCCCTTATAAATCCGTATAGGTAGGACTTAACCTTTTTAGTTAATTTGTCCCTAGAATGCCACCATCTCATACTGGTGCATTACATCCATACAATCCAATAATTAATATAACAAATAAAGTAATACATCAAATAATCCCGAATAAACATAATAACAGAATATCACGCTATCACAAAATAGGAATAACTTATAATTTATTTGAGCTTCCTACATCATGTATCTCATATAAATTGAATCTTAAACATGCTGATATTTTATTTCTCAGTCAAGTAAGCATTCTTCAAATACAGTTCATGCTAAACATTTAATCTCAATTCCTAAAATAAATTAAAAGAATAAATCCATTCATTCTTTAAAGAAAATTCATGTAGTATGCATTGTTATGATCAAGTCTATTTAAAATTTATTTAAACTCATACCTAGTCCCTATTTAATGTTCGGGACTCCTCAAAACCAATATAGGTCCATTTACGCGCTGTTTACGAAAATTCTCCAGGTAAGGCTTGAGTTTTTATCCTAATAGCTCGAGCTTTCTATTCATGGCTCGAGCTTTTCATTAATAGCTCGAGCTTTCTGTCCATGGCTCGAGCTTTGCGTCAATAGCTCGAGCTTTTCACCTATGGCACGAGCTTTACTTCTAAGGCTCGAACACTGTAACAACGAATCAAGCACTGTTTCACCGAATCAGCCCAGAAATTCTACTGTGAACTTGTTCTTCATTATTAAGGATTCTAAGGCATGTTACTAAGTCCCATCAATACACAAGTATGAAATTACATCATTTAAAACATGTAGAAATTCATAAAGAAACCAGATCGAATCCATGAATTTATCAATTCATACAACAAGAATAACTATGAACAAAATTCATAAAACCTATGTTCTAGGTCAATTAAATTATAGATTCCAGTTTTATTTGTTCTTTAAACCTTCCTAAAGTTATACTAGAGATATATAGATCACAGATCTAAGGGAGAAGTGTAGAATAAGAACTTGCCTTTAGGGATTTGATAAAAACCCTTGCCTCCTTCTTCTTCCTTCTTTCTCTCTCTAAACTCTATGCATATTTTCTCCAAAATATACTACCTGATTTAATTTCTGTGATACCCTTCGGATCCGAGACATGGGTTGATCAGGTCCGGCCCGAGCCCGAGGGAATATCTAATAATTAAAGTATTTTATAACGAACACAGAATACAAATTGAAATAATAAGAAATAAATAATAAATGGCTGGAAAGAAATCTAATGAAAATTGTGATACCCCTCGGATCCGAGACACGGGTTGATCAGGCCTAGGCCCAAACCCGAGGGAATATCAAACAATTAAAGTATTTTAAAGCGAACACATATGACAAAATAAAATAATAAAGATAGAATAAAGCTGAAAGAAATACTAATTATAAAACCCTCCATGTATAACTGAATAATAAAACTCCAATCCTCCAAAACTTCAAGGTTACAACTTGGGAATCCACTGGTGGACCCCTAACCAAAAGTTTAATTGAAACTGAAAACTGAAAACTGAAAATAGATAACGCTAGAAACATCGAGAGAAATCCTACGTAATCAGCTGAATGTGAGACTGTCCTCAACGAGCACGATCAAACTCTAAGGCTGGAACGGTCCTGTACCTGAAAAGAATAATAGAGGAGTGGGTCAGACCCACGAGCAAGTTCTAATCTAACTGTAATCCATATGGTGACCCGATACGCAGATACACCGTAGACACCTCACAATATCTATCTAGTCCATACATATAAATATATCCATACTAAGGGACATTCACTGGTCTATAATAGGGGTCTCAACTTGAATAGAAGGCAACATGCGAATACGCACCCAAAGGTGAGCATGAGTACCTAGACCTAACAGGGTACACCTCAACCTATTATAACCAGCTACGCATCCCCCGCATAAACGCACCCTAACCAACGAGTCTGAGACTCAAGCTCAACTCGTGGTACCATAAACATATATATAAAGTCCGTCCAAATCCAGGGTATGTAGTTCAACTATTTATTAAACTGACATACAATAAACTAACTAGTTAGTCACTCAACTTATTCAGTTGATATGACTTAACTACCATCCGTTAATCCAGGAAGTCATCCAACTTGGTTACAGCTGATCTGGCTTAGTCACAAATAGGATTCAATATCTTTCAATCCATTTCATTAATCTATTAGGTTAGGTTTATGCGTTTTGAGCTAAACCGTCCCTAGTATGTCACCGTCCCATACCGGTACACACAATTCTCCATATCCATGTAAATTACAACATATATAATAGTTCAATAATTTACAGACCTAAAACCACCATCCAAATAATTGCAGAAAAATATTTAAAGTTTCAGCAATTTAAATCCAAGCATTTAACCATATAGTTGCAAGAGACGATTTAATAAATCAACAACTAACATCCAGAGCCTGCATAAACCAAATTTAATATGTCAAGGACTCTATCATGCATGTGAATAGGTTAGATAATCCTATTATTATCCAATAAATTGCTAAAATAATTGCAGAAGATTGTTTAATGTTTCAGTAATTTAAATCCAAGCATTAACCATATAGTTGCAGGAAACGATTTAATAATTCAGCAACTAGCCTCCCGAGCAAGCATAGATCAAAATTAATAATTAAATGCCCTTATCATGCATTTGAATGCATTTTAAAACAAGTTTTATAAACACATTACATTCCATTAAATTGCTGAAATTTAATTCAACAATTACTTTAACTTTCATTTGTTAGCAACATATGAAGTGCCTTAATTTTTACACTATTTGTCCCGACAATTTAGAATTAAACTTTAATTAATTTAGGGTCTTAATAACACTCAAAATTCATTCCTTAATCCCTCTGTAAAGTTCTATATTCACTCAAATAGTCTCCATGCTCCAACAGTGTTAAACAGTACGTAGAAAACTAAAAAAAAAATAACAGAAAACAAAATTGAAGATGGAGCCTGCTCCAAATTTTGGGAGCAGGCTCTTTTAGCCTAGAGTTGGCTCTAGGAGTCCTTGGAGCCGGCTCTCCTTGTGTGGGAGCCGGCTCCCACATCCATGGAGCCGGCTCTCACCTCCTTTGAGAGCCTTCGTCCCCATTCTGCTCCGTTTCAGCCTATCTGCTCCCTCTCTGATCAATTCCTACCACTCTGTTGGGTTCTAAAACTAATCTTAGGAGTCTTAATTGAGTCTAGAAGCACCCAAGGTTGTTTACAATAAATTTGAAATCAATTACAGAATTTAAACAAAGCCATTTAAACTAGCATTGTTGAAGAATAATACTGAAACTAATTTGCAACATCAGTTCTATTCCAACCCCTCTGTTCTTCCTTTAATTTAAATTTGAAGGTCTTAAATTACATCTAGTATCCATTCAGACCTTGGTTGATTTCAGTAAGATTCAAAATAGAAATTAGAATAGTGGGATGTATGCCAAAACAAAGACTAGAACACATACATGACGGAATGGTTTTACAGATAAATTTTCACAGTTAAAAGACCCTTAAGTAAACATAAACTTGCCTGTACAGTTTTGCAAACAAAACCTTGTCGCTGTTGTTCTAAGCTTTCCGACAAACACTGACCACCTTCAAGCCTTCTATGGCTTTGGTTTAATCCATCACACTCCCTTGCTCTTCTCTGTTCTTCTCCTTGACAGCCCTTACGGTGCCTCCGTTCTCAACCCTCTGTTCTTTTGCACTAACTCTCTGTCTATTCCAATATCCTAAACCAACGTGATAATTATATTTATATACTTAGCACTAACCCTAATCCTTGTTTAACTAAAGCCAGAGCCCTAACGTAAAACTCTAGTCAGTCGGCCCATATAACAATCTAGGTTATAAGATACTCGGCTACATACGCGTAACTTCTTAAGGAACCCTATTGTTTAAAATTAGACCAGTTATTAATTTATTTTAATACAGTAATTGTTACTAATTTAATCCACTTACATAATTTAATCTAATTAAAACATTTAAATAAACTAATTTACACATTAGAATGACTAAACTAATTCAATTAAAGAAAATACACATATAACTAAACATAACCCAATTAAAGAAAAACAAGAAACAATTAACGAAATTAAAATTCATAATTAAACAATTAAAACACTTAAACAACTAATTTCAATTAAATAATAAAAGATAACACATGTCACATAGTTAAACAATTAAATCAAATAATAAATAAAAATAACTAAACCAAATAATCACCCAAAAATACAATAAAAATAATAAATAAAATGTCGAGACTATCCTTTTAAAATTAGGGGTATTACATTCTTCCCCCCTAATAAAAGAATTCCGTCCTCGGAATTCGCTCTTACCTTCTTCTAATATTTCAGGAAACTGTGAGCGAATGACATCCTCTCGTTCCCAAGTGGACTCAGCCTCATTGTGATGACTCCACTGCATACGAACTAAAGGGATAACTTTATTGCGAAGGATTTGATCCCGACGGTCAACAATACGACATGGTGGCTCCAAATAAGTTGCATCCGGCTGCAACTCAATCTCCTCAACATTGATATGCTGATACCGATCCTCATCTCGCAGAAATTTTCGCAACATGGACATATGAAATACGTTGTGTACGCGGTCCAAATTATCCGGCAGTGCCAACCGATATACAACAGCTCCAACTCGATCCGTAATCATAAATGGACCGACAAACCGCGGAGACAACTTCCCTTTTTTCCCAAAGCGTATAACACCCTTCATAGGAGACACTTTGAGTAGAACCTGATCCCCAACCTGAAACTCCAATGCCCGAGTACGACGATCAGCATAGCTCTTCTGCCTACTTTGGGCAGTACGCATGCGATCTCGAATAAGAGCTATCTTCTCTGAAGTATCTTTGATGAATTCAGGACCCAAGAATCTGCTCTCGCCAACCTCCATCTAATAAACGGGTGATCGACACGGTCGGCCGTATAACGCCTTAAAAGGTGCCATCCCAATAGTCTTCTGGAAACTATTGTTATAAGCAAATTTCACAAGTGGCAAATAATCCTCCTAGTGTCCCTTGAAGTCAAGAACACACGACCGTAGCATGTCTTCCATGATCTGATTAACCCTCTCAGTCTGTCCATCAGTCTGAGGATGATAGGCAGTGCTAAAGTGCAATTCCGTACCCAAAGCCTACTGAAAACTCTTCCAAAAACCAGACACAAAGCTCGAATCCCTGTCTGATATAATAGACAATGGAATGCCATGCAGCTTCACAATATCTGAAATGTAAAGCCTTGCCAACTGCTCCGAGGTGTAGTCAGTACAAATAGGTAAGAAATGCGTTGATTCTAAGGCATGTTTCTAGATTCTATCAATACACAGATATGAAAATACATCATTTAAAACATGTAAAAATTCATAAAAAATCAAATCAAATCCATGAATTTATCAATTCATAACACAAGAACAACCATGAAATATAATTTATAAAACCTATGTTCTAGATCATTTAAATTATAAATTTCAGTTTTAATTATTCTTTAAATAACCCTAAGATTATACTAGAGATATATATTCCACAGATCAAAGGAGAAGTGTTGAACAAGAACTTGCCTTTAGGGATTTGATAAAAACTCTAACCTCTTTCTTCCTCTTTATCTCTCTCTCTTTAAAATATATTACGTTATATATTTCTAGTCCACTTTTCTAACCCTATAGTTATATATTTATAAGCTAAATAATAACCTTATTCCTTTTCCCAATCCACATCAAATTAATAAAGAAAATAATAAAATTAAAATACTAAAAAGGTAACTAAAATATATGTTATGTATAATTTATGTATATTCTTTTTATATAAATAAAATAAATATATCGGATTATCACTAAAGGACTTTCCTTATATATATATATATATATATATATATATATATATATATATATGTATATTTATTTACATATATATATATATATATTTATTTACGTATATATACATATACACTATCCATGGGTAATTATCCATACCCATTAAACTCCTTATCCAAATAATCCATGTAACCCAATTGGTTGGCCCATTACTACAAATCATAAAATAAAAACAAAATAAAACAAAAGAAATATTTAATCTATAATTTATTTTAAATAAACAACTAAGTCAAATAACATTCAAGCACATACTTTCAAATAAACAGTTAAATCAATTAAAATATTTAAGCAAATAAAATATGTAATTAAATAATTTAATTAAACACGTAAACAAATAAACAAATAATCAAATAATAATAATAATAATAATAATACATATACATATATATATATATATATATATATATATATACATATACAAATATATATATATACATATCACTAAAATCCTTAAAAAAAAAATACCAAGACTATCATTTTTAAAACTAGAGGTATTACAGTAACATATCTTGATTTGGTTGTGATATGGTGAAAATTTATTTGAGAAACAACATACCAGCCATTAATTTATATCTGGAACTGGTTGTGATACGGTGAAAAATTGTTTGAGAAACAACAAAGACCACCCACAAATGATGAGAATTAGGAAGAGAAAGAGCCGACGTAAATTGCAACAATAGTTGTCGATGAGACCTCTGTTGTGGCGATGGCGATATACTCGAAGGCGAAAGTGAGGAGGGAGTCGCCGGTAGGCATCATGTCAAATTCCCTGCCGCCAATGAGCTCGCAGGCGGCGATACAGAGCATTGGTGAGACGCACTTGCCACCGGAGAAGTTTTAGATTGGAGAAATCGGAGGGAATTTGACCGGAGAGGCGGTTGGCACTGAGGCTAAGGACTCGGAGCTGAGTCAATTTTCCAATTGTGTTGGGTGGAATCTGACCCACAAGGCCGACGCCGGAAGTTGTAGAGGTACAATAACCTAGTTGTGGCGTGCCGATAATGAGTTCTTAATCAGTGTGTGGCATCTCGAAGTGGTGGAGCTGTCGAGAGGAGTCATCCCCAATTTGGCTTAGATCTTAGGCGAGCAAGAAATATACAAAAATACATTTTCCTCCACCTCGCCTGAACCATCAGTCTTTGTTTCTCATCAGCGTAGATCTCTATATCGCTCTTGAATTTTATTTTGGGTGGATTAATTAAGGGTCAAGTGCAAAAAACCACCCTTCTATTATCGATATAGTGTATATCAGTCCCTGTGTGGTAAAAAAAAAAAAAAAAAAAAAACCCCTATACTATAAATTTGGTACAAATAGGTCCCTGTGTGGTATAAAATGACGATAATACCCTTACTTATGTTGAATAAATTAATAACTATAAATATAGGTCATGTAAAATGACCCTTTTACCCACTTATCAAAAAAAGAAAAAAAGAAAAAAATTTGAGCGCCGCTAACCCTTGTAGCCAAACAAAGGTACTTGGGCCTAATATATATATATATATATATATATATATATATATATATATATATATATGTCTCTGCGAAGGGGAAAGTACTGCAACCATGGGGACGGCGATGAGGATCGGCCGGCAACGGAGGAATGGCGATGAGCTCGGCTGGTTTGGATGGTGGTGGAAACAGAGGCTTCCCTCTTCGAAGCCTTCGAGAGACCCCGCGGTGACTGGTCTTCCAAACGGGGAACATGAATTTTGATGGCGGTAAAGAGGATGGCTACTCGCGATGAAGAGGCAACTGTTGCTAACAAGCAAGGTAGTGCTCGGTGAGGAGGATCCTACGGTGAGTATTGATTTTCGGTGCTTGCGATGTTGATAAAGAATGTGGTCTCTGTATTGCCCGCCGTTGACAAAGGTGGTGCTATGTCCTATAAAGTTGTGTTGTCCGGTACCGGTAAAGGTGAAGGGACTGTAGGTGGCGAGACGGCAGCGGCAGCGGCGAGATCAACGGTGGAACTGCGAGAAAGGGGTTCGTATTACTTTTCACCCACTTTTCCTTAAGAAGCTGATCATCAAATCGATTTTTTCCCCAACTCCTCCAAATAGTGAAAATTTAAGATTTGATTTGATTACGATTTGATGATCGTAATACACCGGGCGATTACGATTTGATTCAAAAGTGTGAAATTGTAAGGTTTTAATCCGAGTCACTTACCCTTGGAAAGGTTGTAGTTAGTTTCGAGTAATAATTTCTCTGCTTAAAATCGGTGAAAAATTCCTTAAATTGGTAGCTTTCATCCCATTTTTTTACATACCAATTGGTGTATATAGGAAAGCTCCGCTCTTGGATTCCCAAGGCACTTTTTTATTTGCATAGCTGGAAGCCCTTTGATTTCTCTCTGATACAATCTGGCGTTGTTTGTTTTCTACAAAGCAGCGCCTGGTTTTACTCTGTTTGAGGCCCATGTTCTTGATGAAATCGGACAGAACACTCATCTAGCAGTTCGCAACTCCATAGCCGAAGAAAATGAACAGTGGTTCCAAGGATAAGGGTGTGTTTGGGTGTAGTAGTAAGAAGAAATTAAACATAATCAAAACCACATTTTGATCGCAGAATAAAGTCCACAAGACTAACACAAGCACGATGTTACAAATAAAAGCCACAAACGACGTCACACGCGTTGTCACGTGCCACCTGAAGTTCTGCGCGTAGATCTCACGCGCTGTCACGCCCCCCACCGCGTAGATCTCACGTGCTGTTACGCCCCCTACGCATCTTCTCCTGCGAAAATCTGCTTCTGGAGAATTTCCCGGCAATTATCCGGTCACATCTCCGGCGAGCCGAGCTGTTCACTGTACTAATGGGTGAGGGGCAAAATGGGAATCAAAAGGGTAAAATAAGGTTTTCATATTTAGTTTTTGTCAAAAAATGGTCAGAGGGGCTTATTTGCACATTTTTTGAATTTTATGGACGTTAAATGCACATTTTCAAAAAGTAGGGACTAGTTTTGCACAAACCCTATATATTAGGGGGGTTTTTTGCACTTAACCCATTAATTAATTTTGTAATGTGTTTGATGTGTTTTGGGTACAAATTTTGTTTCATTGTATTGTGATTTAACCTATCTGTATACATAGTTTTATCCGTATAAAATACTATAAAATTGCTTTTTATTGATTGCTGAATTTCAGTCTCCTCGCTTGAACCATCGGAGAAGACCCAAAAGAGGGAGGTGGAACATTGCTCGGGCCATAAAGAGAGAGAGGAGAGACGGGAAGATTGTAATACCCCTAGTTTTAAAAGGATAGTCCTAGTATTTTAATTAAGTATTTTGTTGCATTTTTAATTATTTAATTGTTTATTTGCTTGATATTTGAATTAATTGAATATTTGTTTGTTTAATTGAATTAATTGACTTAATTGTAATTATTTGGTTTGTTTGCATTAATTACATTATTGGATTTAAATTGTCTGATTGTGTGTCCTTAAGTGGTTTATTATAATTTTTTAATTATATAATTAAGTGGAATGAGTTTTAAATACGTTAATTACTTAAGGTTCTTTTAGAAGTCACGTATGTGTAGCCGACATAGATTTTAACTTAGGTTTTGTTCTATGGGCCAACTAGGATTTAATTAGGGTTTTGTCTCTAATTATACATGGACTGGGGTTCTGTTTTAGCACATATATATAGAATAGAACGATCTGCCAGGGTTAGCAAAATTCTATTCACGTATTTAGGATACTGAGAGAAAACAGAGTAAGGTTGTGAGAAGAACAGAGAGGTTACAGTCGGGGTTTCGGCTGTGGATTAACGGACTGACCTATGAGGAGGGAAGGTTGAACAGTAGAAGGTTGAGTTGACAGTAGACGGACGTCGTCGGAAAGCTTAGAAAGACGACGACAAGGTTTTGGTTACAAAACTGCACAGGCAAGTTTTTTTCTTCCTCTCTCCCCTTAGCCTGTGTTCTGTGCATACCTAGAGGATCTCTAAGATGTTAATTGAATATTAATTGAACCTTGCATGTTTAATGTATGTCAATTTGATCGTCTGTATGGGCTGAACTTTGTCTGAAATAAATCTTGCAACTTTGTTATTCGTCGTCTGTTTTAAAGCGTATAAATTGGTGTTGTTTTAAATCACTGTAAAAGTTCTTACTGTGGTAAAATAAGGACTGGGGGTTGATACTGGATGTATACTAGACTGGTAAGACAGTTTTGAAGAAGAACAGAAGGGTTGAAAGAGGCCAGAGACAAAGCACATGGTCGAAAACGGATGAGGAGTGGACTAGAGCTCTCAGAGGAGGAGAGAGCCTGCTCCAGGAAGTTGGGAGCCGGCTCCCCCCTTCATAGACCCAGCTCCAAGGGCTAGGGAGCTGGCTCTAAGGTGTTTAGAGCCTGCTCTGTTGGTTAGAGAGCAGGCTCCCTTGTTTGGTTTGGTTTGGACGTGTTTCTGGAACAGTTTTGGCACTGTTTTGGATGTGTTTGGGATTCTGAATTGTTTCAAAGGTTGGACTGAGAATTTTAAAAGTAATTTCAAGGGATTTTAAACTCTCTAATTGCATAATCTGATCCATAGAGCAAATAGAATAAACAGTCTAAAAATAAGTAACTTTGCATGCTTAAACGGATAAGAAGGATTAAATTGTTTAATATGGTTTTAACAATTTAACGGATTGTAGCATGGACTCCAAACATGTTATTATGCTATATTAGGATCCACCATACATAAATTATCTCTATATGCTAATGGTTCTCACAGTGTGGAAGTTTTAAGCAATGTCGCACACTGTTGACGGATGTAACATATTTAGTTGCTTAAACTTAATTTAGCAATTTAGATGACTGGAGTATGACTTCTAAATTTATTTTGGAGGCATAATAGGGTTTTATCCATATTAGACTTTATTATATTTCTCTTGGTTTTTAATTGAAGAATTATTAAAATATATTCTGTCAATTACATGGGATTATGTATTGGATCATAATTGTTGAATTCTTATATTAAATTCTGTTAATTATCTGGAATTATGTATTGGATTATAATTGCTGAATTCTTATATTAAATTCTGTCAATTATCTGGATTTGTGTGTTGGATATAATTGCTGAATTAGTACACTAAATTCTGTCAATTATATGGATGTTGTGGATCGTATGCACCAGTATGGGACGGTGGCATACTAGGATGGTTTAGCTCAAAATGCTAAAACCTACCATATTGGAATAAGGGGATGGATTATAAAAATTGAATCTTATTTATATTTAGGTCAGATCAACCGAGTAAGTTGAGTAACCACCTGAATTAACTGTTGGTTGTAGTTAAGTCATATCAACTGAATAAGTTGAGCGACTAACTGGATTATGAATCGTATGTCAAATCAATGAACAATTGAGTGACATACTATGGTTTTGGAAGGACTTTAGATATATGATTATGGTACCACGATGTGAGCTTGAGTTTCATAGTCGATGGTTAGGGCGCGTATATGCAGTGGATGCGTAGCTGGCTATGATAGGTTGAGGTGTACCCTGTTAGGTCTAGGTATTCATGCCCACCTTTGGGTGCGTTTTTTCATGTTGCCTTCTATTCAGGTTGAGACCCCTTCGTAGTCCAGTGAATGTCCCTTAGTGTGGATATATATGTATTTATGGACTGGATAGATATTGTGAGATATCTAGGGTGTATCTGCGTATCGGGTCACCGTATGGATTGTAGTTAGATTAGAACTTGTTTGTAGCCTGACCCACTTTTATATTTTTCAGGTATCGGACGGTTCCAGTCTTAGGCTTGATCGTGCTGAGCAGAGACTATCGTTCATTCCATATTTTATATTTGGTTTTATTTCCAATTATTTTATGTTCAGTTGTGATTTGATTTAGGGGTCCACTAGATGGATTCCTGAGTTGTATTGATGGAGGTTTTGGAGAGTTGGATTTTATAAATCTTTAACTGTGGAGGATTTTCTATTTAATAAATTCTTTCAACTTTATTATTTAATTCTTAAATTTTTTTATTATCTGTGTTCATTTTAAAATATTAATTGTTTGATATTCCCTCGGGTTTGGGCTTGGGTCTGATCAACCCGTGTCTTGGATCCGAGGGGTATCACAAAGATGAACGCATGCACATTTTTTTTTCCCAACTAGACGCCACCTGAGATTTTGCCGAACCAATAAACTAAATCATCGCTGTAAATATCATTTCCCTTCCATCTTATTATTAGCTTAGTGATCATCAAAAAGATGATAACCATATGGTCAAAATTTATCATATGATTCACCTATGTCATTATTTTCAAGAAAAATAATTGTCAAATACACAAATTGATGCATATTTTTATAAATTTTCAGGTAGAAATACTAATGATAGAGGACAAGTTTGATTGTCACAACTACTACAAAAAACAAAAGCCAGAGGATTAAATTCATTTGACAGTAGTATTGATTTCTCAGTCACTTAAACCTTTAGGGTAAAGTACAACAACACCCCTTGAGGTTTGTCAAAAAGACAGCCAGATGAAACTTGCTCTGTTTTAGGACAATGACACCCCCTGATAATATTTGCAAGCCAAACAGAGCCTTAAAACATGTGAAAAGTCAACATTACCCTTCACTATTTTATTAATTTTAATTATAAAATATTTAAATAATTAAATGACCAAATTACCCTCAACACCCAATCAATCCTACAATTGGATTCTGCGGCCACCACACCAAAACTCTACAACCACCAACACATAATCGCTTCCACAACCACCACCCCCACCCCTAAACCACCGCCTTGGCCTTCAAGCTCTCCAACGGAAGGGAAGGATCAAGCTTTTGGTCTATCATGGCAATGTCAGTGACTTCAAAAATACCATGGCAATGTCAACAACTTCGCCTCGTTCTCTCCTCCTGAAAAACCCTAACCGTCATCTTCTCAAAAGCCCCAACATCATCACCACCACCCACTTCAATGGCTTCCCCCTCAACCAATCTTCATGCCTCAACAAACCTATATCGATCACCTGTTCAACAACCCAAGTCCAAGATCGCCCAACCTCCACCTCCCAATCCCAAGATCGGGTCTTCAATTTCGCCGCCGATCCGGCCACTCTACCTGAAAACTTGCCCAAGATGGCCGAATCCTGTGATACTCCCTAATTTTGGAACACGGATTGATCAAGTCCGCGCACAAAATCAAGGGATATCAAAACAATTTAAGTATTTAACAAGCACAGAATACAAAGATGAATAATAAAGAATAAATAAACCGCTGAAGAAAACTAATAAATAAATATTACTTAATGATTCTCCAACAATTACAATTCGGAAATCCCATAACTCAAGGACCCCTTAAAACATTATCCAATAATCCAATACTATTTAAAAGTACACAAGATGAATAGACGAATGACAGTCTCCCAGCTGCGGATCCTCAACCTCGAGACTGGAACCTCTAATAACCTGAAAAATAAATCGTGGGTTAAACCCTACGAGCAAGTTCACTCTACCAGGCCTCTGAAAACCAATAAGCAGATCATCTCTGATCAAAACTAAACCTAATAAAGTTTTAACTTTAATAAAGCACATCCATTAATAGGTCTATATATAATTATATATACTATACTAATCACATCCATTAATAGGTTTATTAAATTTCCATACCTATTAAATAATTATTAAAATAATATTCATACCTAGACCAATCTACCATTTCATTTTATAAAAACTCCTTTGACCTTAATCCCATCCTAGTCAGTTGTTTAATCATTTAAACAACAAATTATAATAAAAGAAATACTCTATTTAATCCCAACCCGATAATGATTTTAATTGTTTAAATCACATATCCAAAATCCAAGTTTTGACAAATCATCCACGTCTTCCCCAATATTATTTTATTAATGTAAAATAATACACTAACCAGTAAGTACTAAACTATTCTCATTTAAGAATATCTAACCCTAATCCAATCCATACATACAACAACCATAGATGATATTTTAATCATCTAACACATAACAACGTAATTATGCTTTGGCAAATCAACCATGCCATTGTAAATATTTTTATTTATATATTGGCAATTCAACCATGCCTCCATAAGTATATTTATTTATACATTGGCAATTCAACCATGCCTCCGTGTATGTATATTTATACATTGGCAATTCAACCATGCCTCCACAGGTATATTTATTCATACATTTAATTAGCAATTCATCCATGCTTTCCATATATGTATTCTATTCATACAAATATTTAGGTAATATATTTAATCATTTGACAATTCATCCATGCCCACACTTTACCCATGAATTAACTTTAAAATTAACAATACTCTAAATCATACATAGCCATCACATGCATATTATACGCATATCATTAATTTAACAACCAGCCTGTTAAGATATGTCAAATAAGAATGATAATATTAATCATCTTAAATGATTTATATATATATATACCTACACATATGTTATTTAATGTATATATGTGTTTAACACCTTCTTTAATAATCCTTGATTATTTAAAATCAATATACATACATACATACATATATATATATATATTCATCCTCCCATACAACTCATAGACAAATTAAACTATATATACACATATATAAATAATTATATATATATATATATATATATATATATATATATACACTTCCTTCCATAACAAATTATTAATTTATTATATTTACACAAATTAGTGCAACTAAATATGTCAGAAATAGTTTCCTTTAAATACTCCATATTGGTTTAAATAGTTTTCCGACACTTTCTCACTAAAACATAAATATCTCCTAGTAGGATGGGAATCTGATAATGAAATTGGTACCATTGGAAAGAAGATGAAAAATCCTTGAATTTGAGCTCAAGAATGACCCAATTTCGATTTAAAATGACTAAGTTATGACCGTTTTAATTTTTAGTGTCGAATTAGGCCAACATAGTTTCCCACGCACGCCCACGTGCTTACTATGCACTTGCACGCGCTGGATTCAAGCCTCCTTGTGTGCTGGTATTGGCTAAGCTCTTTCAGCTACCGTGAGCTCACCACACTGAATCCATCACTTCCTTTATGCCGCATCCAATGGTCATAAATAAGTGCGCAAATGAACACGCTCACACTAGATTATTTTCTATTAACTATAATAGATCTAAGGTCCAGATCAGCGAGTGCACCATCTTCTCATGGTCTGCAATACACCAAATAATCCCATAGTTGACCAGACCACTTCTATGGTCCAGATACACATGCGCACCAAAGTTTTATGCGCCGCGATGCACCATATCAATTCACATAAGTTTAATTAATCAAATGGCCCTAATTGGCGTATACACCCTATTATCCTACACCACGCCGCACTGGATCAATTCTTTATTGTGCCGCCGCTCCGCATGCGCTAGTTACCTAGTATATATATATATATATATATATATATATATATATATATATATATATATATTTTCCTAACAAATAATAGGAAATTAAATCCTAATAAATTCCTAAAAATA
The DNA here is from genome assembly GCF_030987335.1 of Cornus florida. Lineage (NCBI taxonomy): Eukaryota > Viridiplantae > Streptophyta > Magnoliopsida > Cornales > Cornaceae > Cornus > Cornus florida. The sequence goes on along the minus strand of NW_026775581.1, from coordinate 84,249,943 downwards.
TCAGAAAAATTCCAGAAAATTACAGAACAATTCTAGAAAATAAAGAAACCATAATTAACTCTCTTGGGTCACAAATCCACCTATAGATTGATTTTAAAATATACATAACACCTATATATATCAATTAAAATCCAATAATCTAAAAATCAAATATAATAGGTTATACTTTTTAATTATTCCGATCTAACCATAATTTTTAAACAAATAAATTTAATTAAAGCCTTGATACTCAAGGTGAAATCCTTATGAGTTCTAAGAGGAAAGTTAGAGAAAACTCGCCTGAAGGTTTCGAAACGAAACCGACGCTTTAAGCTTTAATTATCTCTTCCAATTCCGACGTCCTCCTTTTCAGATCCGACCTCCTCCTTGTCAGCCCTTCTTCTTCCTCTCTCTCTGTCTGTTTTATTTTTCTAACGTGTAAAACCTTTAACCCTAAAACCTTATGTGTATTTTTATACACCTTAAATTCCAAATCCTATTCCAAATAGTATTATGAATTAAAATAATAATCTTTAAATAATTTATATATATATATATATATATATATATAAATATATATTCCTTCCATAATTAACTCATTAGTTAATTAAATCATATATACTTATAAATATCAATAAATATATATCTATATATATATCTTTCCATAACAATTATTAATTAATTATATTTATATATAATTATATATATATATATATATATATATATATAATTGATACAAAAGTGATCATTTAAATAATTAAATAATCACGGACCTTCATTAATTAACCTAATAAGGTTTCATACAAGCCCAAGACCACATCTTTTGGTCCAACTTTCCTTAAGCCCAATCCAATTAATTTAAATAAATAAGATAATTAATTAAATACAGAAATTAAAATAACTAATTACATGAAGCACATAAACAAACAAGAATTTACAACTAAGTCATATGATACCAATAAAATCAACATACCAATAATTCAATCAATAATCAACCACACAAACAATCAATCATCATACATAATCACGAAATATAACTTAATTAAAATAAGATAATTAATCTAGCACTCAATAAAATAAAATAAATCATTGAAAAATAAAATAAAATAATTAATCCTAATTAATAAATCTTTTAAAATTATCGGGGTGTTACATTCTTCCCCCCTAACAAACGGAATTCCGTCCTCGGAATTCACAAATCTATGAAATAAAAACTTTGATTATTTAATTTCAAATTTCATTATTCCTTTTATCCGTGTGGAAATTAACCCATCCACATATATTCATTATTAGCAGACACATCACGTAATTAGCTAATTCCATATTTATATAATTGATAAATATAAGTACACACTAGAGACTCTCACTGGACTAAAGCAGTTTCAACCGGATAGTGGGTATCTCATGTAAAACGCACACAAAGGTGGTTACGAGTCCTCCTTCTACCAGAGCCCACACATCCTTAAACCCAGCTACCCATCTCAATCGGCAATATACGCCTCCATCCTAACCACTGATCCTGAGACTCAAGCTTATATCATGGCCCATATATGTGTGTGTGTGTATGTATATATATATATATATATATATATATATATATATATATAATCCATTATATCCACATAAAAGTAAACTATCCAACCATATTATTTCAATGGCATACCATCCAACTATTCCGTTGACCTGACATGAATAAGTAGGACTTAACGCTATGGTTAATCCGTTCCCTTATAAATATATAGGTAGGACTTAACTTCTTTGGTTAATCTGTCCCTGAAATGCCACTGTCCCATACCGGTGCATTAAACCATACAATTCATAAATAAATAGGTAGGACTTAACTATTCCGTTAATCCGTCCCTAAAATACCTCCATATTATTTTATTGGTGCATAAATCCATAAAACCCCTACTTCAAAATTAGGGGAAGACTCAACGATTTACCAATACCTTCTAAATCGGTGTCTTACCATTTTCCTGATAAGACTCAATGATTTACCATTAGGACACACTAACGGACCGAATATAGAATACAATGAATCCTAAACTTAAGCTCTAAGTAAAAGAGTACACAACGCGGAAGTCACACAACGAAAGACACCCTAGGGACACTTGAACCTGGAGTGCTCTGATACCAACTGTGATACCCCCTAATTTTGGAACACGGATTGATCAAGTCCGCGCACAAAATCAAGGGATATCAAAACAATTTAAGTATTTAACAAGCACAGAATACAAAGATGAATAATAAAGAATAAATAAACCGCTGAAGAAAACTAATAAATAAATATTACTTAATGATTCTCCAACAATTACAATTCGGAAATCCCATAACTCAAGGACCCCTTAAAACATTATCCAATAATCCAATACTATTTAAAAGTACACAAGATGAATAGACGAATGACAGTCTCCCAGCTGCGGATCCTCAACCTCGAGACTGGAACCTCTAATAACCTGAAAAATAAATCGTGGGTTAAACCCTACGAGCAAGTTCACTCTACCAGGCCTCTGAAAACCAATAAGCAGATCATCTCTGATCAAAACCAAACCTAATAAAGTTTTAACTTTAATAAAGCACGATATACATGTCTATATATAATTATATATACTATACTAATCACATCCATTAATAGGTTTATTAAATTTCCATACCTATTAAATAATTATTAAAATAATATTCATACCTAGACCAATCTACCATTTCATTTTATAAAAACTCCTTTGACCTTAATCCCATCCTAATCAGTTGTTTAATCATTTAAACAACAAATTATAATAAAAGAAATACTCTATTTAATCCCAACCCGATAATGATTTTAATTGTTTAAATCACATATCCAAAATCCAAGTTTTGACAAATCATCCACGTCTTCCCCAATATTATTTTATTAATGTAAAATAATACACTAACCAGTAAGTACTAAACTATTCTCATTTAAGAATATCTAACCCTAATCCAATCCATACATACAACAACCATAGATGATATTTTAATCATCTAACACATAACAACGTAATTATGCTTTGGCAAATCAACCATGCCATTGTAAATATTTTTATTTATATATTGGCAATTCAACCATGCCTCCATAAGTATATTTATTTATACATTGGCAATTCAACCATGCCTCCGTGTATGTATATTTATACATTGGCAATTCAACCATGCCTCCACAGGTATATTTATTCATACATTTAATTAGCAATTCATCCATGCTTTCCATATATGTATTCTATTCATACAAATATTTAGGTAATATATTTAATCATTTGACAATTCATCCATGCCCACACTTTAACCATGAATTAACTTTAAAATTAACAATACGCTAAATCATACATAGCCATCACATGCATATTATACGCATATCATTAATTTAACAACCAGCCTATTAAGATATGCCAAATAAGAATGATAATATTAATCATCTTAAATGATTTATATATATATATACCTACACATATGTTATTTAATGTATATATGTGTTTAACACCTTCTTTAATAATCCTTGATTATTTAAAATCAATATACATACATACATACATATATATATATATTCATCCATCCATACAACTCATAGACAAATTAAACTATATATACACATATATAAATAATTTTATATATATATATATATATACACTTCCTTCCATAACAAATTATTAATTTATTATATTTACACAAATTAGTGGAACTAAATATGTCAGAAATAGTTTCCTTTAAATACTCCATATTGGTTTAAATAGTTTTCCGACACTTTCTCACTAAAACATAAATATCTCCTAGTAGGATGGGAATCTGATAATGAAATTGGTACCATTGGAAAGAAGACGAAAAATCCTTGAATTTGAGCTCAAGAATGACCCAATTTCGATTTAAAATGACTAAGTTATGACCGTTTTAATTTCTAGTGTCGAATTAGGCCAACATAGTTTCCCACGCACGCCCACGTGCTTACTATGCACTTGCACGCGCTGTATTCAAGCCTCCTTGTGTGCTGGTATTGGCTAAGCTCTTTCAGCTACCGTGAGCTCACCACACTGAATCCATCACTTCCTTTATGCCGCATCCAATGGTCATAAATAAGTGCGCAAATGAACACGCTCACACTAGATTATTTTCTATTAACTATAATAGATCTAAGGTCCAGATCAGCGAGTGCACCATCTTCTCATGGTCTGCAATACACCAAATAATCCCATAATTGACCAGACCACTTCTATGGTCCAGATACACATGCGCACCAAAGTTTTATGCGCCGCGATGCACCATATCAATTCACATAAGTTTAATTAATCAAATGGCCCTAATTGGCGTATACACCCTATTATCCTACACCGCGCCGCACTAGATCAATTCTTTATTGTGCCGCCGCTCCGCATGCGCCAGTTACCTAGTATATATATATATTCCTAACAAATAATAGGAAATTAAATCCTAATAAATTCCTAAAAATATCAGAAAAATTCCAGAAAATTACAGAACAATTCTAGAAAATAAAGAAACCATAATTAACTCTCTTGGGTCACAAATCCACCTATAGATTGATTTTAAAATATACATAACACCTATATATATCAATTAAAATCCAATAATCTAAAAATCAAATATAATAGTTTATACTTTTTAATTATTCCGATCTAACCATAATTTTTAAACAAATAAATTTAATTAAAGCCTTGATACTCAAGGTGAAATCCTTATGAGTTCTAAGAGGAAAGTTAGAGAAAACTCGCCTGAAGGTTTCGAAACGAAACCGACGCTTTAAGCTTTAATTATCTCTTCCAATTCCGACGTCCTCCTTTTCAGATCCGACCTCCTCCTTGTCAGCCCTTCTTCTTCCTCTCTCTCTGTCTGTTTTATTTTTCTAACGTGTAAAACCTTTAACCCTAAAGCCTTATGTGTATTTTTATACACCTTAAATTCCAAATCCTATTCCAACTAGTATTATGAATTAAAATAATAATCTTTAAATAATTTATATCTATAAACATATATATATATATATATAAATATATATTCCTTCCATAATTAACTCATTAGTTAATTAAATCATATATACTTATAAATATCAATAAATATATATCTATATATATATCTTTCCATAACAATTATTAATTAATTATATTTATATATAATTATATATATATATATATATATATATATATATATATATAATTGATACAAAAGTGATCATTTAAATAATTAAATAATCACGGACCTTCATTAATTAACCTAATAAGGTTTCATACAAGCCCAAGACCACATCTTTTGGTCCAACTTTCCTTAAGCCCAATCCAATTAATTTAAATAAATAAGATAATTAATTAAATACAGAAATTAAAATAACTAATTACATGAAGCACATAAACAAACAAGAATTTACAACTAAGTCATATGATACCAATAAAATCAACATACCAATAATTCAATCAATAATCAACCACACAAACAATCAATCATCATACATAATCACGAAATATAACTTAATTAAAATAAGATAATTAATCTAGCACTCAATAAAATAAAATAAATCATTGAAAAATAAAATAAAATAATTAATCCTAATTAATAAATCTTTTAAAATTATCGGGGTGTTACAAATCCAATCTTTAAAATTGGCGTGAAACCAGAATGAGCGTGATGGAAATGAGCTACAGAGGGAAAGAGTTCCTCTCAATCATCCAGAAAGCAGAGTCAGATCTGCGTACCTTTCTCAGCATACCCTCCGATTACATAAGGCGGCGCAACTACCCAGTTCTCTGCGATCCCTCTTAATCTGTTGAAACCTCATTCTTTCCTTTTGGGTCGTGGGAACTGCTCGTGCTTGGGGTCCGTCGATTTGAACTGGGTTTCACCGGATTTGGGGCTCGCTGGACAGAATCGGGTTTTGTAGTTTGAAGCTTCGTCGGACTGATGGCTCCAATTTTGTGCGTCACCGTGGGATAAATCAAGACCTGACAGAGAGAATCAACCGAGCAAGAGCACTCACCGTCGCCCTCGTCAAACAATTATTGCCACTGGCTCCGTTAAGCCCAACTCGTGACTTGTGTACTTTGGCGTTGGGCAAGCTCAACAATGGAATCGAAAGATGAAGGTCCGCATCCATTCACCATCGCCACCTGTATATATATACATATATATATATATATATGTATTTTTATATACATATATATATGTATGTGTCTGTGTATATGTGTGTGTGTGTGTGTTGGAGCGGAGGAAGAAAGAACAGAGGAGAGAAGGAAAAAAATTGGAATTGGTCTCTGAGGGCAGAAATGTCATTTCATGGTCAATATAAAGGGCAAAGGGCAGAAATGTCAATTCATTACCATTGGGGTGTCTTTGACAACTGTATCAAACTTGAGGGGCTGTCTTTGTCCCAAAATGGGCTAAATTTCATTTGTGTGTCCTTTTTACAAACCTCAGTGGATGGTGTTGTATTTTACCTAACCTTTTAAATATTTAGGCCGTGTTTGGTGTCTATTAAAAAAAAAAAAAAAAGTGGTTACACAAATTAAGAAACCTTGAAAAAACCAGTAGGATTACTTGCACGAAATGTCCATTGATGGGCCATCCCTGAAGAGCTCAGACCACACATATTCATATTACTTTTATTTCAATAACTTGCATATCATATACACTAGAATATGCCTATTGCCATCTCTATATATACATATTCTCTTTGTTTATCCATATATTCAAACCTCCTTCACTTCCCTTCAATTTTCATTTGAAAAATCAACAATGGGGAACTGCCTTCCTCAAAGCAAAGTTTTGCCCATTGACACAACTTTTATGCTTCCATCTCCAATTCCCACTTGGCCTCCAGGTTTATTTTTATCTTTATTATCATTAGCTCAATTAATTTCTTATATATATGTGTGTGTGTGTGTGTGAATTTTTTTAGCTCATTTTGAGTTTGAAATTTACATGTGAAGGTTTTGGGAGTGGAACAATTGATCTAGGAGGACTTTTAGTAACTCAAGTTTCATCTTTCAGTAAAGTTTGGGCTACCTATGAAGGTGGACCAGGGGACCTTGGTGCAACATTTTTCGAGCCTTCGTCGATACCAGATGGATTCTTCATGCTTGGTTGCTACAGCCAACCTAACAACAATCCTCTTTTCGGGTGGGTTCTTGTTGGAAAAGATGATGACACAAGTAGTGATTCACAAGGCCAAGCTTTGAAGCAGCCAATTGACTACACTCTGGTTTGGAATAGTGAGTCATTGGAGATTAAGAAAGATGGGGATGGTTATGTTTGGTTACCAACACCACCAGATGGCTACAAAGCTGTAGGTCATGTTGTCACCGCCTCACCCGAGAAGCATTCGCTTGACAAAATCCGGTGTGTTCGTTCTGACCTAACCGAGCAATGTGAGGCCGATGAATGGATTTGGGGAGAAGATGCAGAGAGCAGCTCAGATGGGATTAATGTGCATGGTTTGAGACCTAGCAATAGGGGGACACAAGCACTAAGTGGTTGTGTTGGTACATTTATATTCCAAGATAGTGGGACTTCTTCTGCCATTCTTTCTCTAGTGTGTTTGAAGAATAACAAGTTAAACTTGTCTTCTTCTATGCTTAATTTAAGCCAAATCAAGGCGTTAGTTAAAGCTTACTCTCCATGGATTTATTTTCATCCTAAAGAAACTTACCTCCCTTCTTCTGTGAACTGGTTTTTCAGCAATGGGGCATTGCTGTATAAACATGGGGAAGAGTCTAAATCGGTTTCTGTGGAACCAAATGGCTCAAACCTTCCTCAAGGTGGCTCGAATGATGGTTTATACTGGCTGGACCTTCCAATTGATGAGAATGCAAAAGATGCAGTTATGAAAGGCGAGATAGGAAGCTCCAAGGCTTATCTACACATCAAGCCTATGCTCGGTGCAACATTCACCGATATAGCTATGTGGATTTTCTACCCTTTTAATGGACCTTTGACAGCTAAAATTGAGCTGATCAACGTTCCATTAGGCCGGATAGGGGAACATATCGGGGATTGGGAGCACCTCACCCTAAGAATCAGCAATTTTAATGGTGTGTTGAACAATGTTTACTTTTCGCAGCATAGTGGAGGGACATGGGTTGAAGCTCCATTGCTTGAGTTCCACAGTGGTACTAATAAGGCCGTGGCATACTCGTCACTTCATGGACATGCTAATTTTCCAAAGCCAGGACTTTTGTTACAAGGAGGTCTTGGAGTTGGGATTAGGAATACACCGTCAAAAGCAAGATGGTGATGGTGTTGGGATTTATATGCCCTGGCATAGCAAATTCCTATCTGGATTATAGTGACATATGTTCCTGACATATCTGAAATATTTATGATTTATATAATTGGTGAATTCAATGTATTATGTTTCGATTCACTATGAAATTGATAGTGTCCCTGTGATTACAAGAAATATTTATATATATATGTAAGTGATGGCAATCAATGCATGATATATAAATAGTAATTATAAATTGTTCATAGTCGGTAATTATGAATGGACTCATAATTAATTAAGACTTGAACTGGATCCGCGTTAGGTTGAGATATATTGCGAGAGCCGTCGTATGCAATTGCTCCCTATCATCGTCATGGCATTTGACTCTTAAGTATGAGAAAATTATAAATTCTTTTATTAATTAATAATTACTTTGATTTGTTCGGCGGATTCTTCGGGATCCTTAGACCGACACTTTGGGTAGTTATGTGATTAATAGTTAGAGGGTTATATTTTCAATATTTGCATCATTACTATTTGTATTTATTTTGTATTGATTATGATTGATCATAAAGTAAATTCGAAGGCCTTCGTGTGGTTTTAGACAAAATGATTTATTATATATATATATATTAAATTATTATTTTTTTCAAACAAATGTTTTATTGTGATCGAGTCAGAAATAATCAATGATACCAAAATAAATATATTAATTAAGTAGTCGGATTGGTGGCTTTATTTATCCGATAACTAATTATGCATAGAGGGGTCAAAGTGCAATATTGATTTAGAGGTTATTTATTATTTAATTGGAGTTCAATTAATTTCTTTTAGTGGAGTAGAAATTAATTTATTAATTAATTGAATTGGGTCCATGGACCTGGCCAATTATTAATTCATTGTAGCCAATAAAATAATAGGCCCAATGGATTCTCACTCATAGCCTAACTTGATATTGGAATCATATTAGATTTGAGACATATGAATTACAGATTGAGAAGGATTTGTTATTTCCTTTTCTTTATTTTTATGTTGCCTATAAATATACATGGTCTATGTATATTTTAGGGGTGATTTTTATGAGAAGGAAAAATGAATAAATTTTCTCTCTCTAGAAAATTAGGATTAGTGTTCTCATCTAATGGAAGCTCTCACAAGCCTAATTTTCTAAGATCATTCATGGAGGCATATGAGTGATTCCTAAAGGCAAAACAATTATCAAGAAGATGGAGATCCAAGGAGAAGGCGTCTTGCTAAGGGATCTACAATAAGTGAGAACATTCACTTTAGAGGAAAGAATTAAAGGTTTACTCAGACCTTTGATGTAAGTATTCAATATGTTAATTGAATGATATATCATATTTTATTTTTGCATAAAACTTGTCTCTATGTGATGAATTAAGATCTATGTATTAAAATCTCTCGAAAAGTTTTAAAAACTTGCACGTTTCCCAACAGATGGACACTGGGACTGGGTATTCAGTGGTTGCGGCCGAGAATCTTGGAGGGAAGGTTGTTGAGGAGCCACCATGGCTGAACTATGCTAGGAAATGGGAACCGAAAATTACGTATGAACTCGGGGTTGAGGTCGAAAAGGTGGAGAATTCGTTGAATGGTGAGCCGAAATCTGCATTTGAGAGCTTGGTGAATCTTCTGCCAGATGAAGTGTTTGGAGAGGAAGGTCCTACTAGCCCCAAGATGAAAAACAGTTGGTATGGAGATGAAGTTTGAAGGGGTAATTTATTGGTGCAACATTTGATCTTGTATTATATGTTTCCCTTTCTGTATTTTGTTTTGTATTGATTTATTCTAGACTAGGATAAATGTTCATCTACTACAACAATTCTATTTAATTGTAATTGAAACAACTCTTCTTTTCTTTATACAACATTATACTTGTACCAAGTAATTAATCAAACATACTGATTTAAGGGCTGCAATATATGCTTTTCTTGGTGTTACAATATATGGGAAGTAGTCAGATTGATATAACTTGATTTTGAAGCTTCTCTTCTCACCACTGAATTCCTTGGTCTACAATTGAACAAACTTGATTAAATTTTGAAGTTTCACATCTGATCTGGATGAAAAAATGAATATGTATATATGAGTTGGGTGTTAGTCCCACCTAATAACTTAAATTTTTGAGTCGGATTACGAAGCATCCATCTATTACCGTTGGTATCAAAGCTAATCCAGTCATTGATCCTATGTCACGTCTAGGCAGGGTGGTTCGAGCCGCAACGAGGACGTTGCAAGTTCGGAGAGAAGAGAATGTATCAAGGGAGAATTTGTCTCACGTGAAAATTGGAATAACTTAAGCTGGCTGAACAAAAAGTTATGAATCCTTAAATTATTCAAAGAAAACTTTGAAACAACATTAATTCCAATTTTTTTTCTTCTTTTAAAATTTATTTTTCACTTCCTCAAGTTGTTCTATAGACCAGTACACTGCCTCCTAAACTAGCTCCCAACTTCCTCTCTCCAACTAATTCATTGTTGAAAATATATATACATCACTTTGGTCCTCTTTTATTTTTATTTATTTATTTATAAGTCCAAATTAAAGTAGAATATATATCATAGTTAAATATATTGTCACTGTCCTACGCATGCAATATGACCGTGGAGACTAAATCATCGTTATAATCTGGTCATCATAAATGAGACAAGTTTTTTTTTTAAATTAAAAAAATCTTTGGTCCTCTTTTATTTTTATTTATTTATTTATAAGTCCAAATTAAAGTAGAATATATATCATAGTTAAATATATTGTCACTGTCCTACGCATGCAATATGACCGTGGAGACTAAATCATCGTTATAATCTGGTCATCATAAATGAGACAAGTTTTTTTTTTTAAAATTAAAAAAATTATACATGCTGATGATTGATTCTTACACTGACAGCTATGAATGTTGACTATATATATACACACACACGATTACTTGATTGCGTAGACTATTGACTAGTAGTCATTTCATGATCTGCTTTATTCTCTCTAACATCATCAAAGTTACAGAGAGGAAAAAGAAAAGGCAACCACAATTACAGGGTTTAACAAAAAAAAAAAAAAAACCACAATTACAGGGGTTAATTCATGTGACTACAGCTTAATTGCCTTTTGATAAAGGTTGCTCCTTTTACCTACAAGAATATTACTTCCAAGTGAATGGTCGGAAAATATTTTAAAATATATTTGAAAATATGTTTATATATAATTAAAATAAAATATTTTAATTTATATAAATATGTTTACATTATATGCATGTATTTTGAGGGAGATGTTTTCACAAGTATTCATTCATACATGACATTTAATATTCTCAATGAATCTACTTGATTCATCTAATTTTAGGATAAATCATTTTAAGTTCATTCATCCAATTATGAGATACATTTTCATTAGTGTGAAACATGATTCAAATTTATTATTTTAAAAGATGAATTTTCTTAATTCATGTATTCGAGGATTGAACACATTTATGAGGTTTTGGAATATTTGTTTATGGACATGATATCTCTTACCCAAAAATAATAATATTCGTTAGTTCAATTTTGTTATATAATTTATATTAAATTCTCTCGTGATATTTTTTTTATGTTATGCTAATATTTTAAAATGAGTTAAATGATCAAGCGTTGTTGTTTGTTTTTTTCTTTTTTTTTTTTCTTTTTTTTTTTTTTCACCTGTAAAACTAAATGTTGAATTTGAATACTAGCATTATGTTACATAAAAATGAAATAAGATTTATTTTTTTTATTTTTTTCTTGGCAAAGAAATAATTCATTGATGAATCCTTTGAAATTATTGAATTTTATGCAAAATATGGTGGCAAGAAATAATTCAAATTTGTTTGCTAATATTGATTTGGTCAATTTTTTTTGAAGTTTATTAATTGAGTTGTATTATATGCGGTCCCAACTTTTACTATACAAGTTCAGCCCTTAAATTTTATAAATTCATAGCGGGACTTACATATTCAATTATTGAAATTAGAGATGCGGGGGCAGTTCCCCCTCCCCCTCCGGCGGCAATTGTTTAGAAATTTTCATCCAAAATCACCTAAACATAGACCTTTCCACCCCATACCCACTCGTTTAACTTTTTCACCTCCGCAAGTACCCGCCCCATTTAGTTCCAAAATTTCTCATCCTTGTTTAATATTTTTTCCTCAAATACAATTATATAACTATTAAAAAAATTCATAAAAAATGAACAATTAAGGGTATGAACGTTCTTAGTTCGTATGGCTCTGCCGATCTCTAGAACAATTTAGAAAGTGCGTGAATGTAATATAAAATTTATAGTGCTAACTATATATACTAATAAAATAAGGGTAATTTTGTAATTTACCTACTTAAACGGGTGAGACGACCTCCCCCGCCCCCGCCCCGAATCCGCACTGATTTTCATTAATAACAACTCTTTCTGCCCAAATAAGTTAAGCGGTTCGCCAAAACCGCTATAAAGGGGGCGGGGCGGGGCTGGTACCCGTTTCCGCGGGACAAATTGTCATCACTAATTAAAATCACGCCATTAAAACTGCGATTCAAATTAGAATAAATTTAATTAAAATTTTAAATTAAATTTAATCCAAATCCAAAACATGCTCCACACACAACATTATCATTTATTGGATTAGTGAACCAAAAGTCTAACTGATTTAAAGAAAAGAAAGGGATACAAACCTAATTGGATTTACTTGGACAACTCAAGCATTCATGATTGGTGCTCAAGTGGTGTGGTCAATTTACTTGCTCTTTCCTCACTATTTTTATCCTCCCCATAGTTCGAATATTCCTCTTGGTGATCAATCCATTTATATATTTAATTTCTCTATAGTTGTCACTGATCTTTCTTTAGAAAAACCAGCCATGGAAATTTATGCTATGCAGCTTATGCTATGTTTGGCAGGGGGAAGGAAAGGAAGAGGATGGGAGAAGGGAAATGATGGAGTTATTATATGAAGAGCCACAAAAGTAAAGGATGAGAAAATTTTAAAAATTAAAAATTAAGTCAAATTAGCCCTTCACATGATCAAATTAAAAAATACTTTCCCTTAATTTTTGTTATTTTTGTATTAATTTATTTTACTGCTTTCCAAAGGTAGGGCTAAAACTGTTGAAATATCCAAATCATTTGACCTATTTAAAAATATACTCGAGGCTTCCTCATAACTGCCACCAAGAGCAAGGACTTGCCTTGGTCCAATGAATTTGAATTTGCAGTACTAATAAATGAAAGCCAAAATTAATGAAAAATAAATTAATTCCAGAGATGAACAAAGTGTTTGACTGGGGTACCAGTTAACCTTTTCCCAAACATGCACTTGCTGTATACCTTTTCCCTTCCACAATATTCAAATTTAGTGAAAGAGAATGGAAAACAATATTCCATTGAATTTCATCTCTTGATTAATCGAGAGATTACATGGAAATCAAATAAGATAAAATAATTTCCTTTGCATTGTCTTTTCTTTTCCCTCACGAAAACCAGGGAACCAAACAAAGCCTTACAGAGATCATCATAATCACCTCACCTTGCAACTAGTTTACTTAGTTTTTGAAACTGAAGCTTAGTCTGTCTGATACAACCTCTCCAAGTTTACAAAATGGAAGCTATTATCATTGTTAGGCTATGCCATATACAGCGACTATAGTACTTCATACCGACAATGAAAAGCAACCTCCACCTATGATATGACACTGTTTTAATCAATTTTGCTTGAGATTGAGGTACTTTTGAAAGCTGAAATGGACGTTTCGACACTCCTTGCACTGTTGCCCCAGCTTGGCTTCTTAAAATGGTTAAATACAAATGGTTGTTTTGTGTCCCAGGCAAAAAGAAGTGAGAAAATGGTAACAGAATTAGGTCTCACATCTTTCCTGTTTCGGAGATAATCCGCTCAATCTCTTCAAGAAGGCGCTCCTTTTCTTCCGTCAATTCATCATTCTGCTTTTGAAGCCCTTCTATCTGCTTAGTCTGTTCAGAATCCTTTCTGAAATTCATTAGACATAAAATGGTGAGCAAAAACAGAAACTTCTATTTTGCGCACAGAGAGAGAGAGAGAGAAAAAAAAAAAAAAAAAAAAAAAAAAAAACACTAGATCTTGGCCAGGCAAATTTTTTTTTTTTTTTTATAATCCAGGAGATTATAATGACAATATAATCATGCTAAAAATAAAAATAAAAACAAAAAAAATCTCTAAATTGAAAAGGGGACAGATAGGTTTTTCTGCAATTTATAGGCTATCTTGAGCTATATACTGCTATCATAGTACCTCAAATGATAGGACAAAAGATTCATACAGTTGGTATATTTCCATTGAAGTAGAATTATTATTATTAGTTATTTATTTATTGAAAGGTAAAGTAGAATAAAATTTGTAGAACAAAACTTGTGTCACAATGTTAGAATAACATGTGTCCATTTTGAATTTTAAATATGAGAGAGAAAAATGTTAATATTTCTTGGTTTTTTCATTAAATGTTTTAAATTTAAAAAAAGACAGTCATCTTGTCATTGTGCCATATTAGTGGTGATGAGGAGGTTCCTCCTCATTTGTGTGGAGGCAAGTATAGCAGTGATTATAGAAAGTTACAAAGTAGGTAACATGTCAACTAGTGCAATTATTACAAGGATAGAGATATATTATTTGATGGTGCGCAAGTGACTATAGCAAGCACTGAGACACACAGACACACATGATATCCAGATTTCCTGCATCATGAAGAAGTGGTTGTAGAAAGAAAGTTTCTCATCAAGTCACAAATGCTTAAGTTTTGGTCATAATCTGCGTGCTTGTGTGTGAGCTTGTGGAGGGGAAATTGAATCGCGTTTCTCATGCTATGAAGTGTTCTCTGATTTCCACACAGTAAGATCCATGCGAAGGACCTTAGACTATCATAGTTTGTACACACACACACACACACAAAAAAAAAAAAAACAAAAAAAAAAGAAAACTGATTAATGATTATAGCTCTCAAATTTGCAAGTTCAAACATCATATGTTGGATAAGTCTTAAAGAAGCAGGATCAAGTTCAATAAATGTAGAAGCTCACTTCAATGGCTAGGTATCACCGGATTATTAGATATGGATTTTCAAAATGGAGTATAAAAGAATCATACGCAGTTCCAGTTAGTTTCAATATATTCCTCATCACGATAGATTACATCATAGTGCAATGAACATAACTTAGTAAGAATCTGTTATCTAAGCACTCCGCTTGCCAGGTGTGGCAAGATGCTAATATTTATTTGTTTATATACATACTTCTTTCTTTAAACAACATAAACAAGCACATTGAGTCCTAATCAATGTCGTCTTTATTATTTTTGGGTGTCTTATTTTTCACATGGCAAGCTAATTCTGCAGAGAGGTGGATTGTGATCGGTCAAAGCCAGGTGCATTATTGTGAACCTGAAACCTTAAAATAAACTCCATGTATTAGGAATAAAGTTTTCTTGAGTATTGTCATTAAATTGCCTGTGGGTGAAAACTTAAGGTAGAAGACAAGGCTTTAGTTGAGTATACGGAAAGTCTAAGGGTGGAAAATATAATAAGTAATTTCATTTTGGCCTTTGCCTATGGATGCGTCGAATGAAATGATTCAATAGAATGGCTATTACTGAATAAAAATATATTTCTTACAAGCAATTTCAAATTTGTTCCAATTTCATAAAATAGATTTTTGTACATCCAAACTCGGACCCTGTTCTAATCCAGACAACAATCAAACCAAAAAACATACAGTTTTCACACCCAAATATATAGTTGAGAGAATTTTAGCAGTGGTGTGCTGGAGGGAGCCAGGTGCCAAAGATTCAGATTATAAAGGTATTTCGTGATTCTAAATGATAAAAATGTTATTCTTAAAAGATTTCTAGCTAGCTAAAGCAAACCCCAAATTTTTACTATTTTAGGAGCACATAATGCCATGTGCAGAGCACACATAATCTTAGCAAGAAAAATAACACCACACTGAACAAGCATATCATCAAATACCACCTGTCATTACCCCAAAAGAAATGGATGTATGTGTATGCTTCATAATAACTGAATGAGGAGCTAAACAAGAAATAAACCTTAAAATTGATATAAAATATGATTACCCATTTGAAAGTAAATTGATTGTTTTGGTACCTATTCATGAAAGACAAGTTAAGTTTGAGTGATCGCACTTCCTTCTCAAGATTGTCGCATCGCTTCATAACAGATTGCATATCTGATGGAATTGCTGGTGTCAGATTTCTTTCCTTTGCCTCTGCCATTCTACATCACCAAGAAAATTAAGCATAAGGCAACCTGCTTGCTATAAACATCTACTTGAGTTTGAACACGGTTTCATCTTCATGTAGCATATATAATCAACAGTACGAGTATCTGTGTCCAGTGACAAATAATGAAAATACCAGACTATTTAATTATGTAAAATCTGGACTTATTGCATGCTAACGTCAGATTTCACTGAAAAGCAATCAAGGGGTTGAAGAACAATTTTGTATATTAGAAATGAAGAATCATCTGGTGTTCAAAACATAAGATGTAGTATGTCCATTCATCAACAAATCACTACACAACCATATATGTTGTGGACAAATTCTCTCTATATTCATGTAACTAAGTAAAAGAGAAACGAAACAAAATGAGATCCAAAGCCAAAGGGGAAAAAAAATCTTAACAATCATAATCAGGACAGCAAGATAAGTAAAGGTCGTAACAACTCCAGATTGATATTTAGTATAAGATTGGGAACAAACTCTATAAAACAGAAAATCGTAGAGTGATTTCCAAGTCCGACATGTGATGGTAATGGTCTTTAGGAGGCTTCCAGGGGTGGTTTCTGGATTCAGACACGAGTAAAACTTCAGCAAGGGATATCATGTCCCATCAGGTGTAGTGGGTCAAGGTTTTTTATTTTCATGAATTCCTCTTGAGGTTCATTGAAAGAAGTGTTTATGCAAACTACAAAAAAATGTTTAAAAGGTATAAGCAATATATAAAAACATCTGAAACAGTGAATAAAGTCAAAAAAGATTTCATAGCATAAGAACAGAGGGACAGACATTACTTCTAAACAGATAATAATAACTCCCAGTCCAAAGAACACAGGAAACACCTAGAAGAAATGTTCATTATGCTGGAAAACTTTTAGCATATAATGGAAAGTAATATGAGAAGACATATTTTTCCATGTTGAATGACATATAATTCCATGCCTAAATCAGAAAAAAATAAACCAATAAAAAACATAAGAAGCACAATATTCAAACAGTGTAAAGTAGCAATGCATGCAAAGAAAACATGCAACTTTTACATCCAAAATGGCTAAAACATTGAGACAATGTATTCCCAAGGCTATATAACTGAAAAGATCTAAAAGTATCTGAAAGAATAAAAATGATAAAGGAAGAAGATATTTCTTCCCAAGTTTTCAAGATAGTGATACGTACTTCCGCGACCTCTCCACTCTACGCTTCTTCGTGGGATCCGCTTTGTCCACTGCATAACTTCTTTTGGTTAGAGAAAATTATAGGACAGCATAATGATACATAGTTGATCTGTAGCAAATAATCAATAAATACAGTGCCTATATCAAAATAAGCAGAAAGGCAGAGAAACAAAGTCAACATAAAAGGAAAAAAAAATCTTTATTAAATTTTGTGTAAGACAGCAATTTTAGTATGTTAACATTTCTTATACATTTTTTCCCCAACCTAGCATATACAAACATTTCTGTTGCAACAGTTTTTCTTGAGAAGGAGAACTATAAAACCAGTAAAACATGATTTCAGATTGAATCAGATAAAGATGTTTAGACTGCAGCAGAAAAAGATCATGTTAATATATTTAGACAGCAACTAACATTTCAAGAATTGTTGCAAGTACAGGATGATTTTTTAATATACAAAAAGTAACATCAATATTCCAGTTTTGCAATTGGATTATTTCATGTTTTATGGCATTAACACTATTTTAAAAGGATTAATTGCACCTTCCTAGGAAGCAAGAACATGTCTAAAAGGAAAGCATCAGACACACCCTGACATGCGTTGAACACGGTAAAAAGTGTACCTTCTTTCTTTATTTCTTTAAATTAAACATGTGACTGACGATACGTATCTAAATTCTGACATGTGTGCAACGCTAGCACGCACACAGCGACACAACATGAGGGCTTCTCAAAAAGTTCCAAAAGTATGATGGGGGTTCCAAATGAAAACATTAAAGTTTTGGACGTGTGTGTGTGAGAAAGAGAGAGAGAGAACTGCAACTGCAACAACTCCTGCGACCAGCTAGTTTCCACAACTCGTAATTATTAATAGTGAGCCATTGGGTAATCTAACCATCCAAGTAGGTCCTTCTTTTACTATTTTCTTACAATTTATGGGTTATTTTAGCCCTATTAGGTCAATAGGACTTATGTTGGCTAATTTTGTACAAACAAAATACTGTATGTTTTATTTTAGAATTTGTTTATGTTTCAAAAGCTAGGTTTACCTCTACCCAAGGGCGAAACTGGAATTCAAAGGTTCAAGAAAGGGCAAAAAGGTAATTTCAAATCTCAAATTATACCTCACAAAAAGTAGGGTTCATATGCATGTGTTCATATCATTAAACATGCTAGATTTGACATTTGCATGTTTTGATCTATACAATTGCGTTTTTCCTTTCTTTTCTCTCTACCAGTCTCGATACCTTGACATGGGGCTTGGGAGTTAAGACCCAAAGCCACTAGGACAAAGGTAGACCAATTATAAAATTGTGTTTTAGAATGGGTCAAACTGTTTTTGATCAATGCAACAATTTTTTTATTGATTGAAATGCCCTAATATTGAAAACATGTTTAAACTTTATTTTGATACTTTTCAAGATCAAACCTAGGTCATGGGTGGTCAGTCCATCTAAATAGATTATCCCAACCTATTTTTCTATGTCCACTAAGGTCTCAATTTACCTTTTTCCACATATGTCATTGAGCTCGTCTTCATCAACTTTTTGTGGGTGTAGCAATTGACTAGACATTTTGTTCAATCTTTCAATCCTAGTTTTCCATTAAGAAATTGCCAATCCATGAGTCGATATTCTAACAAGCCCTTTAAATTTTGAAATCCTAAACGATAAACAATTCCACTTTGATTGGAATATATAGGACTTTCTGGAATTGGAAGTTGTTAAAAGCTGGAAATAGTTGGGGATTTCACAAAGTCAAATTATTAAGGCTTGTTGAAAATTTGGATCAGTGGTGATTATGAGGTGAATGAAACTGGATCAAATGATGAATTAATGAATACTTACTTTTCTTTTTGGGAAAGGAGATAATCTGATCCTTTCCTCTTTCTTTTTTCCATGGGTGTTAACATTGAAGTGAAGATTACTCGATGATAGATGTTCAGATTTTCTCTTGCTGATGTATTCAGTGACTTTGTGATAATGTCTTATAATAATATGGAACATATAACTTAAATGATAGAATTAATTTGTAATTGTTATGTTTTATTCTTGGATTTTGATATTTTGACTTTGTGATGTTGACCGATCTCCTGTTATTATTATTTTTATGGAGTTGCTTTAGTTGAATGATACTTAAAATGATAGGTTTATAATTATACCTTACCTGTTATTATGATTTGTGGATGTTTTCTTCTCAGATTGATAAAAATAAATTGTCATTGCCTTATATTATAGAATCATATATATATATATATATATATATAATTACATATTTAGTATTCGTCGTGTCCATCTCCTACTTTGTGGGATTTTTCATGTCATCCTATCTGTATCATCTTTGTATTCAGGTCTAGTATCTATATCCGTGCTTCTTGACGCCTTCAAATATTAGCAAAAAAATAAAAGAAATATATTTCATTTTCCTATAGAATAACAGAGTTGGAAGTTCTAAAACATCAACATCGCCCAAAGTTCATTGCACAATTCAGACTGTTAAAATGTAAACTTTATGATATAAAATAATTCCACATTATTAGTCTTTAGTGCATTACCAAATGTGTGTCCTGCCTATGCAGGGTGCTGGGAGGGAAAGACTGGAGACAACCTAACCTTTGGCATTGTTTTACATGAAGTGGCTACTCACAAACTCAGAAGTTCAACTTCATGTTTTGTCAGTCTGAGCGTTTACCATTGCACCAGGCAATGACCCCTACTAATAGTGTCTTGTCCATGCACGGTTGTTGGGAGGGGAAGATTAGAGATGGCCCTAACTTTTGTTATTATTTTTCAGTTTGTCTATCTAGACAAGACCTCATGATAGTTTACTACCATTAAGGTACTACGGCATCACTTTTTTTTTTGTTTTTTTTTTTTTTTTTTATGTGTCCTAAATCACTACAGCATCACTTCACCCCATGACCTAAAGCACATAGATTTTTTCACTCAAAATCATCAAGCATTAGCACCTCAATAGATTCAGATCATAGGAACCTAATATTTCTCTAAGTTAGGTGAAAAGAACAGAAAAAAAATTCCTCTGTAATCTAGTTATGGGAAGCCAATTGTCATGTTTGTTAAGTTCTTAATGATTTGATTACCTGAGCCAGCTGACGTCACAGATCCATATCGAACAAGACTTCCTTTTTGCTGAAAATGCACAGAGGTAAACAACAAAGTAAATTGGATCATGGTAAAATTGAACAAAAACTGTACTTACTATCAAAGTACATGGATTGGATTGAGCATACCTTTCGATCATCTTTTAAGTTGTCATATATTCGTTCTCTGATATCTGTAGTTCAAAAATAAGATATTTGCATAAGGAGAATATCCATATATTTAGAAAGAAAAAGAGAAAGAAAACAAGTAAAATGATTCTTGGAAATGTCATAAATTTGGATTCCATCCCTCATGAGCATTTTGAACTTCATACAAATATAAAATATCAACCTTTGTAGTCAGGGCCCCATCTTGTTGTAATGGCAGCATTGTAAAGGATAGACTTGTTAACAAAATGGACCAGTTTTTTCCATGGGACATCCAAACATGCCCTAGTTTACATGAGGAGACTAAGGTGAAAAATGAGACAAGATTTTCTATATGTGGTCCCTCTTAGCACATATTCAATCTAATTTCCATCTAATGAATGTTCATAATTTAGCACATATTCAAGTATTTAAGTAAATGAACAAGAGAAAACCAGCCCATGGCAAGGATGCAACAGAGAAGTGAGATAATTCAGCAAAGAGTTCCAATACTACTGCTTCACATCTTTCAAGAATATCAAAATATAATAGCAATTCCATATGCTTAACATAAGGAATTCTATTTTCACAGCAAAATAAAATGTAGGTGTTCTCATAGAATGGACACTAATACGAGAACAAGTAAAAGACAAATAAAAACACAAGTGCTGGCCAGATATACTGCTAAGTACTGAAAAATCCTTCTAGAAAGACTAAATATTCCTAGGAACACCTTACCAAAAAAAATCGTTCCTGGGAACAGCAGATAACTCAAGCAAGATAATGCAAACAATGATCAGTAGATAACTTCCTTAATCTAAGATATGCCTGTGACTTGGTCACTGAAGTCAGCTTGAGCATCTTATATGTACCTTTGGCTCTAGAGTCATTTTCTGAACTCCTTCCGTTTCCAGCATGTTTTCTGGAGCTCTCACAAACGCTCAGAGTTTGGCCTGAGTTGCTGGGACCATCGCATGCATCAAAACCAGTTGAGACCACAGGTGCAGCAGCAGAAGATTCACTTTGCGAAGGTTCTCTAGATGCTGTGCTAATTTGGATCAGGTTTGAAGGATTCACAAAACCTTCTAAGTCCATATAAAAGGATCCTTCAACTGTTTGTAAAACCCCAGGATCTTTCACTTCTATAGGGGATACATCTTGATAAGTTCTTGGCACCTCATGAATATGATTTACTTGTCGTTGATCCAAACTCATGTTACCTAGAACTTGTTGAGCACCATAAAACCCTAAAGAGCAATCTTCTTCAACACCTCCTTTCTCAATCTGGTTACTAAGCTTCTTGCGCTCTAGTGTACCCTTCAACATACTCACAACAGAAGAAACTTTATCTACACCATCCACTTGAGGGTTGTTGAAAGTAGATGACGATGAATTGGATGGAGACATGAATGTGCTAAACTGATTGGGAATGTCACACATTGAAATGTCATTAAATCCATTCGTATTTTCGAATTCTTGTTCCAGATTGACACCATTCCCAGATACATTATGCATAGTTTCCATACCCAATGATGTTTGAGAGTTTTGCATGGCAACATACCTCCTCCTGAAAAATAAGTATGTAAAGCTTAATAATTTCTCTTATTCAAATAATAAAATTCACTATAAATAAATTGAAAAAGGATCCTGGACTGCTAGAGTTCAAACCCTAAGTTTCTCATTTGCAAGCATTTGACTTTGCCCATGATTTTAAACAAAAAAGGTCGTACTGGGTATGACTGTTCTAAAAGTGCTAACCAGAAAATGAAACTCCCTTTGATATAATTTTTATTATCATAATAAGTGAAAACAATGATACCGTAATTCAGATGATCGGCTTCTTGTCATGGGTTGAGAACTGTGAAACCATGCCTGCAATGCAAAGTGATATATGAGATTATCAAGGAAAATTATGCTGAACTAATGTTTCAGCAGCAATATTAATAAGAAACCATGGACGCAATGCAAGGTGAGATATTAGATTATAAGGAAAATTATGCTGAACTAATGTTTCTGCAGCAGTATTAATATAAACAAACCTTGGCCAAATGTAAGTTACTAGCTTGCCACCCCCTTTCGACTGCATTCCTGATTGAATAAAGGCAAAAGTCAGTCAACATCAACAGCAGAAATGCTTGCTCTATTGGAATTGAATAAGGACCATAATACAAATGAATACATTCAAAAAGCATTTGAGGTACCACCAACTAAGGATAACATCAGAGCCAATCAGTTGAAATGGCTTGACCATGTACAACAAGAATCAATAGCTGTATGAGCAATGAATGACATGTTCAGTTTAAAGGTGTTGCAAGGACAAAATGGATGACCAGAACGGACACGTTCTGATCCTTATTTAAGGGAAAGCATAATCCTAGGTGGAATAGAACAGTGAAATAAATGGGTAATAATTCTGAATAGTTGTGTTGAAGGCACTCAAGGAAATCAAAAGGTAAAGAAGTCACCTCATTGAATGTTGGTTGAGGTCACTCGAGGGTTCATCAGCCCCAGAAGTATTTTGTGGGAATAAAATATCATTGCTTCTTTTCTTCTGAAGCATACCCCCATGTTGCTGATTAGATAAGCTGGATAGCTCAGTGGATATCCTGCATTTAACATGAAATTTAAATGCCCTACATAAGATAGTATAGACAAAAATAATTCTGAAAACTAGACCCATTATCCGATAGATGAGGAGAGTTAGAATCAAAAGAAAACATGGTTAAATTACAACATTACAATAGGAGATCATACTTTATATAGGCAATTAAGCAACATATAAATTAAAAAGATAACGCGGTAAACTTGCTTTCGCCTTCCAAATCCAAACACTCATCAACACGACATTAGCAACCCACCAAGCATGCATAGCCACCGCCTTAGTAACCCGTAAAACACATCATCACTCATGTACGGATTCCTCTAAAGATTGTTCTTGAACTTAAACTTCTCAAGGCGCTCAAAAAAACTTCCCACATGTTATGCATCACAGATTCACACACTTCATATCTATTTTAAAATAATTCCTGAAAATTTGAAACTTTAAACGAAATTTGACAGCACAAAAACCTTTCAAAATCAAAATTATAGCAAACTTAGACCTACTATATACTGAAGAGCAATTATAGAGACATCTATCATGTCATATAATAGAAGTACAAGAAACACATCGTGAAATGCATAGCCATGATTAGCCCTAGAGTTTCGGGGTCTTCAAGTGAAATTAGGAAAAGGAATAGGAAAACTAATTCTACAAGGAACTCAGGTTCAATTGAACTTCCCTATTTATGGACGGAATGGAATACCTTTGAATTTATGCAATGGTTCTCTCCAATTTAGAATTTCAAGTTTACAACTAAAATATGTGAATTTCAACTTCCACTACTCAAATTTATGGAATCATCAGGTAACTACTACAGCACCATAAAAATTCAGAGATCCGTTTCTTAAGCTGAAGGCATGAAATTGTAACAAAATTGTTGTCCAACCTCTTATATTTTCCCCTAGATCTTAAGATTTCGTTGCACACATCACTCCACATGGACTTTTCTTGTCAAAAAAGACTTCACAGCAGACATCACCATCATAAGCATCACAAATACATAAGAAAGTCGAAAAGAGAATTGTTTTTCTAAAGAACAAAGAAAGATACAAATGGAATAAAGCCTCCTACAAGCATGTATCAATGCAAAATCCTCAAGGAAGTCTTGCAAACAGTTACACCCAAGTATTGGATAAGAAGCTTTCTACCACCCAGTAGGTATGAAATTGTCTACTATTGCAATCTACTAACCTTCTTGATGCTTGTCGAGTACGATGAGCTATGCCCGTTGAATTATAGCCATGATTCTGGAAAACAAAAGTATATCAACTGAGACAAACAACAATATAGAGGGAAAACTAACAGTGAAATCAGAAAACTTCATATAAACATGAAGAGAGAGAGAGAGAGAGAGAGAGAGAAGAAAAAGATAAAATATGATGTATAATTAAAGTAGCAAAATATATTAGAGAAAAACTATTTATCAAAAGTTACTCTTAAACAAAGTAAAGAGAGGGATTTCAATGATTCAATTATTTTCACTTTATCTGACTTTGTAAAGGAGGTACCCTTCCATTATCTTTTTCAGTTAAAGAAAAGCACTACCACTAAATAATTGTGATAGTGCCTTCTGGATTCCTGAGATGATATGATCAATAACATATAGAAAAATTAGAAACAAATAATTCCATCACTAGCATATCAGTGATATAATCAGAATGGAATGTAAATGCTCACTATTTCTCATGACAAATTACAAAATGCCTAGTACCATAAAAATAATTTTAACATCGAAGGGATGACCGCCAAGGAGATATTAAAATTCATAAGATGTTAGACTAATTTTTTTAAAACAAACTGAAATCAGGTAAATAAACAAGAAATACAAAAGACTAAGATATGCATGTAGTTCCTTTACTTGAGCAAACTATACAAGCACAGTGTTAGTGGATAATAACTTTGCAAGGCACGGGGCTATGGTGCTAAAGTGACAGCCAGTCCACAATCGTTTCCTATTATTTCCATGACTCGCCCACGGGGTACACTATCCATAGAGTACAAATATAGGTAGGTGGATAAGTTTAGAATGCCTCTAGTCATGAGTATTGTTGATTTAAAACTGTACTTGTATGATGTGAACTAAAAACTGAATAGCAAAATGTTTCCTTTTACTATCACCATCTTAAAGAAACAAAATGGGGGTAGTATTCACTTAATAGAAGAGGAAATAAATGACAAAAACTGAAATGCATGGATATTTCCCAAGAGTAATTTTATGTGAAAAGAATTATTTCTTGAAATATACAGGCTAAAACCTTCATTGGAGTATTTATGTCTAGAACTGAGATAAACTTGTGTATAGCATACAAAAACCTTGTTCTAACATATAACTGAGAAAGAAAAAAAAAACTCATATTCAGCTGTAAAGCTAACTGATATTCTGCCCCAAAATTTCCCAGCAGCCCAGTTACCATCAAAGAAATCAAAAGTAGAAAAGGAAAGGGAATTAATAATAATTTATTTATTAAATTAAATGGTATAAGAAAATCAGGGTTTTTAGGCTTCAGACCTTCTCTGAAACATAAAATTAGCTAAGATATTCAAATTATTTGAACAACACTTCATGAATCAATATTTGAAAATGGATCAGAAAACAAAGTAAAAGAAGGATAGTTGTTTGCCTCTCCATTTGTAAGCCAGCTTTTGAAGAGTTCCTCACTATCTGTACGAACATTATGAGGAAGATTCTTAAAACCCAACATTTCCATGGTTGGCACTGGCATTCCAACCGAATTCTCCATCAAGGATTTCAAGAATAACTCTTCGCTTGTGTTCCTATCAAAGTCCGAGTAGCCCCTTCCATGTGCGTCCATGAAATTCTTTCCCTATTAACTCCTCTGAAACTCTCTAAGCCTCAACTGAATTCAACTTTTGATGACTAGTCCCCAGTTTTATAAAAGAATCATCTACTGATCTTCCTTTGTTTCCACCATTTACCGTATCACCTGACAACCAGTTCGGATTAAAGAAAAGATACCCCTCTAACGAAGAACTCTACTATTTGTACTACTCAAATAGATAATTCACGGCCCCTTACTAATAATTGGGCTCTACAGAAAGAAGATATATTGACCAAAAATTCAAGAAACTTGAGATTCAACAAAGAATCCTTCTAAACTAGCTAACCAAACGAAAACTTTGTAACCCTGAAACTGAAACTACGACCAAAACTCCACTCAAGAACAATAGTAGAGTGAGTATATGATTGAGAATCACAAACTCAATTATGGGTTGCAATACTTCAAAGCAATCTGCACCTTGAACACAACAGAAAGTCACATTTGACGATAAAAGTTGCCAATTTCTCAGTTCAATCAGCAGAATATTTGACTCCTTGGTAGCATTCAATTAGTAATTTATATACAAGTACTTGGACAAAAGAACCCAAAAGGTGCTAAGTCCAGCAAGGCCAAAACCTTGAAGATACAAATTTCAAACCTAACAATAATATGTTAATGAAGAAATTCCATGTACTAAGATTATACAACATATATACGTGTATTTTACTTTTCTTGTTGAATAATTCACAAACAGATTGTGGGCATAATAAACAACTATACAATCTCGGAATCTACAAACACCAATTTTTGAGAAGATGCTAAGTACAACAAATTTGTCTTTTTCCCTGCGCAAGAAATGAATTATGCTTGAATAATTTGATTATTCCACGGTCGAAATTCAACTGGAAACTTTAAAATTAATATTCATTTAATCATCTATTACATATAAAAATATGTATTATATGAATATTCTAATGTATGTGTGTGTATATAGGAAGTGATAGATTAAAGAGTTTAGAAGTTTTTTAGAATAAAATATATACAAGTTGGGTATTTTACCTGGAGGAGGGAAGTGGCGTGATTGAAGCCATGAAAACGACTTGGGCAAGTGTTGCTGCATTTTATGATTTAAAATATAGAGCCGTTGAGAGGGCGTTTTCATCATTTTGAGCGTGTAGTTCAAGTATCCCAAACACGGCACTGCCATTGAATACGCGGCAATGAACGGTATAAACGAATCAGGACCCAGTATCATGTGCTGAGTTGGACATCATGATGCAATAAGGAGAAAATTGTATTGCATTTTTTATTTTAACGGTGTTGCAATATTTAATTCAATATATTTATAATTACTCCGTATTGCATTCTCATGAATATTTAGGTATGAAAGATTGTTATATACGGTCCCATAGCAATAAATGAAGTGCATTTCCTGACAAGGTTTTTCTTCACCCTCTTTTTCAAATCAAAAAAGATATCTCGCAACATCGGGAGACTCATGCGATATTCGAATTTATTATACCACGATCAATACTGTAAACCATAATCTACATATAAAATTAGATCACAATAGAATGTAAATATCCCTTGAAGTGAAACAATAAATATTAAGAATTGAATTTTATAATCTTTATATTAAACAATGTGCCAACTGTTTATTAGTCACTTCTCGGTTTATTTTGACTTTTACTTTTTATTTCTTGACAGAGTTTTTCTTCTCCCTCTATAGAAACTAGATATTCTTTGAAGAGAAACAACAAATATTAAGAAATGAATTTTATGATCTTTTATCTTAACAATGTGGCAACTGTTTATTAGTCACTTCTCTGTTTATCTTGACTTTTACTTTTATTTCTTTACTTTATTTAGATTTTTTTTCCCCTCACCTTATATAGAAATTGGGCTAAAATCATAAAAACGCCCTCTT
The DNA here is from genome assembly GCF_030987335.1 of Cornus florida. Classification (NCBI taxonomy): domain Eukaryota; kingdom Viridiplantae; phylum Streptophyta; class Magnoliopsida; order Cornales; family Cornaceae; genus Cornus; species Cornus florida. Next base: position 84,221,736 of record NW_026775581.1, on the reverse strand, counting down.
ATTTTAAAAAACGTCATATAACTACTTTAATTAGACAATTATCAAACAATCCTGTGAACTAGCAAAAATTATCACGTTGTCCCCTTTCCTTTCCTTGACGGAAAGTTAAGTTGTTGTAAAATAATAATAATGCCCTTGATAATATATTAATATTCTATTAAACTAAAATTATAGTGTGAGAAGGTTAATTTCATTATTATGAATTATAAAGTTATTTTGATCATAAAATGATATAACTATAAGATCCTGTTAGTTTTAAGATCCTGTTAGTTTTAGACAAAGGAATTAATGGGGGAGGAGATGATATGATGGACTTTTAAAAATATTAAGGGACAATATGATAGTTTCTTTTAAAAATATTATTTGATAGTTTTATAATTTTAGCCCATAGAAATTGCTTATTCCCCGGCAAGTTATGCTATGGTCGACGGTACTATAGCTAAACATTTCTTTCAAAATTATTTTTCTTTTGTTTTGGATCCACCATTTTCATATCTAATGTTTGATCAAATAAATTTAATTTTTTATTACACAAAGCGAAAGATCAGGCCAAGTGTATGAAAATGCCATCAATAAATTCATATCCATTTTATGCTTATAAGTTCTATAAAATTTGAATTTTCCTAAAAGGTAAAAAGGAAAAACTTAAATTCTTAACCTAAATCCACAAATTGTAGTTACCTTCTTCCATAAGGATTTTCTTCATCCAATTTAAATCATTCCCAAAAGGTAAAAGAAAAAAAAATCATATTATTAACCTAAACCCACAAAATTAACCAAAATATAAACATAGAAGTGTGTGTAGACTTTGATTGTTGTTGTCCGCCAAAGACAGACGCAACAAGATTGACATTATGTAATGCATCTAGCTTTGTGATCGGTCGGATATGGAAGATAAGTTGTATTAGGATTTTTGAATTTATGTTTTAATTAATTAGGAAGCAGTCACATCACTTTCACGTCACTTCCACATAGATTCAAGATACAGATCTTGAATTACATTCATGATTAGCATCACAACTCTTCCTCGAAACTATAATATTTTTGTAAAATTTTAATATTTTCTTTAGATATCCGTTAAACCGAATTGAGTTATTGAGTTGTAACGGTTAATAATAGACTTTAATAATAATAATAATAATAACAAATAGTATGAAATTCATTTTGAATCCTAAACTTATGAGATTTGTCACAATTCTTTTTAGAAAGAATAAAGATATATTATTCGAATTCAAATGTTGTCAAATGGAGTTTGTGCGAGTAAAATGTAGGCCTCGTCAGATAATGTTATGATAATGGCATATGGTGGAATCCACGCCTCCACTCAGATAACTTCCTTTTAGCATCTTCGGATTTGAAAGATGTATAATTATTCATTGAACTTGTGAGATATTAATTTATTTTTGGCAATTATCGTAGACATAACAAGTCCAAGTTGAGTTGTAATTCAAATTACTTATTCTACAAGTTATCAAGTTCGACAAGGATTACAGAATTGGGAAGGTGTTCAAACTTATCATACTCGAAGATTTTTTGCAGAAAAAGGCAATAACACCACTTTAGGAAGGATTCTAAACAAGGTTGGACACATTCTACACTTACCATTTTGGCCGGAACTTACCGTAGAATGAACCTAGACTGAAGGAATTAAAAAATTCAGGTCTGCCAACCTTGAACCGGTTCAGCCCCTCTGAATCAGTTCAAGATGCTCAAGTTTGGCTTCGAAAATTATCTGCCAAACTTAAACCGGTTCAGCTTCTTTGAACCTGTTCAAGATGTCCTGTTTGCTATACAACTTCAGTTTCCTTATTCTGAATTATTTCCCAGTTGGTCTAGAATTATATCAAATCATATGCACGAATTTTAACTTATTTTCAAAGGGATTAGGTCAGTCTAAACTCTATATAAACCATGCCATATACGTTGGTTTATTTACGGCTTTTACATTATTATTCAGATATTATTCAAAGCCTTAGGAAGATTATTTTTGCAGAAAATCGGAGTTGATTTTTCTGATATCTTTCTAGAACACATACACTTAAACACATAGTGAGTTTAGAGTTGTGGTATTTAAATCCTGATCATGATCATACATGTGACGGCCCTGGTTTTTCAAGCCAGTGCGTCTTGTGATGAACCGTAATTTGACCCGATAACGGATCCAAAATACGGAAGCGAAAACAGAAAACAAGTCTCTAGGGATATACAACATCCTTAGGACACCAAAGTGACCTTTCATGAGGTTGTGGAACTCAATGAGAACTGACGCGAAAATAAAAGATCGAAAATATGACAAATAAGCCCCCAGGGGCAAAATAGTCATTTATGAAAATATAGATTCTGGTGCCACCGAGTACACCGCTGGAAAAACAACAAAAAACTAATCAAGATGGACTCAAGAATCGCATGATTCGGAATCCGGACGAAGGAGAAATGGCAAGACAAAGAAAACGAGTACTTAAGGCTAAAAGGGTAAACTGGTAATTATTCAGGAAGATCCAGGTGCAACCGAATACACCGTTGGAAAGACAGTGAAAAATTAGTCAAGTTAAAAAAAAAGTTCACTCGATTTGGAGTCCGGACGAAGGAGAACAAGCGAAAACAAAAGTCGACGTCACGACGTCGAAACGAGCACCCCAACAAGCACCATGACATGCTGGAAGAAGAAAAGTTCTAGCCAGAACTGAGAGCCAAAACGAGGTTCGAAACGAATTTTTCTGGAAAAACACAAAGAAAAAACCCCCCCAAAATCAAGTTTTCTACCTGACAATGCGGAGGAAAACAAAAAAAAATTCACTATGAAATACCAAAAATGCCCCTAGATCAGAAAAGGTCAAGAGGGTCAAAAAGTTACTACGGGATCTGTCTGCAACTGAGAGTAAAAACGGGCCATCAAACAAATTTTTCTGGAAAAACACGAAGAAGAACCCCCCCCCCCCCCCAAATCAAGTTTTCTACCCGACAAAGCGGAAGGAAACAAAGAAAATGCATTGTAAAATGCCCAGAATACCCCCAAGAAACCAGGTCAAGAAATTTAAAATCTTTTCGAGCTGCTGCTAAAGGAAATGAAATGGGGTCTCGGGAGGTTTTTAAATTGCCTAGATTGAAAATGCAATTTTAAAATACACCCATAAGACCCCTGGAAGTTTCGGATCGGTCGACACATTTTTCAAAAAAAAAAAGTCAATGAATAGTACCAAGTATTAAAATATCAAGTTTTAAAAACATATTTGTAAACTTTAGAATTAATGGTCCTTGGCCTCATGTCATACATACAAAATAAGCATCCAAAAAGTGTACTTAGGCACACATTACATATTTGGAATCAATGATACAAATTTTGATATGTAAAGTTACAAAATGACATTTCATGCTAACATTTGCATGAAATGTAAACTTAAAAGTAACAAGTCATCCAAGGAATGATGTGTACCTCGAACCAAGGTATCCGTACCTGAAAATAACCCGGTAACTTTGGGGTGAGTAAACAAGTTTACTCGTAGAGAATGAGCATGCATCGACCTAGCATTTTACAATAAAATCATCTTATGGTGAAATATGTTAAAAAGGCTCATGTCACCTAACGTCTATGTCAAAATGAGACTCATAGATCATCTTAAACTACTCATGCAATTGAAATGAACTACAGCATACAAGTATACATGCTTAAATACACTAAACCATATTAAAACATGATATACGACACACAAGCATACATGTTCAAGTACCTTAAATCATGTTAAACAAGATAAGCAATATCTAACATACATACACAAGTATTCGATATAGGTAGAGTACTTATAGATCAAGTATACAAGCACAAGTATACTAAGCTAAACGAAATATACATAAGACAAGTATACATAGCACAAGTATACTAAATGAAATTTAAACTCATGGAGCAAGTATACAAGTTCAAGTATGCTAGATAGGATTCAAATACCCAAAGTAAGCATCAATTCTCAAGTTACAAGTAATCCATGATTAACAACTTGAAATTAAATGCGAAATCAAATAGTGAAAAGACTATGACATGCGATCGCTAGACTAAGTAAGTATTTTCGGGTAATTACGACCTACAAGGTACCACCTAGTGCGCACTTATGACTTAGAGGATACTTGTCCACGTACTAGAGCCAAACCCTAGCCATCACATAAATTATGTCCTCACAAATTTTCTAAAATCAATAAGTTCAAAACTTATACTAAATCAAATGCAAATTACCACATTCCATGCATAAATAAGGTTGAATCCATACAAACCATGTCCTAGAATTCAAGTCTAAATAGCATATGATACGTCATGTCCTCAATATGCAATTTATATACAAAATAAGAATATTTTACAACAATTGAGCCACATTACCATCCTAAGCCACAAGTACTAAATAAGCTTCAATTTAGCAACAAGCTTTCAAAATAAACAATTGTAATATTCTAACAAGTTATATACCTACACAAGATATATTTAAACAAGCTATTCAAGAGAATGATATCACATATCACGCTAAGTCCAATTACCATTTTAACATACTCCAAGTACTAATTCTATATCTAATTAGTAATATGCTCACAAGGTAATTCATTGCACTACATTTCATGAGACTATCACCTTAACATGAAAAGTCTCTAGATTTCAATTCAATTCCAAATAAACTCAAATTAATATATGTTAAAGGACTTAGCACGGTCTTCACATATATTATACCCAAAATCAATTTAAGTGACTACAACACTTAAAATAAAATTAATTAAGCTAATTAATTAATTTTCTCTAAATTTTTAAATAACTCCAAATATCCTCAATTTAATATATGTTAAAGAACTCACCAAGTCCTACTTTAATATCACAATACAAGTTGATTTCATACTTGTTTCAACTATGTGAATTAATCTTTCACAATAGATAAATATTAAATAAAATTTACAATTCTTAAACAAATGCTCCCAATTTAATATATGTTGATAAACATACCAATGCCTAATTTACTAGCATGCCATAATTTAATTCCAAGTTATACACAACCATATGAATTAAATCTTAAATATAGAAATTAATTAAATTAAATTCTAAAACTTGAACAAAGGCATGCTTACAAGTTGTATATGCTTATATAACAATCAATACAATATAAATATAAACCTAAGACATCCCATACCTCAATTTGAGATGAAAATCTCAAATCCCCATTAAAAGAAAAGTGCTCCGAATTCGACGATACTTTGGAGTTTTGTCGGGGACAACACGATGAACAAGAATCCCAAGGAAGTCCCATCAAAATCACAACTTGACTTTAAACTCGAACTCAAAATTTTTCCAAAAACGGGTTCTAATAAGGGGGAAAGGTAAAGCACGACGAGGCTTACGATAAATGTTATGGCCGAAGACTTTTTACCAAGGAAATCAAGTGGAGGAGAAGAAGAAAAGGTGGCAGCCCAAGGAGCTCCCATGGCTACTAGCCAAAAAGGGAGGAAGATGATGGGAAAAGTGACTTTTCACTTTAAGACATTCTATTTATAGGAAAACCCTAAAAGTGCCCCGAAAGGGTCCCGCCGGGTCCGGAAAAATGAAATTTGAGCAAACGCACTCAAACGGTAAAACTTCGTGAATGAAAAAGAACCGAGATGAGAAAATATGAACAACATAAGAAATGACGTCAAAAACCGAGTCCCGATTAAGAAGATATGCCCCAAACAAGTTCAACAGCAACCGGTGCCAGAAACCCTAAAACTGGGGGAAAACGACCAGAAGAAGGCAATTCTAAGAGTACACGACTCCACGAAAAGTGAAAATGAATCCTGTACGAGGATTTAGGCTCAAAATGAGGCATTTTTTAAATAACTTTCATTAATTGCACAATGGCCCTTCTAAAAAGTGAAAACTGCACTAAAGACTCAAAATGAAAATATCTTCCAAAAATATTTTCTTAAAAACCCCTGAAATAAAATATCTTCAAAAGATATTTACGAAAAACACCCCAAGAAACAAAAATATTTCTGAAGAATTATGCATCCATGCCCCTATGGACACCTGGAGCAACCAGAGTACTTTCCTACAAAAGTAAAAATATGTATTTCGTGGAAACCACTTAGAATGAAGATACATGAAGTTAAATACCAACTCCGAACACAAAAAGTGAGGTTATGCCAACAAAGTGACAAACAGGGAAAAGACAAAATTGGGAACATGACGAAAAGTGAATAGTATTGAAAAACGAAAAATGTGGAAATGACTTGATCCTTAAAGGAAGTTGTCAATCCAAAGGAAAGAGTCTCAGAAACCATTTCCGAGCACTCGAGACGACACTAAATGACGAGAAACTGAACTAAGAAAAGAAATTTCAACGAAAAAAATTCATCTGTAAAATTCTGAGGAAAAATGAAAGGAAGAAAATGACCTGGTTATTACAATACAGTTGTATTAACATCGATCAGACGAAGCAGATCTTCTTCTACATCATTTAAACGATTGAAGAACAGAAGTAAACGTAATCACACTTTGGAAGGGTTGGAGCATTCGTGGAGTGTTGTCTGATCTACCTGCTACTTTTCTACGAATATCAAGTGTAAGCCTGAGGTCAAGTTGTTATTGGACGGGGAGTCGCAAAACCAGAGGATCGTCAGCAGTTGGTGTTGGGTAGAGCGATAGAGTATGAGCCAGAGTCAAAATTTGGTATACTTTGTTTCAAGCATAGTGGATTGGTTTACTTTGTACTGCACAGTCCACGAGGTGTTTCCCATAATAGTTGACGTATTTTATCAACTAGGGTTTCCTCACTAAAATCCTGATGTCATCTCTAACTTTATACTTTACTTTATTTTATGTGCATGCGATTAACTGTTTAATTGCTAAAAAAAGTAAAGTTGGTAATGACATTGATCTGTTTTACAAAATCTAATACTTTCCTAAAATACATTTCGCTGCGTACGACTCACAAATTGGTATCATAGCCAATCTCTACACATTGAGTTGATCCTTGTTGGAAAGTTTAGTTTAGTTTTCAAAAATTGGTTTAAACATGTCTCATGCATTGAAAGAAGGTAGTTCTAATCAACGTGGTCCTTTATTTGAAGGAGATAATTATAATTTTTGGAAATCAAAGATGAGAGCTTATTTGCAAAATTCTGATGGTAAAACGTGGGCGATAGTTGAATCTAGCTATACACCTCCTACAGTAGATGTAACTGTGGATGATAGAATAGTCAAAGAGTTAAAAGACACTTTTGCTTTTACTGTTATTGAAACTGAGTGTAATGATGCTAATGGCAAAGCTTTATATTCAATTATTAATTATGTTGTTCCATCTGAATATGCTAGAATTTTTTATTGTAAAACTGCTAAAGAAGCTTGGAATATTTTGCAGGTCACTCATGAAGGAACTTCGAAAGTGAAGTTGTCCAACATTCAGTTGCTTTCTTATAAATTTGGCAACATTGTGATGAAAGAAGATGAATCCTTTTCTGATTTTTATTATAATTTTCTTGAAATAATTTTTGAACTGCGTCACTTAGGGAAAAAAAAGTTAGTGATTAAAAAATCTGTGAAAAAATCTTAAGGCCTTTACCTAAAAGATTCCAGATTAGGGTTGAAACAATCTCTGAACATTAGGATTTGACTACCTGTTATGTAGCTGAGATGGTAGGTTCATTAAAAACTTTTGAGATGCTGTAACGACCCGGATTTTTCGGATAAATTTTTTCCGTTGTCTTTTCCCTTCTAAGTTTGGTTTCTTGTCGATTAGTGTCGTCTCGAGTGCTCTGGAGTGATTTTCGAGACTCTTTTATGTGGATTGACAACTTCCTTTGAGGACCGAGTCAGTTCCGCACTTTTCGTTTTTCGACACTATTCATTTTTTGTCTTTTCCCTATTTTGTCTTTTTCCCTCTTTCGTCTTTTCCTCGTTTGTCACTCTGTTTGCGTAACCACACTTCTTGTGTTCGGAGTTGGTTTCTGACTTCGCGTATCTTCATTCCCAATGATTTCTATGAGATACGTATCTTTATTTTCGTGAGAAAGTACTCTGGTTGCTCCCGGTGCCCATAGGGGCATAAGTGTAAAGTTCTTTGGAAACTTTTTCTTTTCTTGGGGTGTTTTTCATAAATATCTTTTGAAGATATTTTATTTCAGGGGTATCTAAGAAAATATCTTTTGGAAGATATTTTCATTCTGGGGTAGTTTCGCAGTTTTCACTTTTTGGAGGGACCATTGTGCAATTAATGAAAGTTATTGGCTCAATGCCTTGTTTTGAGCCTCGATCCTCGTATAGGATTCATTTTCACATTTCGTCGAGTCGTGGACTCTTAGAATTTCCTCCTGGACGATATTTTCCAGTTTCAGGATTTCTGGCCCCGGTTTGCGCCAAACTTGTTTTGGGCATAACTCTCTGCTCGGGACTCAGTTTTTGACGTTGTTTCTTCCGTTATTCATATTTTCTCATTTGGAATCTTTTTTGTACACAGAGTTTTGCCGTTTGAGCGCGTCTGCTCGAATTTCACTTTTCCGGACCCGGTAGGGCCCATTCGGGGCACTTTTTGAGTTTTTCTATAAATAGGAGGTCTTGAAAGAAAAATCAAATTTTTCTCTCTCTCTCCTCTCTCATGGCCGGTCCAAGCTCCATCCATGGCTGCCATCTTCTCTCTCCTCTTTTGGACTTCTTCCCTTCATTAAAAAGTGGTGATGCCTTTGTGTTTATTGTTCCCCTCGGCGAGGCCTACGATTCCAACCGATTGGAATCTCATTTTGGCCATTTCTTGAGTTCGGGTTTGAAGTCAAGTTGTGTTTTTGATGGGGCTTCCTTGGGATTCATGTTCGTGTTGTTGTCCCCGACAAAACCTAGGAGTTTCGTCGGATTCGGAGCCGATTTATTTTGGTGGGGATTTGAGATTTCATTTCAAATGGAGGTAGGGAATGTTTTAGGATTTTATATGTGTTGTATTGTGTGTTTTCCATGTTTATACAATCTATATGCATGCCTTGTATCAAATCTAGGAAATTTGAAACATTTAATTCTTTGTATAAGATTTAATTTTCATGATGATGAGAAACTTGGTTTTGAATTGTGGCATGGTAGAAACTCTTGTTTTAATATGTTAGTTAACATATATTAATTTGTGATTAATTAAATAAGAATTGCTCTTTTTAATTAATATTTATCTTTTGTGAAAGATTTAAGTTCATGGCCATATCTTGCATGGAATTGAGTTGTGTTATACTTCTAAATTAAGTTTTGGCATGTTTGTTAACATACTTTAATTTGAGAGCATTTGGTTGAGTTTAGAAATCTAGAGACTTTAATTAAGGGAATTAATTAAAATCTATTTTGGTGGTTTCATGGGCCTAATTAAGCTTGTGTGTGAATATATGTAATGACCATGATATGTCTATTAACATATATTAAATTGGGGCCAATTGGAAATGATTTGAAATCTAGAGAGTTTAATTATTTTGATGTAATTAAATTCTATCTTGTGTATCCATGGATGTAATCATGTTTTAGAAGTTGTTTTTATTTTAAGAGCATGGATTTAGACTTGTGATGTATTCACTAGATTATGTTATATGCATTGAAAAGCATTGTTGTTAAATTTATATTCATGAGAGTATGTTTCTATATGAATATATTATTGGCTTGTGATTTCGTAGCATTATGGATATGAAATGCTTATTATGCACAATTGAGAGTTATATTGCTATTTTGTTACTATGTAGTAGTAATGTGTATAAGTTGTTAACTTATTTATTTTAGAGTTGCTTGCGACATTGTTAAACTGTGATGGCTAGGGTTTGGCTCTAGTATGGGGACAAGAGTCCTCTAAGTCAAAAGTTTGCGCGTCGGGTAGGCTGCCTGGGGGTTAGTAGCTCCAAATTAGCCCTATAAAGTTCGCGCATTGGGTAAGCTGCCTGGGGGTTAGTAGCTCCAAATTTGCCTTGTCTCGGCGAAAATCCGAGCTGTGATATCCAAGTCTCCCACTATTTGTTTTCGCATTCAATTCTAAGTTGACAATTATGTTTACCTTGTTAACTTGTGGTTTTGGTTATTGGCGATTTTGATGTTGTTAAGTACATCCATACTAAATTGCTATATTTAGTTGATTTCACACTTTTAGATTTCTAGTTGATAACTTAGAGAATCTATGTCTTGATGTGTGGTATTAGATATTCTAATTATGCTAAATTGTTATATTTAGTTGATGTTGCATTTTAGACTTCAAGTTGATAACCTTGAGAATCTATATGCTGTTGCTTGTGTAAGCATGCTCCTATGTTGTTGTTTTGTGTAAGCATGAACCAATGTTGCTAAAATTGCATGAATGAGGTGATTGATGCTAGAAATGATTATAGGTAGCTAGGATGCTCCTTGAGTCTCACCTTTGACATAGACGTTAGGTAGAATGAATCACAATAATTAAATCATGCAAACTTGTAAAACGTAGGTCGATGCATGCTCATCTCCTACGAGTAGCTTTATGTTACTCACCCCTACGATACTGGGGCATATTTCAGGTACAAGAATCAAAGTTGAGGTCTTCATTATGCTTGGATGGTTTGTGGACTTGGAGACTTCCATTTTTGTGAAGGTTGGCTTGGAATGCCAATTATATTCTTATATGTCAACATGGGTACATTTGATTCCTTATATGTAATGTGGACATGAGTACACTCTTTACAATGTATTTGACATGTATGAGATGGGGCCGGAGGCCAATTACATGTAATTTGTATCCTATGTAAATTTTGACTTCATGGAATATTATGAAAGTATTGAAAAATATTGAGTTTTTGCTTTACCATGTTTGCATTGGGTGTGGGAATTCCATTTTGATTCTTCCATTAGCATTCATTAATCATGTATGAATTATGGCCAAGGGCCAAACGGCATTTTGAAACCATCTTATGATTTTAAATTCCAAATTTTCGTTTCAAACTTCGTTTTTGGCATTTTGGCCGTTGGGGGGTCATATTTTGTATCGGCCATATTTTTGGGCCATGGACCATTGTAGCATGTCTTACTAGGTAAGTTATGTTTGCGTGCATGGTTTTTTCTGGGCAAGAATTCTTCTTTGGTGAAATGAGCCTCCTACGGACTCATTTTTCACTTTTGTTGCATATTCTGACCTAAGGGTATTTTGGGAATTTTCTTTGGGAAATAAATTCCGTTCATCACATGGTTGATTAGAAAATATGATTTTAGGGGGGGTTTCTTTTTCGTGTTTTTCCAGAAAATGCCATATTGGCATCGGAAATCGCATCCGAAGTTCAGCTCTCAGTTTTTAAATTTAGCAGCTTTTTGGACCCTCTGGACCAGTTTTCTTAGGAGGGCATTTTGGGCATTTCACACTGCGTATTTTTCGGTTTTCCTTAGTACTCATGTAGAAAACTCGATTTTGAGGGGGTTTCTTCTTTGAGTTTTTCCAGAAAATGTCATCTTGGCCCTCAAATTTTCATTTTTCTCGGAAAAACCCCTGCTGCCAGGTTTTTGGGCTGCCCATTCTGCCTCCTTCACATGTAAACGGTTACTAGGGTTTTCGTAACCAGTTACATATGCATGGGCAGTGTTTTTGGCGAGATTTTTGGCTTCCTAACCGGTTAGATGTTCTTGGTTGCCATTTTTTTGACCGTTTTGCCTCTTCTTCTTCCGTTAGTCCTATTTTCTTCATCCGGACTTCGAATCAAGCGATTTTTGAGTCTAAGTTCATTGATTTTTCGTTGTCTTTCCAATGGTGTGCTCGGTGGCTCCCACTTTTAGGCTAGAAATGATGATTTTGCCCCTAGGTACATTTTTGTCCGTTTTTAAAATGTTGTTTCCGCATTTGATTCCTTTGGGTCCCGTGATCTCGTTGAGGGTCACAATGGTGTCTTAGAGTCATGTTGTATCTTTAGAGACCGTTGTTTGTCTTTTGCTTCCGCATTTCGGATCCGTTATCGGATCATCTTTCGATTCATCACTGACGCACCGGGTTGAAAAACTTGGGCCGTCACAAGTGGTATCAGAGCTCCTAGGTTCGAAAATCTTTGGACGACTGGTTTTGGTTGCATATCATGCTTTTGTTGCCATGCTCTTTCTATTTATATGCTTTATGATAACATGTTTTGGTTGATAACATGTTTATGTGTTTACGTGCTACATGTTATATGCCGTTTGTTTAACATTGTTTTATTCTAATGTAAAGAGCATGACCTGCGACGTATGCTAGATTAGAATTGTATATGTATAATTGTGTTGCATACTTGGCATGACACGAGTTTGGTCATTGAGGCACGAGTTGAGGTTGATGGTGATTGTAGTCACAGTTTCGTGGTAGTATAGGTTATTGTTGACCTAGTATTGGTTTTGAGGTAGGTGGATGGTCACCTTTTGTTTAGGCTCTTGTGAGATAAGTCATTTGGCGTTACCGTAGTGGTGGATTTGTTGGTTTTGGGCCATTATGAGGTTATGGACCTCTTAAGATCCTTGGTTGATCAGGAAGATTCCTCTGGAACTTGCATTTTTCTTGGGCGGGTACGTTTGTGGACGGGTGCATGGCACTGTCATGCTACCGTACTGGCTAGTTACAAGCGCAGTTGAGGTGGAATCAATGTTAGTTTTGTTTTGATAGGCATTGTCCTTTGATCGGTGATGATGATGGTTGTTTTGGCGATCAGTCGTGGTGATTGATTTGGTTGTTGTTGGTATGGCTATAGTTGCCATTTTCCTTGAGGAGTTCTTGCGTGATGACACTTTTGGGATCAAGTCGATTGATTGATGTTACGGGTAGTGAGAGCACTGCACTGTTAGTGTCACCTCTAGATTCGGAGATGGATTGTTAGGGTCTTACCATTGTGGTAAGGGTTCACGTTTATTTGGAAACAGGTTGTTATAGCATTGATTTTTGGAGACAATTAGGGTTAGGACTGGTCCTTCCTTCTTACCTAGACGCTCTAGGACATGATGTCCATAGGGTTCATTGTTGCATCACTTTTGTTTTCTGCAATTTCGTTTACTATCATGTTAGTAGTATGATTTATGATGTTGTGATGCATGATTAGGTGGAAGTATGTTCACATTTGCCTTCTTGTTGTGTGGCATTAGCATGCCTTCTTTATATGCTTAGAGATGCTATGTTGTTATTACGCTTTAGTAACAAATCCTTTTGTGCTTACGTGGAGACGCATGTACCTTTGATTTTTATCTATGTGAGTAGATTTTCCTTCTGGTAGTTGCATTCCTTGTCATATGCATGACTTCCAAGTTTGATTTTTCCATTCGTTTCCCTTGGTCACACGTAGTGTGTATGCGGTTTTCCATAATGGTTTCGTGTTTGGTTCGTGTAAGGGACTTCACAAGGAGTGAGTCTCCTCTCTTCGTTGCATTGTGCATAGTTTTGGGGTTAGTTGGTCTGTGAGGATCACTATCATTGTCTTGAGTCCTTGGTGAGGATTTGATGTATTTTGGTCGGCTTACTTCCATGTAGGGGGTGAAGTCTTTTGACCTTGTTGTCTTTTGTTTCAGAGATGGAGTTATGGAGTTGTCCTTTTTAGGACTGGTGGTTCCCTTTCTTTCGTGTCTTCCCTTGGGGAGTTTTTGCCGTGGTTGTTGACGGAGTTGTGGTGCTCAGAGTGAGTTGATTGGTGTGAGATCATTTTGTGGGGACTTGTGTCCATATCATTAAGGATTTGTTTGATTGTGAGGTGAGCTCGATGCTCTTTTGAGAATGTCTTTTGGAGACTTGTTTCCGTTTTGGAGACCTAGATGTGGTTAACCTTTAGGAAAAGTTTTGGAGGATTGCTGTTGGATATGGCTTGTTATGGAGTTTCTCGTCTTAGTTATGACTAAGCATGGTTTTGAGGAATCGTAGTTCCGATGATTGGTTGTGGATCAAAAATTGAGGAATTTTGATTTAACTTGGTGTTTCCAAGTACGGCTTTGAGAGATTCATTTTGTGACCTTAGTTGTTGGCATTTTGATGTGTGTGCCACTTGGTGGATTTGTATTTTGAGGATTTAGTTATCCGTGATAGGGATGTGGATATGATGTTTGATTATGGTGATTGGTCTTGTAGTTGATCAGTTTTAGGGAGAAATGTAGGCTTTTCGATGAAATGCCTTATGGTGAGGTTCTTTTTGATCTCTGAAAGTTTTGATTTGCTTCTCAGGCTCTGGATTCTCGATTGATGTTGTTGGTAGTAGCATTTTGAGACATTGGAGTTGTTAGTTTTGTTGTGTTGAGGATTTTGGGCCTTAAGCATAAGGGTGCCTGTGACATTGTTGTTAAAGTTTGGGATTAGCCGAGATGGTCCGGCCGGATATCTTTGGACCATATCTCAACTCTCACAAAATGTTGGTCTTCGTAGTGCTTTTGGCAATGATCATTTTTGACATTGATGTCATTTGTATCAAGAGGTTTCATAGGTAGACTTAGTGGGGGGCAGGTTATGAATTAGTGCCTTATACTGTCATGCTACCGTACAAGTTGTGTGTTGTAGGCGAGTACTAGTTGTCGTCGATTCTACCTTACTAACGAGTAAGTGTGGGCGGGCACTAGATACTGTCATTGCTACCACACATTCGAGTACGTCGTGGGCGAGTTCTGGTCGCTATTCGTACTGCCACGTTGTGTTTGTTCTGTACCCTGATTTAATATGTGGTTTCTTGGAGTCCTTTTGGTGGTTATTTTTGGATCAGTTTGATGGTTTATCAGGAGGAATGCTTTCGGTTGTTGTCTTCCATTCCCTTGTCTGACCTTGGGTTCATTGTGTGAGTTCTGACTTGTCGTGTGGCTATGCGGTCATTTTGCCTTCGAGAGGTTGTCTTGTCATGAGCACGTGGGTGCAAATGACACTGGTTTGTGTGTTCCTTTCAGCTTTGAGGTCGCTGGTGTGGCATGTTGTGTGGGGTACTCGGAGATGTACTCTGTAGTTATCCTGGTTTCGCCTTTTTGTTTTGTTGGGGTTGGATTTCGGAGACGAAATCCCTTTAAGGTGGGAAGGTTGTAATGACCCGGATTTTTCGGATAAATTTTTTTCGTTGTCTTTTCCATTCTAAGTTTGGTTTCTTGTCGATTAGTGTCGTCTCGAGTGCTCTGGAGTGATTTCCGAGACTCTTTTCTGTGGATTGACAACTTCCTTTGAGGACCGAGTCAGTTCCGCACTTTTCTTTTTTCGACACTATTCACTTTTTGTCTTTTTCCTATTTTGTCTTTTTCCCTATTTCGTCTTTTCCTCGTTTGTCACTCTGTTTGCGTAACCACACTTCTTGTGTTCGGAGTTGGTTTCTGATTTCGCGTATCTTCATTCCCAATGATTTCTATGAGATACGTATCTTTACTTTCGTGAGAAAGTATTCTGGTTGCTCCCGGTGCCCATAGGGGCATAAATGTAAAGTTCTTTAGAAACTTTTTCTTTTCTTGGGGTGTTTTTCATAAATATCTTTTGAAGATATTTTATTTCAGGGGTATCTAAGAAAATATCTTTTGGAAGATATTTTCATTCTGGGATAGTTTCGCAGTTTTCACTTTTTGGAAGGACCATTGTGCAATTAATGAAAGTTATTGGCTCAATGCCTTGTTTTGAGCCCGGATCCTCGTATGGGATTCATTTTTACATTTCGTCGAGTCGTGGACTCTTAGAATTTCCTCCTGGACGATATTTTCCAGTTTCAGGGTTTCTGGCCCCGGTTTGCGCCAAACTTGTTTTGGGCATAACTCTCTCCTCGGGACTCAGTTTTTTACGCTGTTTCTTCCGTTGTTCATATTTTCTCATTTGGAATCTTTTTTGTACACAGAGTTTTTCCGTTTGAGCGCGTCTACTCGAATTTCACTTTTCCGGACCCGGCGGGGCCCGTTCGGGGCACTTTTTGAGTTTTTCTATAAATAGGAGGTCTTAGAAAGAAAAATCAGATTTTTCTCCCTCTATCCTCTCTCATGGTCGGTCCAAGCTCCATCTATGGCTGCCATCTTCTCTCTCCTCTTTTGGATTTCTTCCCTTCATTAAAAAGTGGTGATGCCTTTATGTTTATTGTTCCCCTCGGCGAGGCCTACGATTCCAACCGATTGGAATCTCGTTTTGACCATTTCTTGAGTTCGGGTTTGAAGTCAAGTTGTGTTTTTGATGGCACTTCCTTGGGATTCATGTTCGTGGTGTTGTCCTCGATAAAACCTAGGAGTTTCGTCGGATTCGGAGCCGATTTATTTTGGTGGGGATTTGAGATTTCATCTCAAATGGAGGTAGGGAATGTTTTAGGATTTTATATGTGTTGTATTGTGTATTTTCCATGTTTATACAATCTATATGCATGCCTTGTATCAAATCTAGGAAATTTGAAACATTTAATTCTTTGTATAAGATTTAATTCTCATGATGATGAGAAACTTGGTTTTGAATTGTGGCATGGTAGAAACTCTTGTTTTAATATGTTGGTTAACATATATTAATTTGTGATTAATTAAATAAGAATTGCTCTTTTTAATTAATATTTATCTTTTGTGAAAGATTTAAGTTCATGGCCATACCTTGCATGGAATTGAGTTGTGTTATACTTCTAAATTAAGTTTTGGCATGTTTGTTAACATACTTTAATTTGAGAGCATTTGGTTGAGTTTGGAAATCTAGAGACTTTAATTAAGGGAATTAATTAAAATCTATTTTGGTGGTTTCATGGGCCTAATTAAGCTTGTGTGTGAATATATGTAATGACCATGATATGTCTATTAACATATATTAAATTGGGGCCAATTGGAAATGATTTGAAATCTAGAGAGTTTAATTATTTTGATATAATTAAATTCTATCTTGTGTATCCATGGATCTAATCATGTTTTAGAAGTTGTTTCTATTTTAAGAGCATGGATTTAGACTTGTGATGTATTCACTAGATTGTGTTATATGCATTGAAGAGCATTATTGTTAAATTTATATTCATGAGAGTATGTTTCTTTATGAATATATTGTTGGCTTGTGATTTCATAGCATTATGGATATGAAATGCTTATTATGCACAATTGAGAGTTATATTGCTATCTTGTTACTATGTAGTAGTAATGCGTATAAGTTGTTAACTTATTTATTTTGGAGTTGCTTGGGACAATGTTAAACTGTGATGGCTAGGGTTTGGCTCTAGTACGGGGACAAGAGTCCTCTAAGTCAAAAGTTCGCTCGTTGGGTAGGCTGCCTGGAGGTTAGTAGCTCCAAATTAGCCCTATAAAGTTCGCGCGTTGGGTATGCTGCTTGGGGGTTTGTAGCTCCAAATTTTCCTTGTCTCGGCGAAAATCCGAGCTGTGATGTCCAAGTCTCCCACTATTTGTTTTCGCTTTCAATTCTAAGTTGACAATCATGTTCACCTTGTTAACTTGTGGTTTTGGCTATTGGCGATTTTGATGTTGTTAAGTACATCCATACTAAATTGCTATATTTAGTTGATTTCACACTTTTAGATTTCTAGTTGATAACTTAGAGAATCTATGTCTTGATGTGTGGTATTAGATATTCTAATTATGCTAAATTATTATAATTTAGTTGATATTGCATTTTAGACTTCAAGTTGATAACCTTGAGAATCTATATGTTGTTGCTTGTGTAAGCATGCTCCTATGTTGTTGTTTTGTGTAAGCATGAACCAATGTTGCTAAAATTGCATGAATGAGGTGATTGATGCTAGAAATGATCCTAGGTAGCTAGGATGCTCCTTGAGTCTCACATTTGACATAGACGTTAGGTGGAATGAAGCACAATAATTAAATCATGCAAACTTGTAAAACCTAGGTCGATACATGCTCATTTCCTACGAGTAACTTTATGTTACTCACCCCTACGATACTGGGGCATATTTCAGGTACAAGAATCAAAGTTGAGGTCTTCATTATGCTTGGATGGTTTGTGGACTTGGAGACTTCCATTTTTGTGAAGGTTGGCTTGGAATGCCAATTATATTCTTATATGTCAACATGTGTACATTTGATTCCTTATATGTAATGTGTACATGAGTACACTCTTTACAATGTATTTGACATGTATGAGATGAGGCCGGAGGCCAATGACATGTAATTTGTATCCTATGTAAATTTTGACTTCATGGAATATTATGAAAGTATTGAAAAATATTGAGTTTTTGCTTTACCATGTTTGCATTGGGTGTGGGAATTCCATTTTGATTCTTCCATTAGCATTCATTAATCATGTATGAAGTATGGCCAAGGGCCAAACGGCATTTTGAAACCATCTTATGATTTTAAATTCCAAGTTTTCGTTTCAAACTTCGTTTTTGGCATTTTGGCCGTTGGGGGATCATATTTTGTATCGACCATATTTTTGGGCCATGGACCATTGTAGCATGTCTTAATAGGTAAGTTACGTTTGCGTGCATGGTCGTTTCTGGGCAAGGATTCTTCTTTGGTGAAATGAGCCTCCTACGGACTCATTTTTCACTTTTGTTGCATATTTTGACCTAAGGGTATTTTGGGAATTTTCTTTGGGAAATAAATTCCGTTCTTCACATGGTTGATTAGAAAATATGATTTTAGGGGGGTTTTTTTTTCGTGTTTTTCCCGAAAATGCCAACTTGGCATCGGAAATCGCATCCGAAGTTCAGCTCTCAGTTTTTAAATTTAGTAGCTTTTTGGACCTTCTGGACCAGTTTTCTTGGAAGGGCATTTTGGGCATTTCACACTGCGTATTTTTCGGTTTTCCTTAGGAACGACATAGAAAACTCAATTTTGAGGGGGGTTTCTTCTTTGAGTTTTTCCAGAAAATGTCATCTTGGCTCTCAAATTTCTATTTTTCCCGGAAAAATCCTTGTTGCCAGGTTTTTGGGCTGCTCATTCTGCCTCCTTCACATGTAAACGGTGACGAGGGGTTTCGTAACTGGTTATATGTGCTTGGGCAGTGTTTTTGGCGAGATTTTTGGCTTCCTAACCGGTTAGATGTTCTTGGTTGCCATTTTTTTTGACCGTTTTGCCCCTTCTTCCTCCGTTAGCCATATCTTCTTCATCCGAACTCCGAATCAAGCGATTTTTTAGTCTAAGTTCATTGATTTTTCGTTGTATTTCCAATGGTGTGCTCGGTGGCACCCACTTTTAGGCTGGAAATGACGATTTTGCCCCTAGGTGCATTCTTGTCCATTTTTGAAATGTTGTTTCCACATTTGATTCATTTAGGTCCCGTGACCTCGTTGAGGGTCACAATGGTGTCTTAGAGTCATGTTGTATCTCTAGAGACCGTTGTTTGTCTTTTGCTTCCGCATTTCGGATCCGTTATCGGATCATCTTTCGGTTCATCACTGACGCACCGGGTTGAAAAACTTGAGCCGTCACAGATGTAGAATTTTGATTTAAGTCCGAAGGAGAAAAATCTTACTTTAAAATCTACAGAAGTTGAGCATTCTATAAATGATGACTCTGAGGATGATATTGCATTCTTGTCTAGGCAATTCTGTCAGAATTTGCAAAGACGACAGAGGAGAAGGACTAGCAACATAGCTAATCCTCAAAATTTTGACAAAACGTCAAAATTTAGGTTTAATGAGAAGAAAGTAGAAGAATCAAAAGAAACTGAATTTACTTGCTAGAATTGTGGTGGCAAAGGTCACACATCCAATGTTTGTCATAGTCCTAGGAAAGAACAAAAGGATAGGAATAAAGGAAAAGCAATAAAAGTTTCTATGGCTGAAAATTCTACTTTGAGTGATAGTGATTCTCCTCAGGATGATACTAATAATTTTTTTTATCTCACTTTTCTTGATAGAGGTCCTCATGTCGTTAAGTTATATGACTCTAACAGTTCAGATAACGAAGACAGTGAAGTTCATGATGAACAAGTTAAAGAGGTTGAAAAAGACGATGAAAGACTGAAGAAAATGGTCAAAGAAACTATGGAGACCAAACAGGCAGTCAATAAGTTAGTAAAAGAGCTTATCCAAGCAAGAGGAGAGAATGAAGACCTAAAGAAACAGATTGATGAAGGAAAAAGAAAGGCTATGGAAAGCAATTCTGTCATCATTGAACTTGAGAAGCAGATTATCATTCTTGAGGATAAGGTAAAGTGTTGCTAACTCATTGAAGGAATGTCTTGCTTTGAAAAATGATTATCTTGAAATTGAATTGAAATCTGAACAAGATAAATTGAAAGGATTCAATATGAGTCAAAACAGTTTGAATAAGATAATCAACATGGGTAAGGATGTGAATGATAAAATAGGGTTAGGATTTGTTAAAGGTTAAACCTGCTATTATGCCTAAACCATGTTTGTCTGATGCATCACATTCTGATATGACTTATGTGCCTAAATTGTTACATTGCACTTTTTATGGAAAGAATGGACATAAGTATAACACATGCCTTCACAGGAAAAATAAAGGCTTTTCTAAAATTGATTGTCAAAATTCTCATGTTAAGAACAAGGTGCGTTCCAGGGGGAAAAAGAAATTGACACTTAAGGTTTCTAAAGCTGTAAATTTGCTTAAGAAAGAGGTAACAAATGAAAAAGAATTACAGGAAGTGAGAGTGAGAACTGTATGGATCAAAAAGACTAATTTGATCGATTATGTGCCTATTTAGTCCTTGGAACAAATTTCCAAGAGGACTTCATCTTCAAACTAAGTCCTATAAAATACAGTGATCATGGCCTGTGTTTAAAAGAATATTATGTTCTCATTGGATCACTTGTTAGGGTTTGGTTAGGGTTGAGAATTTCTGATCATAATCTTCTTGATATGCATGTGAAAATTCTTTTGAAGGATTTATGATCTATCTTTGAATGCAAATTGAGACACATGATAATTTGGATAAAAATAGATTCTTAGTCTGTAATTTATACATTAAAAGATGATTTGCATTGATTAGGGGATTTTTAGATTTGAATCTCTTAAGTTCATATACTTTTGTGCACTAGTCCATCTCTGACAAATTTGATTGAAAATCTTTTGATCTGCTGACTAGGGTTTATCGTTCACAAAATTTATAAAGGTTATTGATTAAAAAAAAAAAATAAGAGCTTAAAAAAATTTAAAAATAAAATAAAATTCAGCCTGAAAAGAAAAATTTGCTGAATACTGTGTTAAGGAGAAGGCTACCTATTGAGATTTGATTGAAAACTCCCATTAAACTGTGAATTAAAGCTAAAAGTGAAGATAAGTTGAGTTAGGGAATTGCTGACTACTCTTTAGAGTGAAAGCCGCCTTGAAAAAATTGCTCAAAACAATTTTATCTTGATACTTTCGATCAATAAGGTTTAGACAATGATCTGTTGAAATTTAACTGAAGATGGATTAGATTATATTTCACACACACACATGAACTTGCTAGATTAATTTCTAAATTTTTCAGTAAAATTTGCAAGTTTGATTTCATGTTGTGATTACTTTCTGAGATTTGAAATTATTTGAAGAATCTGTGAAGCCAAATATTTGTTCTCTCAGATATTTTTAAAATTCTCTGAAAGGGTTTTGAATCATGTGTTGACTGGATGATTTTAATGATTTGTGATTTAGATTTTAGTTTTAATGAAAAAAAAAACAGAATTTTTTTTTGAAAACTTTGGAAAATTCAAAAAGATTTTGATTTTTAGGTTTTCAGTTTGTTTTTGTTGATAGTTTTAATCACCGATGTGTTAAAATATTTTTTTAGAAAGAATTTGAAAAGTTGTTTTTCCAAATTTCTCTGTGGATTCAAGACTGGGGGTCTTGAACTGGTTCAATAGGGCTGAATCGGTTCAAGAGGGCTGAACCGGTTCAAGGGCTCGGGATTTGGGTTTAAAAATGCTTCAGGCCTCATTTGTTTGCAACATTACTCTACCTCTCTTACTCTCTCTCACTCTACATCTCACACATATATATCCATATGCATCATATCAATTTCTTGTCATTCATTTCATACTATAATATTGATCATTACATGCATCGGAGATTGAAATCAAAGATTGAAGAAATTGTGTGAAGATTTGAAGTTGAAAAATGGGTTTAAGTGAGTTTTGTGAAGATTGGGATTTCAACTTCGAGGATTGGTTAATTGTTTGAGTTGATTGACTAGATTGAAGCTTAATTGTGCTTGGGGAATATAAGTTTGCAATTGTTGTTTGATTTTTTGGGTGAATTGAAGAAGAAATCAAGCTATTCTATCAACACTTTTGGGGTTGCACACCAAGTGTTTGATAAAATTCCTGAAAGAGTCACAAGCTTCAAAGTGAAATATTTTCTAAGAACATGGCTCTTAAATTGACTAAGGAAGCAAAGGGGAAAGGAATTGTAAATCCAAGACCACCAAAAAGGTCCTGAACCGGCATCTCTATCCAAGAACCTCAAAGTGGTTCATAAGCTCCTAGTATGGCTATAATGAGATATCCATCAGTTTCTAGCACTGGTAGGATTGAATTTGATGAGTCCCATTTTTACAATGAAGAAGCTTGGAAGGTATATATCTCTATTTACCGGGATGGGCCAATAAAGATAGAGAGGAATGTGAATCTTCAGAAACTCCAAAACACAGCAGGGTGCAAACTTGTGAACTATATCAAATTGAATAATTGGCTTTACTTCACTAAGCTTAGCAAAGGCTATTATTGTTCGGATATGATTAGCTATTTCTATGCAAATATCCGTGAAGTTTATGACACTTACTTCATTGTCTCTCTGTTTGGAGTTGATTATACTATTGAAAAGGAGGATATTGAGACTATCCTTGGTCTCGTCATTTTAGTGGACACACTCTGCCTTTGACAGTCACCGGTCTTGATTTTACACGGATTGTTCCAAAGATACGTGTGCTGAACTCTTCTCTGAACCAAGATAGTATTCCAGCTCACTTTCTGACAGATGAAGCGACCTTCTTCAATTTATTTGCTATGGCTAATCTGGGTTACTTTGGAAAGAAGGATGAACTACCTCTTGATCGAGCACAAGTGCTTTATTTTCTTGCTAATAATGAGACTATACTGCTTGCAGAATCTATTGTGCAGCTTTTGATAGCTCATTACAAGAAAAATTCTCGCAAGTATTCTTCTCTGTTTCCAATGATCATCATGGAAATTCTTAAACAGAAGAATGTACAGATTCCTCCAAGAGCTTATCATAAGCCTAACATGACTGAATTGGATCCTCGTGCTTTGAACAAGTCAAAGACTGCTCGGTAGAATGCTAGAAGAGCTAGGAGAATTGTTGATGAAGGGTCATCACAAGTTTCAGAAATTTCTCAAATATTTCCTCCAAAAGGAAATTTCACGAAAGCAGATGCCAACGTCATGTATTCTCATCTACTTCAGCATCAGAATTTGTTGTTTGATAGGATGATGGTTAAGATCCGAGATCTCAAACTACAGATGAATCAGTTGAGAGGACAGCCGTCAAGAGTTCCAGATGAAGATGTATACAGGCATGCACCTCCCGATCCATCTCTGAGAGCTGAAGATAAGGAAGAAGATGAGGAAGGGGATGAGTATACAAATGAGGATGAGGAGGATGAGGAGGAGAGTGGTGAAGACTAAATATGTTGTTTATTATCTCTATGTGGTTGAGGGGACATGATGCTGTTTTTAATGTTATTTTCTCATGCATCATGACATCATGTTTTGTTTAATTATTGCACATCTTGTCTTTCTTTTTGGATATTCCTGGAATATGCTTTCAATGACTTCAATATGCTTATTTGGAATATGTTTTTTCTGTTCTCATGTTTATATACTGTTTTTTGTCAATTTGTTACAAAAATGGGGAGATAACACAGTATGATATTAAGGGGGAGAGAACAGATAGTCAATTTTTTTTTGGATATATATTTAAGGGAGAGTTTTTATAAATTTCTATTTATTAATATTCACTGGTAGTTGTTGCTTGATAGTGTGCAGGAATCAGGTCACGTCTTGTTTCCAAGAAGAATGGTGGTCATATGTCCAATTTTTGCCTTTTAACAAGGAATGTAATTTATTTTTCTGCTTTGGGTATATTGAAAAAAAAAAATTGTTTTTAGGATTTTGTCACAAAATTGCCAAAGGGGGAGATTGTGAGATATTAATTTATTTTTGGCAATTATCGTAGACATAACAAGTCCAAGTTGAGTTGTAATTCAAATTACTTGTTCTACAAGTTATCAAGTTCGACAGGGACTACAGAACTGGGAAGGTGTTCAAACTTTCCATACTTGAAGATTTTTTGAAGAAAAAGGTAAGAACACCACTTTAGGAAGGATTCTAAACAAGGTCGGACACATTTTACACTTATCATTTTGGCCGGAACTTACCGTAAAATGAACCTAGACTGAAGGACTTAAAAAATTTAGGTCTGCAAACCTTGAACCAGTTCAGCCCCTCTAAACCGGTTCAAGATGCTCAAGTTTGGCTTCAAAAATTCTCTGCCAAACTTGAACCGGTTCAACTTCTTTGAACCGATTTAAGATGTCCTGTTTGCTATACAACTTTAGTTTCCTTATTCAGAATTGTTTCCTAGTTGGTCTAGAATTGTACCAAATCCTATGCACGAATTTTACCTTATTTTCAGAGGGATTATGTCAGTCTGTACTCTATATAAACCATGTCATATTCATTGGTTTATTTACGGCTTTTACATTATTATTAAGATATTATTCTAAGCCGTAAGAAAACTATTTTTGCAGAAAATCAAAGTTAATTTTTCTGATATATTTCTAGAACACATACACTTAAACACATAGTGAGTTTAGAGTTGTGGTGTTTAAATCCTAATCGTGATCATACAGTTGTATTAACATCAATCAGACGAAACAGATATTCTTCTACATCATTCAGACGATTGAAGAACAGAAGTAAACGCAATCACACTTTGGAAGGATTGGAGTATTCGTGGAGTGTTGTCTGATCTACCTGCTACTTTTTTACGAATAGCAAGTGTAAGCCTGAGGTCAAGTTGTTATTGGACGGAGAGTCGTAAAGCCAGAGGATCGTCAGCAGTTGGTGTTGGGTAGAGCGATAGGGTATGAGCCAGAGTCAAAGTTTGGTATACTTTGTTTCAAGCATAGTGGATTGGTTTACTTTGGACTGCGCAGTCCACGAGGTTTTCTCATAACAGTTGACGTATTTTATCAACTGGGGTTTACTCGTTAAAATCCTGGTGTCATCTCTAACTTTATACTTTGCTTTATTTTATATGCATATGATTAAATGTTTAATTACTAAAATAAGTAAAGTTGGTAATGACATTGATCTATTTTACAAAATCTAATACTTTTCTAAAATACATTCCGCTGCGTACGACTCACAGAACTTTCAAATGATGTAAATAGCGTTACAATCTACCAATACGAGGGTCGAAGAGAAATGAAAAGAATATAAATTAAAGAAAGGTGATGGAGGGGAATGTTAGATTATGTTTGGTACAAATCATTAAAGGAAAAAAAAGGAAATGGGGAGATATAAATTAGGCATGATGGGTAGGGGTGGCAAGTTACGATACGACACGATAACACAACACGAGTTAAAAGGGTTTGGGTTTGGCATAAATAAGTTTGGGTCATAAAATGGTCAACACGATTAACCCGTTTAGTTAACAATGTTGGGTTAGGGTTGAGGGGTTCAACTCGTGTAACCTGTTTATGACCTATTTAAGTTAACATATTATAATCATGACTATGATCTATGTAATATGTTACCTATTTAAACCCAATTACTATAGATAGTTAAGTTATTTTAACATAAACTTTATCTATATCTTATAATTTTTCTTTTTATTTTGAATATTTGGGTTAATTATGACAAATTTTTTCTAATATTTAGTATTTGATTAAATATTAAATGTCTCGTTTTGATAAACAGGTCATTAAACGGGTTAATACATTTACCTGTTTAATAAACGGGTTGGGTTAGTGTTGAAGATTCTTGACATGATTATTAAATGGGTTAGGTTTATATTTACCTATTTAGTATAATATCTTTATATCGACACAACTCACTAACACAAATTGCTACCCTTAATGATTGGTGAGTTTTGTTATCCTTTTAAAAATGGGAGGAAATGAAATGAAATGAAATGAAATGAAATGAAATGAAATGAAATGAAAGGGCTATAAAGTTTATTTAAAAAATTTTAATACCAATTTTACCCTTATTCTTGGTGTTTTTATAAAAGACAAAACAAATAAAAAAGGTACCATAGTAAATTCATTTATTAAAAAACTTATGTTGTTGACACAACAATTCTTGCCTACGTCCATTTCACACCGGATTGCCAAATTTCACAAGGGTTTATTTGGATATCTTTGAAACATAAAAATTGGTCATTTTTATGTTTGAATTCATGAAAGAAAACCTTAAGAAATTGACAGCATGAAATAAATAAATTGAAGCTTCCTTTTCATTAGATGACTATATCCAAAATCATAGAGTATTTTTACATTATAGAATGGAGTAAATTTTGAGCCAAGCCAGTCAATATCAAAGGACATCCAATTTAAGTTATAGATATATTTTTTGTTTTTCCTATTAGCATAATATATATTTTTGGATTAATGGTTTATATATATATATATATATATATATTTTTTTTTTTTTGAAGCACTTTGTGTATCTAACTATGCTTTTAAATGGCTCCTGCCTTTAGGTTTTGGCCATTCTTGTTGTTTGTTCATTACAATTCTATATTTCAACAGACATGACGGATAAAATTTTCTCATCTCTATGTTAATCAATATGTTGATAATTACTTGAATGCAGAATTTATTGTAACACAGACGTATGTAAGTGTTGACATAAAATCCAAAAGAAAAAAGTATGATTGTAGATTCCATAATTAATTCTTATAAACGTCAACGGAAACAACCATTTTATATCACAAATGATGTAACTCGACTAATTTTGTTTAAGCATTTTAAAGTGTGTATTTTTTTTTTTTTTTTTTTTTTTTTTCTAATACCTTCTTTTGATCATGCAATTGAAAACAATGACATAAACCTAATCCACCATTAAAACTTATGTTCTTGGTGATCATACAACACACTTTTTCAAAAAGCAAGGAAAAGGAAATAAATCATTTGATTATCTGATGCAATATATGGTAGTATGTCCACTTCTTTGTATTATTGAACCAACAAGATCTGCACAACCAGACTTGAAGGAACCAAGTTTTTTTTAAAAAAAAAAAAAAAAAAAAAAAAAACCTAATAATATTTTGGGTGATAGCTTATGCCACTTGATTCATATACTTCAATTAATGAAATACCAAACACTTTGTGACTGTTTTTTAGTGATTTATTTAAGAGTTGGGACACAAGGAAAGGGACATAAATGCCTGACAATTACATAATCACATCACATTATTATAACAAATTAATTAATTATCATACTATTTTAACATCCTTTGACTCTCAAATTGTCTCTATGGAAAATTAAATCAAAAAAAGGTTTGACTGGTTGGTGCAATACATGACTTCAGCAGCTAAACTTACCACAAAACTGCATCATAAAAGATTAAGCAATTAATTCTCCATTGTCATATAGATTGATAGATTAGTACAATATATATATATATATATATATATATATATATATATATATAACCTCACTAACTACTTGCTAAAGATGATGTATACATGACTTAAGCACTAAAATTACCACAAAAATTGCATCATAAAAAGTTAAGCAATTCACTATTTGCTGTACTAAATTTGATAGTTAGAAACTTGATTAACTAGAATCATCAATATTGACAAGTTTGTCACATAGAGGAATCATAAATTTGTACAATATATTAATAAATAACCCTCACTACTTGCATATATATATATATATATATATATATATATATATAAACTGGAGTCAAAAGCAGGCTGTGGTGGTCAAAATTACTTCCCTAATAAGCTAAAGCTCAAAGTCAAGAGACAAATTGGTATATAAGTCTATGGAATAAACGGCAAACAATTTTAAGGTCACATTTGTTTTCATTGTAATAATCTGTGTTTTGGCCGGGAAGCCGGCAAATTTAACTTTGATTATGAGCAAATGCTAACCATGATCTACGGTGCTTGTATGTGTTAATAGTGACATCCCTATTACTATTTCTCAATCCAATTTAACTTATTATCTATATAGCTATTGTAGATTTCTATTTCCACACCTTATATCAGCAATTTGGTGCTTGTTTTTATTGAAACAAACAGAAATATGCAAAAGAGCAGGAGCTCCACTAATAATGAGACTCATAACTAGTGTGTCACTTATAACTTCTTGGATTCCCTAATTTCAGGGGAATATTTTATGGCTCTCTTATATGTTGTGGGTCCCACCATGTTACCGTGGTGTGATGGAATTCACAATATATATGAGAGAGTCGTAGTATCAGAACTCGTCTATCATATCACAATTCACATACCGTATTTATTATAGAACTCGTCTATTATATCACAATTCAAATACCGTATTTGTTATATTATTAGGTTAACAGGGGTTAGTCTATGACATCCTTGAGGATTTGTATTTCCATTTGGTTCATAAAGGCGCATGTTTTGGTCCTACTCCATGTTATTTCATACAATTTCAGTTTTATGAGCCCTTAAAAATCTAATATATATGTATGCATTGTGTATGCCAAACTTACAAATATCCGTGAGCATGAATGTATATACTCTAAGAGAAACTATTATATGTACACTTTTAGTATCACTATTATATATACACTTTTAGTATCTTGATTAATTAATTTTGAATAAGTTATATGTGCATTTTGTAAGCTGTGTGAGTTTCTTGTTAAGAAATATATATATATATATATATATATATATATATATATATATATACACACAGGCCTACATAGTTTTCTTTATTGATTCAAAAATTACAACACCACCATATTTCTGTTAAGAGAGTATGATTTACAAGGTGTAATTAAAATAAAATAAAAAATTTGAAATCCAATTCCGGTAAACTTCGAAAGATTAATGAATTTTTTTTTGGAATACCTATGGATGATATATTTTAATTGAACCGGTATTAACTTACAAGATAAAAAAAGGTATGGGTTCCACTTTTTTTATATTTTATATATATGACCGATTAAAAATATAAATTAATGAATTATGTTGTTCAACTCTTCAGCTTTAAAAACATTTTTTCTTTTTCTTTTTATTTATATTTATTTGTGAAATCATAAGGTATGTATGTAATTATGGTGAGATAAGGTTTGCATCACAGTTCGCTTTTCCTAAACCAGGATCAAACCAGCAATGGCAATATTCGATTAACTTCAATTCTATTCGAAGATAGGATTAGTGTCCCTATACAAGTCCACATGATTGCAACAAAACAAACACCGCAGAATTGTGAAGTGACACGTGGCAAAAGCATAGCCAATAGAACTCTATCCAACTCATAAATCTAATCCTATCATCATCCACTTCCCACATCCGAAATCCAAAACCAGCCATTTTCCTTCACAAAAAGAAAAACAACATAATCCATTTTCTACTTACTTCTCATCTCACATTTCATACCCAAAATACAAAGAAGATCAAAAGAGAGAGAGAGATTAACTCGAATTAATGGCCTCCACAGCTTGTTTCTTGCACCACAATGCACTCACCACACCAACAACTGTATCATCATCAAAGCCACGCCATGTGACATCCATGAAGCCCAACCAACTTGTCTGCCGTGCCCAAAAACAAGTACAGGCCGTCCATGAAGACGACGCCGCCGTCGTCTCTCGCCGGTTGGCCCTCACTGTGCTCATTGGTGCTGCAGCCATTGGCTCCAAGGTTGCCCCTGCTGATGCAGCTTATGGGGAAGCTGGTATTTAATTACTTCTATATATGTCTGCATAACCCATGATTAATCCTTCAAATTGAAAAAATAGATTCAATTATAAACAAATTCAACATTTTCTTTTAGGAAATAATATAATTATAAACAAAAATCTAATTTTGTTGTTAGAAATTTAGAAAGGGAGATGATATTCATGCTACACTCTACTGGAATTTTTTTAATAATTAAAAGGACAAAACTACCCCTCAAAAGTGGACAAAATTACCTTTCATAAGTGGGGTGTGAATGTGTGATTGTACTTTTAACAATTATATAATTATTAAGTGTAAGGGGACATTTTTATAAATGCCCTCCTTTTTTTTTCTTTTTCTTTTTTCCTTTAAATCAAATGATGTAGTAGTCCTTATACTTCATTCTCCTGAATTGAATTAAAAACAATGATGATATTTCACATTAAGAGTGTTTTTGTCATCTCTCTCAATGTAAATGTGTTTGTGAATGCTAATTATGTCAATGGTGTTATTCTGGTTATAACAGGGGGACATTTATTTATTTCTTTTAAGTGCCATGTTGGATGTCACGACACATATCATAAAATACTTTTATTCATTCATGGTCTGTTGTTATAGGCTCAAAAGATGTTTAGCCCATTAATTACCAATTAGCATCTGATATAATGTTATTGTAAGGCATTAATTATGACAAATTGATAAATGTATCAGTATGAAATTTGATTCTAAGCGTTAAGGTTAAGAGCTTGATTAATTAGCCCACAATTTTATTTTATTTTTTCGCGATACACAATTGTGCACTTAAATAAGATGATATTAGAAATCCACAATAAAGCTTGTTTAATGTATCTATTAACTCTGTTCTGTTAGCATCCAACAAATTAGCTGGTTTCTTAACATTTTTCAAATATGTATGTATGTTGATTTATTTACTTTGTATTGTAAGAAAAATTAAGAATGTTTTTGGTTTATATTGGCTTGGTGTACTTGAACATGTTTCCTAAGTTTTGAAGTAAATGTTGGCTTGGTGCACTTAAAATGTTTCTTAGGTCTTGAAGTTATAGTTGGTTGCAGCCAATGTTTTTAGCATATTTTGGCTCTGTGTAGAACATGTTTCTTAACTATTTAAGTGATGTTTGGTTGCAGCCAATTTATTTGGCTTATGTTGGCTCTTTCTTTTGTGATGGAATATGTTCTATGAATAATGTTTGATTGCAGCCAATGTTTTTGGGAAGCCGAAGACAAACACAGACTTCTTGCCTTACAATGGACCGGGATTCAAGATCTTGTTACCAGCAAAATGGAACCCAAGCAAGGAGGTTGAGTACCCTGGTCAGGTTCTTAGATACGAGGACAACTTCGACTCCACCACCATGGTCGCTGTTATGGTCACCCCCACCGACAAGAAATCCATTAATGACTTTGGTTCACCCGAAGAGTTCCTCTCCAAGGTAAGCCTTTTTTATCCTCTCTCTTTGCTTGGAATCATGAAAATTGTTTCCTGATGTTGTCATTTTGTCTTGAGATCTTTTGTTGGTGTTCTTTTGGTTAGTAGATTGTCCAAACTTCACATATATATGTTGGGAACAATGTTAGCTGACAACTAAGTTTTGATATTACTCTTTTTCAGGTGGACTATTTGCTGGGCAAACAATCCTACTCTGGCAAAACTTCTTCAGAGGTAACTCATTAGCACTAGTTAGAGGAAAATTTATTTAATACACTGCTATATTGTGCGGACAATATTGCTGACTATATATGGTTTATTTCAATTAGACACCTAGAAATGCAATTCCCATTGTAGATGATACGAGTATGGAGCATGCCTGGAGCATGCCTGATAATACTGTACACTTTACCCGAACTTCGTGAAAATACCCTTGATCGAATATTTTGGGAAGTATTTTGGCATTTTCACATTTGTTAAGTAGCTCTAATTCTACATCGGTATAGTAGGGGGTGGTTGTCATCATTCTGAACAACGTAGTCCAAGTTTTGGGTGAATCACATAAATCCTCATTTCTTAAGCTAAAAAATGTTACATGGCGAGAACATGAAATTTGTATTATACACATGGGATTGTTCTTATTATGGAATATGAACTGGAATTGGTCAGGGTGGTTTTGATCCGGACGCAGTAGCAACAGCAAACATATTGGAGACTGCTACTCCGGTGATCGGTGGCAAGCAGTACTACTCATTGTCTGTGTTGACAAGGACTGCTGACGGAGATGAAGGCGGCAAGCACCAACTGATCACAGCTACTGTGTCTGATGGCAAGCTCTACATATGCAAGGCTCAAGCCGGAGACAAGAGATGGTTTAAAGGAGCAAGAAAGTTTGTTGAGAGCACTGCAGGTTCCTTCAGTCTGGCTTGAGAAAAATGATCTGTGTGGATTTAATTTGTATCTAGTTCACATTATAAAACATCATATTTGGTAGCTTTGTCTGGACTGAACCTTCTTTTTTTTTTCTTATGTGAGTTCTGTAACTTTTTTTTTTTTTTTAAGAAGTTTGTTAAGAGGAAGCTACGCGAATATTGAATGTTTCTTTGGTGAGAATAATTTTCCTTTATTGAGTTGAGAGTCTGTTTTAAGTCTTGAAAACAGCTTTCAAAAACTTTGAAAAATAAAAAATAATGGAGAATGCTATTATATGATAACAGACCTTTCGCAACATTTCAATAAACTGTCAACCAAACAGAAAAAAAGATATTAAGTCGTGAAATACTTTGTCAAACTTATAAAATATACTCAATATATTGCAAGTGATGAACCTTGGAAGCTAAAAATTTTCTCGGAGATTTTTGGAGCTAGAATTGAAACAGCAGATAATTACTTAGGCACATCACTATAACACAAAATGGAATCCTAATTATGAAACAGACTGCAAAATTAATTGGAATTATAAATATAACTGGAAATATTAATTCGTACTTGTGTAAACCTTGGAAGTGTTTGTGTCATTCAAGGTTGATTTATTTATGGTCATCAAAAGACTTTTCCAATTTCTTCCTCCTAACTTAATTAAGTATAGATAATTTAAACCTCACTCTTATAAACGGTTTATACAAATAATAGGGATGTAAATATTTTGTTGTTACAGCACCTCTTATAACAATCGGGTGACCGCTATCACTCATACGTGTGACACGACCATACATGTGAATGATCGTGACCATCCACTATCGTACGACACATGTGTTGACATGTTATACTACAGAGAATTCAAACTTCAAATTATAGACTACAATAATCTTATCTAAACTACACTTAGAGTTTTTTTTTTAATGACGAATTGGCCAGCCACATAAAGCTCCTTTTTCTTTATTTATAGATTTCCTAGAAGGAACAGTATCATTACAGGATTATTCAGAAGTGTGGACCATTTCATTAGCAATTCAGAAAATTATTTAAAGGGCTTTGATATTTACTAACAGTTTCATAATAAATTTGGAGTTAGTGATTATGTCCAGAAGGAAATTAGAGATAAATTTACTTTTGACATTATTCAATTTAAATTTTTATTATTATACTTAAACAATGACCGAGAATATAATATTTTAACCTAATTTTAACATTGCATAGAAGCGCCAAATATTGGCAAATAATGTTAATGAAAAGGAAGTTATAATATGACAATTGAAGTACATTTTTTTTTTTTTTTTTCACATTACTTGTGATTCCCGCCAAACTTTAGTAAAAAGGTTACTTTATTTATTTATTTATTTTTAAAAGGTTACTCAATACACGAGTATACAATTTTTTATTTCAAGTACCTGTTTTTCATTTCAATCCGGCCTTGTTGGTCAGGCCCACTTACTTTGCAGGCCCAAGACGATGACTTGTAAATCAGAATATGGGTAAAAACAGGATGCCAAAAAAAAGCCCACAAGACGAAATCCTAATTCTATTACTAGTAGAATTAACACACAAATATATCACAATTCTATTAGAATTACACAAGTATATATATATATACACACACGATATACACACACGATATACACACTTACCCAGTCTCACAAATCTTTCCTTTACTGCTTCGTTCTTCTCTTCCTCAAGCCGGCGGCGTAGATCGGAGGAGTTTGGGAAAACCCTTGCCCTCCACAGATTTTTAACGACCTTTCATTCATATCAGGTACTTATTAATATGTTTCACCTCTCTATATATGTATATTTATTTTGAGCGGTTATTTGTAGTGAATTTTATTGGGCTTTATTGGGTTGGCTTGAATATCTGTTTTGAATAAAATATGGTCCATGTGTATATATATATCTGTGTGCATGATTGTTTGGGATGACAATATCAACTGTGCTTCACTTTCGCATATATCTGATAACCCATAGTTTGAAATGGTTCTGATTAAATCTATTGCCTTTCTTCACTTTTCTGGAAAAAAATCTATTGTTTTTTTTTTTTTTTTTTTTCCTTCATGACATTATGGCTTATGCTATATAAATGTGATGTAAATATATAGTGTATGAGGATTAGTTTTGCTAGGCTA
Source organism: Cornus florida (assembly GCF_030987335.1). Lineage (NCBI taxonomy): Eukaryota > Viridiplantae > Streptophyta > Magnoliopsida > Cornales > Cornaceae > Cornus > Cornus florida. Next base: position 84,187,537 of record NW_026775581.1, on the reverse strand, counting down.
TATACATGTGATGTAAATATATACTCTGTATGAGGATTAGTTTTGCTAGGATTGGAAATTTAATGCACTTGAAGATGAGATAGAAAATACTTCCAGAGATACACTCTTCCCTCCTCATTCTGTCCTTGAAGAACACTTCTTGGTATATGGTGAGCTCTTGTTTCTTCTGTTGTTGACATGTTTCTAGACCCGAAAATCGACTAGGTTACTAGAGTGTTGGTTAAAAATCTTGTCTTGCACCATCTCCTTATGCCACTACTGTCTTTATTTTTGTAGGTATGTTTATACTTGTTTACTATGTATTTTATATGTGCTTGTAGGCATGTTTATACTTGTGTACTATGTATTTTATATGTGCTTGTAGGTATGTTTATACTTGTGTATTTATATGTGTTCAAATTGATGTCAATTCAATGAAGGCTTAGATTTTGGTTTAAATTTGATTTCTCTTCCCTGGTGAGAGATAAACTCATCAGGGAAAGTAGGGGAAAAGGAAAAAATCTGTTTATGTCACTTGTGTCTCTCAAGAACCAGTTCAAGTTCACTGTCTGTATACTTGCTCAATTTCATTGTTAATTTGTGGGGCTTCATATTCCTATACTGTTAGAACTTTGCAGTTATGGCTGGGTTAGCACCAGAGGGTTCTAAATTTGATGGCCTTCAGTATGACGCCAAAATGAAAGAATTGTACGATATTTCTTGTCCTTTTTCTTCCTTTTTTACTTTTAAAAATTTGTGACTTCATTCTTACCTTGTAATTTTAATGATAATTGTCATGTTTGATTAATGAATTGATAGGGACACCATTGGGACTGATGGGCAAGAATTCTTCACCACATCTGATGAAGTTCATGAAACCTTTGATCAAATGGGATTGCTGGAGAATCTCCTGAGGGGCATCTTTGCTTATGGTAGAGCAACTTATTGCTTTCTCTTCTTAGTTTATTATAAATTCCTGGGGAGGTTTTGATGCGCAATGCATAAAGCCTATTTGTTTCTTCAATTAAAAAATTAAATGACACTATGCCTGATTAGATGATCATGATCATTCAGTTCTACTATTTTAGTTATCGTAGCTTCTTTTCTAGAGCGTTCAAATTTTAAATCAATGAGAGCTGTTAATTTCAGTGACTCAAATGTAATAGAGTTAGAGGCAGTAGCCTATCTATTTGTGGATTGACTAGTGCGTCGTCGGGATTGGTGAAAATTTATGTTGTGCAATGTTCTCAAACTATTGACTTATATTGTTGTTTATCTTCTTAATCGCCCTTTTGGAAAAGTGGAGAGCTGATGTTGGGTCTGAATTTCTTTGTAGGTTATGAGAAGCCCTCTGCAATTCAGCAAAGGGGGATTGTTCCCTTCTGCAGAGGACTTGATGTGATCCAACAAGCACAATCTGGAACTGGAAAAACAGCAACTTTCTGCTCTGGAATTCTCCAGCAGCTTGATTATGCCTTGGTTCAATGCCAAGCTCTGGTTCTTGCACCCACCCGTGAACTGGCACAGCAAATCGAGAAGGTTATGCGGGCAATTGGTGACTATCTTGGTGTGCAGGTTCATGCTTGTGTAGGAGGTACCAGTGTCCGTGAAGATCAGCGCATTCTCTCTAGTGGAGTTCATGTTGTTGTTGGCACTCCTGGTCGAGTTTTTGACATGTTGCGGAGACAGTCACTTCGCCCTGATTCCATAAAAATGTTTGTGTTGGATGAAGCAGATGAAATGCTTTCACGAGGTTTCAAGGATCAGGTGCTTTTCTTTGATTCACGTGTATTGTTTGTCTGAAGTTGTCACCTGCATACTTGCGTATCACATAATTTGTGTTTGAAATGATTAATGAAATATATACATGAGGAATGATCCATTCTATATAGTAAGTCGAAGCTTGCTTTGATTTACAATATCTCGTCTTTTTAAAATAATAATAATAATAATAATAATAACTTGCCCCTTGGCAATTTTGAGTTGAATTGCATAAATAAAATAAGTTGGAAGAGAAATAGGTTAGGACTGTAGTTTTTGAAGAAAAGTATTACATGCACTGCCTTTTTGTTTTCATTGATTGCATGCTGCTGAGTTGTTAGGCTTATATATGGAGATATTTCAGTTGAAGCTGTGCTTGCTAATGAAGCAATTCCTGTTCTAATGATGAAAATTTGTTTTTGTCAGATCTATGATATTTTCCAGTTGCTGCCACCAAAAATTCAGGTCGGGGTATTCTCTGCCACAATGCCACCTGAGGCCCTTGACATCACTAGGAAATTTATGAATAAACCAGTGAGAATTCTTGTGAAACGTGATGAGCTCACTCTAGAGGGTATCAAACAATTCCATGTCAATGTTGAAAAGGAGGAATGGAAGCTTGACACACTTTGTGATCTTTATGAAACTTTGGCCATTACACAAAGTGTCATTTTTGTTAACACCCGGCGCAAGGTCGACTGGCTTACTGACAAGATGCGCAGCCGTGATCACACAGTCTCTGCCACCCATGGGGACATGGACCAGAACACGAGAGATATTATCATGCGTGAATTCCGGTCCGGTTCCTCTCGCGTTCTCATTACCACTGATCTTTTGGCGCGTGGTATTGATGTTCAACAAGTCTCTCTTGTGATCAATTTTGATCTTCCAACGCAGCCCGAGAACTATCTTCATCGGATTGGACGAAGTGGACGATTTGGGAGGAAGGGTGTTGCCATCAACTTTGTGACCCGAGACGACGATAGAATGCTGTTTGACATCCAGAAGTTTTATAATGTGGTAATTGAGGAGCTGCCAGCAAATGTTGCTGATATCCTTTGATGGGTTTTGATCTGGCAAGGTAGATTATTTTCGATTGGGAAGTCATTTATGATATTATTTTTAGGGGGTTAGTGACTTTGAAGATTTTTTATTCTTTATTTACAATTGACAGATGCCTACTACTGTGCCATGGGGACCTGTCTTTTGCACAATTTGGTCGTAGTAGGAATCTATTCTCGCAAATTTTGTTTTGCTTTTGTGTTGTATCGTGCCTAAAACAAGTAGCAAAATCATATGCTGTTTGAATTTGACATGATTGAGTTTTATTAGTTGGTTTCTGATTTTGTTTATGAGTACAGATATTGAAATAGTTGCGCCATTGTTGTTTCTTGTGAGCTGTAAACTTGAATTCTGTTCTCGCTTTTAATTTTTTTTTAAGAAGTCCATACTTTTTCCCTATTCCTTTTTCCTTTGTGCTCTAATGTAATTTGAGCTTCCATTCTCATTTTTACCATTACCCATGCTACTCAGGTTCTGCCCTTTTTTTTTCATTGTTTACGAAATTGAGGCTTTGTTGCCAAGAGCTCGTGTAAACTACTGTTCTTCATCTTGGTCCTTGCCAGTCCTGTGCTCTGGTCACCTAGATCAATTGGGGCTCTATAGACTATTTTTGTATGCATCAAGTTTACTTTGCTTCCCAAAGTGAACCCTCTTGATGGCCTTCAACCTATGAAAAGTTATTGAAATTATTAGAGACAGAAAAGCAAAAGCACAATCTGTGGCGGGGAGATCTCCATGGTGTTTGTGAGACATTAATGTTTATCCGGACCTACTTTACTAATTAGGATTATAAGAGATTACTAATTAGGGTTATAAGAGATTACTAATTAGGATTTGTTGGGTAAGTACTAATTAGGCAACGTGTAGCAGACTAGTGAGTACCCTATTGTTGAGGTGTGATGGCTTTTGCATGCAATTGAATGGACAAAGAAGCTTAATGCCCTCTCTCCACGTTCATTTGTGCACTAAAGTTTTATGAATACTAGTAATATATACGAATTCAAGCATATGTATGTATAATTATATACATATTTATATAAGGGACTTTTACAGTAAAAATATATTACCCATAGCCAAACGTAGTTTACATAATTACAAATACATGGACTAAGTTCTATTTTAGTCCTGTATTAAGCTGAATTTATATTTTCACCCCTAGGAGTTTAATTTATGCACAATTTACCCAAAGAATAACTTATTCAAGTATTAGAATTTTGTCAAATAGTTTTTAGAAACTTCTACATAGCACTAGAATTAGGAGACACAATACGTAGTCTACAAAGAAGAATTGAAGAACTTAGATCTAGAATTATATTAATACAAAATATTTTAGAAGATAGACGACAACGATTTTAGTTTATGAATAGATTTGACTTTAATAATTTAGATACTTTTATAAAACGATTAAGAGAAAATTTAGATTATATTAAAGAACAAATAATACAGAATTCTAGTCCAAATAATTTAGATAACAAGATAATATTAGTCGTAATTAAAGATATCAATAGTGATATTAAGAATATTGTTGAAAACCAGAAAATAATCATAGACTCTTTAAAATCCCTTAAAACCGATATCCAAAAATTATTACAATAGTTTTATGAGCACTAGTAGTCCTGATTATTTAACCGCGTTAGCTGAACTTTACAAAATAGATAAAGAACTTATAGGATTTACTAACTTTAAAACAGACGTACCGTTAATTAATATACATATTAGACAAAATAACTTTTTAATCCAGTTATTACTCCAGTTATCTGATAAAGTTAATAAACTTGAAGAGAAATTATAAGTAATACAAGAAAGCATTCCTAGAGAATCTTCAAAAGAATTATCTGAATTATCAGATAAAATAAAAGAGATAAAATTGTCAGCTAATAACCAATCCTTTCCTACAACAGCCAAGTGTATAAATTTATTACAACTTCAACCTCATAAGCAAATACCACAATAGCCATTATCCTTAGAAAAGCCAAAGAAATAATGAGAGTAGAAGATTTATATGATAATGAACATGATGCTAAAAAATATATAGAACAATGAATGAAGAAGGTAAAAAATAAAGTTAATCTTTATTCTAATAATTTATTAGATTTTCATAGCAAGATATATAATCATTTTAGCCAAAGAAAAATAAGTGCAGTTAACAATCAAGTTATTTTAGACCTTATAACACCCGAAGCATGCCAAGAACTAAATGATAATAATTTAGAACTTATGTATTTAGACGTCATAATGATAGGATTAGTAGGATTAAACAGAGCAGAAATTGAAACTAGAGCACTTGCTTATACTTATGATGACCGATGGAATAACCATCAACAAGCACAAATAGTCAGCGCCGAAATAGACTTAACCGACAATGCCGCAAAAGTAGGATGTATTCCCAATTATACGATGACTACTAGAGAATTCAGTAAACATATTAAGATAGCTATATCCACAAAAGGATATAATATAACAGAACAATTTGAAAATCTATTAGTTAATACTTTATTTATGGGAAAAACAGTTAATTAGTATAACTTAAAATTTGAAGCCCAATTTAGTGAAATAGTTAAACCTTTTAGTAGCAAATATGTCCAGATGATATAAGCCAAAAAAGTAAGCAGTATTACCCATGAAGGAACAAAATGGAAATTACCTAAACTTACTACTACACCTAAAAAGATTCCCGAAAATAATATGATCTATGTATCAAATAGCGGAGATGCTAGCATAAGGTTTAGTAATTATAAAAGACAAGATAATTTAGTTGATGATACTCAAGAAGACTTCTTAACTACACTAATAGAGATAGAATCTCCTGAAAAAATAAATGTTCTTTATGATAGATTAGAAGATGAAATTCTAGATAAAATAATGTACGATTTTGATAATTTAGAATTAGAAGCATTGCAAGAAAAATATCCAGAACCTAAATACCAACTTATCGAAAGTATTTATTTAGGACAAGGAAATAATGATGATATTAAGAAAAATATTCTAAGTGTCGAATTTGAATCCTTCTATACAGCATTAAAATTAAATACAGTAAAAGAAGAGTTAAATGTAATAGAGCATAGAGAAGGGAAAGCACCAGAAGTATCAGATACTAAGTCAATCGACCAAGAAATGAGTGACCAAAGAAAGACTAACACCTCAGGTAGTAATACCCTAAGTGATGATTTCACTACTGGACAAAGATTAAATCCCTCACGAGAAACTTATGTTAAAAATAGAAATATATTAGATATGTACACATTAACACAATATCGTAGACAATATGATAATATACCAGCGCAACCATCAGGAACAATATTAGATATAGTAAGGCACGATCCCCAAGACTGGGCAAAGGTAATCGAAAATTGGGAACAAGATTGTATTCGGCAATCTATTTTGACCAATTTTGACAATAGAACTCAAGTCTTAACCTATTGTGAAACCTTATTAAGAGAAACCATTCATGACTGGTGGCAGGCTTATAAAGTAATTTATCCAAATGATTATACCATCTTACGTGATAATTTTACCATTCAAGGCTTTAAAAGCCTCATTAAAAAAGTATTAATTGGTGAAGACAGATTATTAGATGACACCTTAATAAAACAAAACGAAGCTTTACATAATTTAGAATTACTACAGATTTGTAATTTTAGATACATAAAAAACTACACTAATAAGTTTTTTGAGTATTTTGCAGCCACTGGTAAAACAGGTGATAAAACATTATTTGATCGATATCTTCAGAAGTTACCCAGAAGCGTAGGAACTAAAATATGGGAAAAATAGTTAGAAAACCCTAGACGCGTTACGCTAACCATAGGAGATAGAGTTAATCATGTATATAACATGTTAAAAGCAGAATGTCGACAACGTAAAGAGTCTAAACAAATCAAAAAATAATTTTATTATACGTGTAGACAAATAGATTTTCCACCCCAGTATGGGTGTATGCCTCAGAAAAATTACAATTATAAGCATAATAAACCTAAAAAATATAATCTGCGTAAAAGCAAGACCTACAAGAACTTTCGTAATAAATAACCTTATGTCAGATTAACCCTAGGCAATTCAGAAAGCGGCGAAAAAGAGCTCAACTTGTTGTCTTAGAATTTCTTTGTATGTAGGAGAAAACAGGACAACAAAGACAAGGATAATAAGGTAAACAATTTACCCACAAAAGAAAGACACTACAAATATGTTATTTGTGGAGATCCAGGACACATTAAACCAAATTGCCCTCATCGATACAAACAGAATCCTATTAAAAGGATACAAGAAAAAATCAACATACTTGAAGATATTGAATAACAGATAGAAGAATTATATAAACTAGAAAGTATTTATGACTCTGACGATGATAATGAAAATATATATAGTATCGAGAGCTTAGATAGCAATTTTGATAATGATGAAGACTTTGAACAAGGGCTTCATTCAATAGAAGAGTTCGTTCACACTATAAGTAATCCCTCATGTCAGTATAACTTAGTTAGTTTTCAATTTTCTTCTTATAATTGCAAACAGTGCAACACATCTATTAAAAAAGGTCATTACTGTAAAAACCATTGTAAAACTTTATTATGTCATAATTGCTATACAAAATATGAAGATAAGCAAGAAGATATTTTAGTTAAATCTATAAATTCAATATATAAACCATCTAGTCTAATTCAATTCCCAGTAACATTAGAATTTAGAGAAAAATTAGTTCAAACCTCAGCTATGCTTGATACTGGAGCATCTAAAAGTATAATTCAAAAACATTTGGTCTCAGACGAAGCCTTGGTAAAGTTAAATTATAATGTTAACATAAGCCAGTATAATAATGAAAAACTTCCAATAACCCATTGTGTCCAAAACATTCCTATATTAATTAATAATGAAAAGTTTGTTTTACCCCAAACTTATGTAGTTAATAATATTCTTAGCACCTATGATTTTATCTTAGGATTAAATTTTATAAACTCACTTACCGAAGGATTTATGTACACACCTACAGGTTTATAGTTTTTTAAGAAAGAAACCTTTATTCTATCTAGAGATCCTTATATTCCTCAAAAAGATAAAGGAGCCATTACCTATGTTAATACTTCCTATGACAGAAGAAACGACAGAAAATTTATTTGATGTATCCGAATTTTTAGAAGACATTTCTGAAGCCTTAATGTTTCTTAGTCATCTTGATGAACCAAAGATTTTCCTTAATAATAAAGTTATATTAAAAAACCCCAAGCTAAACATTGATAGTCTTATAAGATTAGCTGAAACCACAGAAATTTTAGAAGAAGACCCCCAGAAACACGGGTATAAAAATAAAATTGAAGCAAAGTTAAATATAATAAATCCTTTTATAACTATTAAGACACAAGATAATCCTCATACCTTAGACGATCAAGAAGAATTCCAAAAACAAATTAAGGAACTGCTATTACTAAAAGTAATAAGAAAAAGTAATAGTCGATATAGGAGTCCAGCTTTTATGGTTAGAAATTATGCAGAAATAAAAAGAGGAAAGACTCGTATGATTATAAATTAATCCCTAATATAGATGTTTTACTAAATCGAATCCAAGATAGAAAATGATTTTCTAAATTTAACTGTAAATCAGAATTTTGGCAAATCCGGATGGTCGATGAATCCATTGAATGGACAACATTCACATGTCCTGAAGGACATTATGAGTGGTTTGTTATGCCTTTTGGATTAAAAAATGCGCTACAAGAATTTCAGCGTAAAATGGATACTATATTTAATAAACACTCAAAATTCTGTTGTGTTTACATCGACGATATCTTAGTCTTCAGTCAAACTAAAGAAGAACATAGAAAATATCTTGAACTTATATTCAACGAGTTTATAACACAAGGACTCTTTATAAGTAGTAAAAAGATGATATTAGAAAAACAAGATATTGAATTCTTAGGTTTATACATAAAAGATGGAAAAATAGAATTACAATCTCATATTGTCAAAAAGATTCTAGACTTTCCTAATAAATTAGAAAAAACCAAGTTGTTACAAGCATTTTTAGGATTATTAAACTATGGTCGTAATTTTATTCCAAAATTAGGACAACTAGTAAGACCTTTATATTCAAAACTAGGAAAACATGGTCAAAGGTATTTCAATACCCAAGATATAGAGTTAGTTAAGAAAATTAAATCTTTAGTCTCTTAGTTAGAACCTTTACAACTCCCACTTGAAAAAAGTTATAAAATTATTCAAACAGATGCATCAGCTCAAGGATGGGTAAGATTACTTCTTCAAAAACCAACAAAAGAATCTTCTCGAGATGAAGAACAAACTTGTCGCCATGCTAGTGGAACTTTTAATAAAGCACAATCTATTTTACCCTCGACAGATCTGGAAATTTTAGGGGTAACCAACTCTATTGAAAAGTTTCAGATATTCCTTGATAAAGAATTTCTTATACGAACAGATTGTGATAATATAGTTAAATTTGCAAATAAAGCAAAACAACAGCGGATGTATGCTAAACGATGGATTTCCTTTATTGACTGTATTACTGAAAGAGGTTTTAAACCTATATTTGAACATGTCAGAGGAAAAGATAATTATTTAACAGATATTCTATCTCATTTACTAATCGATTGTTAAATTTTGCAGGAATGGAGATCAAGAGCAACAATAGCTATAGCCTTATACCAGGCACTTCCAATTCTCTTTTAATTATCCAAAACCCAGCTCAACAGTTCTGCGCTAGACATAATCTTTTTCCTAACCAAAAACTTATTTTAGATAATATTTGGTTTTCTAGAAACAACCCCGATAGAACTCTCGTCAGAAATCTAAACACTTTAAGTGAAATATTTCGTATCATCTAATAAAGTGTATCAGAATTTACAGCAAGAATATGAGACGCTTATATCTCATTATAAAAGTTAAATTTAGCTTATCAAAAGGCGACAACAAATCCCACGGAACTAACTATTTCTGAGCAACGGACTGATGAAGATGAAAATCTTCAGAAGGTTCAATTTCTGCAGGTACAAACCAAGTATGCCAAGTTATTACCCGTGTTTTCTCCTGCATACAGAGAAATCCTGAGACAACAAGTTGAGCTCTTTCCCGATGACATCAAAGAACTTATCCTTGAAGAAATTAAGTCAGATGGGTTAAAGGAATGGATTGATATCCAAAATTACCTCAGAAACAACAGTCCACCCAAAGGAACCCGTTATAACTATACTTTCATACGATTAATACAAACAGGCACTGACATACTAATAGCCATTATCTTGTTAGATATAGACTCTATTTTCTTTATTCCTTTTGAAATAACTAAAAAAACCCTTTTTCTCTACCAAAACAGCCATTTGTTATTTAAGCAAGCTATTAGAACTAGGAATGATCTATAACGTCATCATACCCAAGGATACTCCCTTAGAATATATTAATTCTTTATGTAATTTTTTCAACCGTTTAAACCAAGCCATTGCATTCAAACAAAAACTAACTCAAAATTTTATGCCAGAAAGTCCAATTCTCCTTCAAATCCACAACACTCTCCCAGAATGGGTAAAGGATAGAGCTATAATTTTGGGACAACATCAAATTTACATTCATTCTGATCCTACTGAAGTCAAAATTCTTACCCAACATGTTGATTTTGTAAATAACTTTCGCAATAAGATCGAACCAGCCACCTTCGACCATTTGGTGTACTATAAAGCCTATCGACAAATCAACCCAAGTTACAATCCTGGTTTCAGACTCTATGATCATAATATCAACATGGAAATTTTTGTTAAAGCAAGAATTCCTCATGTCATCAAATCCCCTCCAGAGATTGGGATATCTCTAGAAGTTGAAGAAATAATAAATGAAGAAAAGATGTTGTTAGAACAGTTTAATCTTGCCTACAGAAATGAAGAAACCAGCTCACTAGACAGTACTGATGAATACCTGGCCCGCAAGCATGCCAGAGCAATAGTTGACAGTCCAACAAATAGCATTACCGACAGAAATTTGTCCAATATGCAAAAATTCTAGTGAAAAGCAATTTCTCTACAGTAAAAAGTAGCTTCAGCATCCAAAAAGATGATTCTCAACAGTGTACAGTTAAAAGCAAATCCACTGAAAGCAGATTCTCAACAGCAAAAACAGAAATAATTCTCCAGAAGAAGACATCAACGGTTCAGCAATAATTCAGGCCATCTTATCTCTAAAGCATCTAAAATCTCAACCATCCATGCAGCATCTTCAAGCTCAACCGCCGATTCATCCCTCTCTTCTGCTATAAAAGGAGCCTCTCTACTCAAGTAAGCATCATCGAGTTCTAGAGCCATCAAGTCTCGAACCATCAAGCATCCCAACCTTCAGTTTCCAGTGTGTTTTCTTTTGTGACTTCCTTCAGTATATTTCCTTTGTATCATATAGTGTGAGAGTGTATCCATGTATAAACAGTGTGTATCCATGTATATATTTTTCATGAAATAAATCATCCAGTTTGCTCCTGTTCAACAAATTTCTTTTCCTTATTTAGTATTTTTAGTACTTTCGGGTAAAAGACTTCTGTCGACAAATAGATCAAATATATAGATTTTCTTTAGCCAGACAGTGAAGATCCTAGAATTTTCTTGAATCCAACTAGTACAAGCCGCCTTAGTTTTAATTTAACAATTTCTTCTGTGAGTTGACTCGAACTGTTGGCTTGTTGGCCCGTTCTTTGTCGGTGTTCAGGCATTTCTATAGAGCGTTATCAGAGTGTTATCAGGTTCGGTAGTCATTTCTGTGATTTAATTGTTATTTTACTTCTATGTTATTTTGCATGCTTCTATCTGGTTAGATCCAACTCAATTTTGGTATCAGAGCTATACTGTTTCGTTAAATTTAATTTATATATGCGGTCTTTTGTCCAAAGAAGTCTATAAGTCTTTATTAAGCTACTGTATAATTTTAATCTACCGTGAGAAAATTAAAAAGAAAAGAAAATATTAAATATTTTGTTCAAAGACCTTGCTGTAATTTTATTTCATAATCTAAGGCTTTATTATTATATTAAAATTTAACTTTGGGTCATTTTAGTAATATAAGTTCTTTTGTGGTATAAAGTATAAAGTGAAATTCATTGTAGAGAAATATTCTCTAGGTTAATCCTTTTAGTGAAAATCAAGACTTTGTTTCCATTTTAGAGTAACATTTGGGCCTTAAGCCCAAGTATTAGTAATAATCCCTTTATATAACAATATTATTATATATGTATGAAAATAAGGATCTAAGTCACACCGAACGAGTTAGAACGCATTTAAGTCATATAAAGTGGATCATGTAGAGTGGGAAGGAGAGCGAGAGTATGCGCAAACTATGAAAGCGACATTCTTCAAGAAGGATTGTGTGACTGTGAGCATTCAGAATCGATTGTGGCAATATAACAATACCAAAAAAAAGTTTTAAAAATTGCTTCCATCACTTAATACTAAAGTTGACATTGTCTATTATTTAGAAACAAGTATATTATTTTTTCTTTCAAACTCTACATTCATTCAATGATTCAAAGCATTTTTGTTCATATGCAAAAGTTGATGAGCGGTACCTCGAAACCTAATAGTTCATGATGAAATCTTACAATCTCTTGTATCGTGCAATTGGTTTGTGATCAAACCGAAATGGGGGCTATCATGTACTAATAGTGGTAGATTGTTGTCTTTGTTGTAACTTTACGTATTAGCTACCTTTCATGCTTTTATTACTCACCAAAATAAATAAATAAAAGATGATAGTGAAAAAAAATTATGAATAGTATAATAATAGCAATATTAAAGAAAACACTATTAAACAACTAATTTACAAAGGAAATATGAAATTTTATATAACAATATTTTGTAGTGAATCTCCTCCTTACTTCAATAAATTTTTGTAATTATAGTTGAGATAGAACCAAGATATTGTACTACTTATTTTTTTTCCCCTTATTATGACACTGATGAGTCACTGGAATATGTTTACAACTATGTATAATATGGAAAAATAAATAAAAAATAAAAAATAAAAAAACAAAAATAATAAGAAAGAGAAGACAATTTGTGACAAAGAGGACAGAAAAAATAGATTGAATTTCTAATTTTTAAATAGCATGCATTTAGGGAAGTATACAATAATTTAAATTGTAATCTATTAAATTTTGTATGGGTAGAAATGCTATGCAAATCACATGTTATCTTGAGTTGATCGAGTGGGATAAAAATAGAGATTTAATTTTTTATTTTTAATTATTTTTTAGCCGATGTTTGAAAAGTTTGTAATTTCTAATTTCTTTTTCATACTCAAATAAATAGGTAATGTCAACTTTAGGAGATGCAATTTTCTAACACTTATTATTATTATTTTTTTCCAAAGAAAACAAAAATCCAATTAGTGGTGAGACGTGATTTCAGATGGAAGACATTTCTATTTTTATTTTTTTAGTACCTACCTTTTATTGTTATAATTAGTTATATTGGTAAATATTAAATTTGAAAGGCAATGTCAATTTTAGGGGATGCAATTTTCTAACACTTATTATTATTATTTTTCCAAAGAAAACAAAAATTCAATTAGTTGTGAGACTTGATTTTTAGATGGAAGACATTTCTATTTTTTATTTTTTTAGTATTTATCTTTTATTGTTATAATTAGTTATATTGGTAAATATTAAATTTGAAAAATTAGAAATAGTGATAGTGGTTTTGTATTAAAAAAAAAAACATATAGATTCGTTTAGAATGTGGCCATTAGAATGTGACCAAACTAAAAAGGAGTGTAACAAGTAGAGGGGCAGCGTTTGCTTAAACACTCGCCAAGAGTCCTGATCTCTTGCTCACTGGTGAGCAAGAGAATTTATCACATGAACAGTTTGATTTAATCTAACAGTCACATTCCAATCCCACTAATTTTCTTTGATTTTACTAGAAAACTACTCTTTGCTTTATTTTAGTTTCCAAATTTAAGATTATTAATACCACCCATTATAATAATTAAGACAGTTAATAAAAAAACAAAAAAAAAAAAAAAAAAATTCAAAATAGAAAATTCTGGGTTCTATTCACACGTCTCTTGCTCACAGGTCTCTTTATCAAACAAATAAATTATTTATATTCTTGCCTCTATTTAGTTCCAGCATATTTGGAATAAAAATCAATACCAACCAAATTTAAGAAGGTAAAAAAAAAAAAAAAAAAAATTTCAAAATAGAAAATAAATATTCTTCTATTAGTTACAATTTTTTTTTTTTTTTTTTCCTTTTATTTCATGGATAATTTCAAATTTCATAGGTCTCTCTCTCAAACAAATAAATTATTTACATTCTTGCCTATAATCTAGTTTCAGAATTTTTGAAATAAATATCAATACAGAAAAAAAGAAAAAAAAAAAGACTATTTTTAAAATAGAAAATACTCGGCTCCCTCACATATCTCTCTCTCTCAAACAAAGAAATTCTTTACATTTGATCTGGTTCCAGAATTTTTGAAATTTTTAAAAAAAACACCGACTGTTTTAAAATCGAAAATAGACAACATGAATCAGCACTCTTTTCTATAAATAGACGACATGAATCACTATAGCACTCAATCCAAAGATAAAGTTCAAAATAGAACTTACTTCCTCATTATATATATTCAAGCTTCTCTATAAACAGACCAATATTCCAGACCACACTAGACCAAACTAGAAAGGGGGTGTAACAAACAGAGGCGTTAGGGCAGCGTTTGCCTAAACACTCGTACAAATTTTATTAATTTTTTTATTCAATAAACCCAGCTCAAAACGCTGCAGTATGTACTTGAAGAGAGCCGAGAATTTTTTATTTTGAAAATATTTTTTTGTATTTTTTTTTTGCTAATTGCCTTAATTATTATACTGGGTGGTATTAATAATCTTAAATTTGAAAACTAAGTGATTTTCTAGTAAAAAAAAGAATTAATGAGTTTAGAATATGATCATCAAATTTAATCTAACCATCCACATACAAAGAGTGAATAAATTTTCTTGCTCACCCAACATAAAGAATGAACTTTAAATATCACCTCCCATAAACAAGGACAATTGACGATCACAAGACTTGTAGATCTTATAGTGAAGATAGACTGCAATTTTTATGCAAAAAAAGCTAAGAACTAAATGATAGGAAGATGTATCATGCTTTTTTTTTTTTTTTTTTTCACTTCTGCACGAAAATTTGGAACTTGTGCATTTTTTTCTTTAAGAAAATTAGATCTAAACTTGATGAATAAGAGATCAAGACTTATATATATATATATAGATATATATATATAGATGTACCAAGGATACCTTAAGTTATAAGTATATATAGATATGAGTATTAACAGTAAGTATGGTGTAGGACCTAATTATTGTTATTATAAGTTATAAGTATATATAGATATGAGTATTAACAGTAAGTATGGTGTAGGACTTAAGTATTATTCTTATATATATATATATATATATATAGATAGAGGTACAGGAAGGCTCGCGGTTCAAAGAACAGGTTTTTCAGCGGACCAAAAGTCATATAGTCAATTACAATTTTTTACTTTATCAGACCTAACCATAGTTAATAATTGTTACCTTAATATTCAATTTACCTTTATTCAATCGCTTTCCTCCTTAATCTTTTCCATCTTTCTTGCAATCTCAATTATTACCGCCATATCCACACCATCACAGCCACCATCTCCCTCTTTCTCTCTCTTATTTTTGCACTTTGATTTATTTATTTTTTACTTTTTTGCTCTCTTAATTTTTTTTCCCTTGATGGTTTGACTGTTGCTCTATTATTTAATTTTTTTTTTTTTTTTTTGCTTTTTTAATTTTTTTCTTCGACCTATTATTCCATACTTAATGAATAATGGAGTCTCAAACAGAAAACATATATTACTTAATCTTGCTCCAAATGTGAGTTTTATGAGACAAAAATAAGAAAAATCTCCAAATTCCGATTCTGACTATTTTTTCGTTTTCATTCCCATTTACGTTTTCACGCATTATAATTTCCTTTAAATTTTATCACAAATATAATTAAATATCCAATCTTATCATCCCAATTTTGGGAATAGTTTACGGTATCAGAAAATCGATGTTTAAAATTTTAAAATATGTCAAAAACTATTTCTATTACTTAACTTTTTTTTATTTTTTTTAGTGGTTGGAAATAATCATGCAAAAATATTTTGGTGAGGCCATGTCAAGTGCACAAAACACACACACACACACCTCATCTACCACTTCATAGTTTCTCTAATTTAGATCATCATTAACAAGAATTTTAATAGTACATGCCTAGCAATTCATGGCGGTAGTAATTAAGATTGTAAGAAGATGGAAAAGATTAAGGAGGAAAGTGATTGAATAAAGGTACAGGCTAACTATGGTAAATTGAATATTAAGGTAACAATTATTAAATATGGTTAGGTATGATAAAGTAAAACATTATAATTGACTATTTGACTTTTGGTTAGTTGAAAAACCCATTTTTTTGGACCGCATGAGAGTCTTCTTATATATACATATATAGATATATAGGTGTACCACGGACATGACTAAAATTAATAACCTTTGCCTTTTACCTAATGGTTGATTTATGAGAATTAATATTTAAATTTAATTAATGACCTTTCCTTACCTGATGAGATTGTTTATCTTTTCATTTTTTAAGAAGTTAATTTTAGACTTTTTAAGTACCTAAAGTTATAAGAATTTAGTATATATACATACGAGTAGATCCGTATGTAATTTTATAATACAAACTTACTATATAAAAGATGGAGAGACAGAAGGTGGAGAGAGATAAATTAGAGGAGTACTAAGAACCAAAAAGGAATTATGCAGGAAATTGGTTGATATTCAAGGAAAGTAATGATTTTCATATATATATATATGAATATAGATGGAAACAAATTTAAATTATTGAAGAGATAAATTAGTAATATGTTACTAGTATTAGGAGTATTGTATTGTATTGTTTTATATTCTTTATTATGTTAAATAATGGTAGTATAAGATTGATTTTATATTATGTGATTAGTGTGTTCAAGCGAATATGAAATATGGTGATGGGAGGATGCAGATGGTGAGCTATTATGGAGACAGACCCACTTCAAATGCTCATGATTTCAGGTCCCATGCACCACCACCACCAACCACCACCCAGATGGGTTGTGGTGTTAAAGACTTGAAGAAAGGCAAAAGAACAATTGGGTCTTCTTATTCTTCTTCTTCTTCAAGTTCTTGGAGTTTTAAAGACCCTGATTTCCAGAGGAGGAAGAGAATTGCTAGCTATAAGGCTTATTCTGTTGAAAGGAAGGTCAAAGGGTCCTTGAGGAATAGCTTCAAGTGGCTGAAGGTTAGATACACCGAGATGGTCCATGGGTTGTGGTGATTTATGGGTTTATTAACTTTGATGTTTTCAAGGCTTTTTGTGCTTGATAGCTATGTGATAAACTTAAATTTTTTTTGTCATTAGTCATCATAAATTCATTATGGGGATTTTTCAGATATGAACTAGTTTGATTTTATAAATGTTGGTACTGATTCCCTTTTAGATTCTTTCTGGATTTATTGCTAAATTTTTTAACAAATTCTTGATGTTTGCCTATGTGTATGTGCATATTTATGCATCTATGTCTATATATATATATATATATATATATATATATATATAGACATAGATGCATAACTATAGGCGCGCACAGTATATGAGGAATAGGGTTCCAAGCCATAAGGTTTTATATTGAGGGGAAGAGCTTCAAGTGGCTCAATAGATGGTGGGGATTCCTTTTTGGGTATTTATGTTTTCTTGTATTCTGAGTTTGTAATGGTTATGTGATGAACTCAAATAAATTCATGATTTGGGCTACCTGAGCTGATTAATTTTGCATTTTTTGGTGATGGAAAATTACTAAATTCATGATTCAATATTATATATTATAGATCATGCTTTTGTGTAACAATGATTGATTTATGTAATTTGATCAAAGGTGTAGAATGAATGTTCGATGTTGTGCAAATTCCTGTTTGGACTGCTTGAATTGGTAGAGTTTCTTCCCGCGCTGATCTTTTCTTTTGTTTCCTCCGCATCATAGAGTGTTGAAGGAATCTTTTAAAATTATTAATGCTGGCTTGATTGAAAAAGTTTGTTTACCGCTGGCCCTCTTAATTTTTTGCACGCACTTGCTTGTTTGTGTAGGTTGAGGGGAATTGACGTTCGATACATTACTTGTTATGTTGCAGAATGTTTCGAGTGCATGGAAATTATCTCTGATTATGCTGTAGTTTGCAGTATAGAGTTGATGTATGTAGCCACATTGATTTCTTGATGTTTTACTAGTTAACTTTTTGTACCATGCTTGTAGTTTGCAGTATAGAGTTGTGGACCAGAAGAGCACTTTTAAGTCTTCTAGCCATTTCTGTGTTTATGCTCTTCTGATCCTTTACTAGTTGTGCACGATGCTTTCTATGTATTTATGCAAAAAAAAAAAAAAATTTGTTGTTGGTTCTGATATGTTGCTCCTAACTATCTGTTAACTAATTTGATAACATATGCATTGATGTTCCCTCTAATTGCCGAGTTGAGTCGAGTATTTTATTTCTGTCGCAAGCAGCCAATGTGGTTGTTGAACTTGTGTTCTTACTTTTTGGACTATTATGAAGTGATTTGATGTTGGATCCTCAACTGTTTGTGACATTTATGGGGAAGGAAAAATGCTTCGACAGGAGTATTTACTCATGCACCATTTGCAATTTTTAAATCTTGTTTATTAACAGATCATTAGCTTTTATAATATCATCATCGATATTCTACTTATTTGGTTAAACATCGACTGGTTTTTATCGCCAATGTTGATTGTTTTCTTAGACAAACTTTTCATGGAAACCAAGGATGACCCCATGGCTTTTTGTGAACAAATACCACAGAAAGTTGTCCACCTCTCCTTAGTCCTCATTGACATTCGAGTTTGATTATTTCTCCATGACATGCTTGTGGGAAATTACCTGTTCTGGATTATTAGGAGGCTCACTTTGGCATCCAGGGTATTGGAATTATTTCATTGTTTTCCATACTATCTGTGACAATTGACAAGCCAGACTTGCTTGTTCTTTGTAGCTGTAAAAATTATATAATCTAAATTGTTTGTGGCATGTTGAAAAATTGCTCTATTTACTTTTCTAATTGCCAATTTCTTGCAATGAAAAGTTTTTTCTGATGTTCCTGTTCGTTTGTGATAGTTTTTCTCCATCTACTTCTATTGAAAACATAATCGAATTATATTGTTTCCGTGAGACTCTGTCCTTCCTTCTTACCCTCGACTTGTTGATGGCGCAATGACCTTTTGTATTATTTATATTATGTGTGGAACATTGAATAAATGTGTCACTAACTTATTTGCCAATATCTTGTGATTACTCTAGTGTTGTTCTATTATGTTATGTTTTTCTCTTCTGTCATAAAGTATGGTTTTTCTATGTCTATTTTCTATGGAAAACAGAATGGGATTTAACATCTAGAGACCGCTTTCTCCAGCCGCTTCTTGGTGGTGGCACTATGTTATTTATTTCCTTGTTATTACATGTCTAGCAATTTGTGAAGATCTACTAAAGAAATTACTTTTGTGATGACATTTGGAGATGTTCTGAAGCCATTCTTGGACAACTCCTTCAGTCACTTCAAAATCATCATTTACATGCTCTTCCTTAAGACCTAGTCTGGTCTACTTAAAAGACCGATTCTAATATATATGATTTGAGTGTTTCTTCGACAACTTGCTGCTTTGTAGTCTTGAGGGTTACATGAGAATTACATGAGAATTATTCACATGTTTTTGTGCTACTTTATCCAATTTTATTGTTATTTTCATATAGAATTGCATTTCTAGTGGAGTTTTAGTTATATTCTTTCTCTGTTCAGAACTTCGGATCATGATGAATGAGTAAAGCCATTGATTACAACACACAAGTTACTTGAATGTGGGCCTTTCTCTCCTCTGTTGGAGCTTTTTTCTTTTTTGACTGGGTGGAGTGAGCTTGTTAGTGAATTTGGCCTCTGGTGAAATTAGGTTTCCACAATTGAGACCGGTTTTCTTTTCGATGAGTTACAACGAGCAGAGTATTTTTAGGTTTCTAATGCAGTGATAACTTGTAGAATCAGAAGAATTATGGGAAATGCTTTCTGGAGGTGAATACATATTGTGATTATCATCAATATGTCGTTGTTAGTTGTCTTGTTTCCTTTTAATTTTGTTAGTATATATAGTTAAATAGTGCTTCACCTGCTGCCTGCTTGCCCATCACTGCGTGTGCCATTTTTCTGGTATGACATTGGTATCGGAACTTGCATGACCGTGACCGTCTCTCCAGTTATTATTCTTTCTTTAATAGGTTTTCTTCTGCTGCTTGCCCATCACTGTGTGTTGCATTTTTCTGGTATGACATTGGTATCACAACTTGCATGGCTGTGACACTCTCTCCGGTTATTTTTCTTCCTTTGTTTCCTCGACTTGAAGATGATCTATCGTCGATCAAAATACGTAGTTAGCAATAGCATTGTGATTGTTGCATGCTAAATTACAACATTTCATCATTGCTTTTGTAATAGAATGATTTCTAACTACATTTGAGCGATTAAAAGAAAACAAGAGCTTCAATGCCATTGCGGTGTTACGTATTGTACCGATGGCCTGTGCTGGATTGCAAAGAAAACTGAAACAATTGGGAATTAGTTTAAGATTATATTTGGGAACATCGAATAAAATTGATGAATTTAACTACGATTTCTAAGTTTAAGACATCGATTTGCTTTCAAACATAGCATAATAGTGTTGCATTGTAGAACATATTCTTTGCTGATGTGAATGGAGGGCAAGCTTTGTAGGAGGGAATCTTGATTGCTAATGAAAATTTTAATCTACTAAACATTTAGATAAAGCTAAAGGAAGGTCACATGCGGGTAGCCCTTCATTATTTATTATGCGACCACACTTCTAAATTTGTTTGTGGGTTACGGAAAAGTAATTTTTAGGGAAATTATAATAATATATATTATACAATAAAAAGATAAAATTGTTCAAAAGGTATGCTTTAAAAAAAAAAAAAAAAAAACCCTAGGGGTATTGTTGAACCCACCCGCTCAATAGTCAAATCATGTGTAATTTGTCCAAACTTGAAGGAAGAGTAATATAATTTAGGAAAATGATTCTTGAGCAATATAATTTTGAAAAATGATTTTTACAGCAATTAGGTGTAGTGAATTGTTAAACCTACTATATATATTTAATTGATCATTTATGCAATAAATAAAGGAATGGGATTCTCCACTTACTTTTATTTAGTATAAATAATCCATTAAAAACCATTGGATTAGGTTATTCAGTGTCACTACTCTATAATTTATCCATATTTAAATTTGTCCAAACTTTAAGGAATAACATGGTAATTTAGGATAAAGTGCAAAAAATCCCCTTCAATTATGTCTAAATTTGTAAATAACCCCATCTGAACTATGTTTTGTACATAAAACCCCCTAAATTATCACATTTGGTTGCAAAATTCCCCATTGTCCTACCTATTTTTCATTAAATGACTATAATACCCTTTCTTATTAAATTACACTTAGATATATTTTTCTTGTTGAAATAAATTATGAAAAAAAGTCATACTAATTTGATGAAATATTCTCCATTAAATTTAGTTTGCCGTTAATTTTTTTAATTAATTATTTAAATAAAAATCTTAAATAGAAAATTTTGAGACAATTTAAGTAATTTCTTAATTTTCATGAATATATTGCACTAAAAAGAAATATTTTTATTTACGTAATTTATTAATTTTTCATGAATATTGTTTGAAAAAGAAGATATTTTTTTATAGTAAAATTTTTTAAAGTGAGTAACTATCCATACAAAAAAGAAAAAGAAAAAAAAGAAGAATACATATTATGTAAACTTGAATCCATACCTCCTGATATAGTTGTTTCTTTGAAAAATTTTACAACTGTTTACACCCTCTGTGTGGCACTCTGTGCTAATACAAATAGACCTGCCTTGTGATCAAACTTTCCTTTTGGTATGTTGCGTGAGGCTGAGCAAAAGACTCAAAAAGGAAATTGCAACTACTAAGCTTGAAGCAACTTCTCAATCAAGGGATGAATAAAGCACAGAAGCAGAGGAGGAACAAGGAAGACACGATGAACACAGATAAGAATGAAGAGAGAAAATAAAGGAGATAATGAACAAACAAGAAACAAATAGGAAGGAAGGAAGTGTTATTTTGGTAGAATACGAAAAGGTAGCCACTTCCTTCTTTTTTTTTTTTCTTTTTTTTTTTTTGGGTTCTGTCTGGAAAATAGCAGTACTCGTATACCTAATCATTTTCCAAGCACTGAGATGGTCTATAAATATATAGTAATTATTATCATTTATTTGGGTTCCAAAAATTGTCAAATAATAAATGAGTCAGCATATTTAGGCAAAAAATTTAGTCCAATTTGTTAGGCAGATCTATGTGGCACATAAAAAGACAGATAATATTTAGCATTAGATCATACGGTTATTACATAGCATTGAACTTCTAATTTTATTTTGGACCCCTTAGCTTGTCTTCTATTAGAAATTTAACTCCTTTAATTTATCTCTATTTTATTTCCTATAAATACCGCTGCACTAGCTGTTTGTCGTCTTCTATTACAAATTTAGTTCATTATTTAATTATCTTCAATTTTTTCTCCATAAATATCTGTGATCTCTATTTTGTCAATGTAGACTTAAGGAAAAAAAAAAAAAAAAAACTTAAAACTTATGAGTTTGATTGGTTTAGTTGATTGTAAAATAAGAGACTATACCAAAAGATAAAAGTAATACAAGTATAAGGAGAGTAAAAAATCAAAAAATTAGTACCCACAAAATCATTTTGAACTCCATTAACATCCATTCTTTATAATACAATTTAATTTTATTAAGATGATTTTATCATAACAATGTATACGAAGAGTCTCAACAACCATTTGGATTTCATTAACATTCATTTTTTTGTAATACAATTTAATTTTATTGAAATGAAGGTATCCAGTAGTGTGAGGAAGATGGATGAGATAACCAAAGAAAAATTGAAGAGAGAAGGAGACAGAGAGAGAAAAAAAGATAAAAGATTGGACTCTTGGGGTGAAGATGAGAAAGGATAGTAAAAAAAAAAAAAGGAAGAGAGAGAAACTTAATAATTATAACTTTAAATATTGTAATATGACATATTATAACGGGTGGACGCTTGCCCATTTACCCAACGAATTATTGGGTAATGCTACATACCTACCAATTTATACATACTTCAACCCCCATCCAAATCCAATGTGAGACAAGTTCTACTTATAACACATATCCACAAAGACAACCACATAGATTAGGTAAGAAAAATTGATTTGTTTCTTCGGTGCAAGTATCATTTTTCATAATAAATAACCTTTTCCATTATTTTTTTCTCCCAAAATTCTCTTCTTATGGAATCAAAAGTATATCCATGCATATAGGAAATATATGCTGCAACCTTAATTATATCATTTTACGTTATAGAATCAAACACATTAAATCTTGTTATGCAAAAAAAAAAAAAAAACACAAAGAAGTCCTTTTAATTCATTATTCACACTTGGATTAATTCGGGCATTAATGATTAAAAAGATAGTGTGCAAATATGCCAGCATATGTATTAATAAGAAGAATAATGCTTTAGAAAATCATGCAGTGGGGACATAGAATCTGTTTGATAAAACTAAAAACTTTTAAGTACTAATTATTAAATCGATTTTTTTTTTTTTTGGCTAGTTTTTAAATGCTTTATTGTTTATTTATTATTGAAGTCATTTAAAATTTTCATTTCAGTGATGTATATTCTTTAAGTGATGTCTATATCACATTATAAAAAACACACTTAATTGATTAATCTTTTAATTATCAGGCTATAGTCTAACCCTATCTCTCAAAATGAAAAGTGGGGCTTCGTGTCCGAGTTCTTGCCAATAAAACAGGCTTCGAGTTTAGAGTTCTTGCCAATACTCAATTTAAAGATTGAAATTCTTAAAATGTCATTAAAATAAAATTTTAAAAATAAAAATAAAACATTTATATACACAAATTTTATTAAGGATATTTTGAAATTTTTACAAATATTTGTCAAAATTGATGACCATGAGCAATTTGCTACAAAATTTAAATTATAATAAGAATTTATATGCATGTACATACCTATTAATGCTTTTGTTAGATAGGAACCAAAAAATTTGGATGGAAGAGAAAGACAAGAAGGGATGGATAAAACATTACTCGAAGATTGTATATTTCTTTCTTCTTGTTCGGTTGGATACAACTATATTTGTTAATAGGGAAGGAAAATGAAAATTTTAATTATTTTTACCATTATATCCAATAATATTTTATAATATTGCAATTTATAGAGAATAGTACTATAATTTAAAACTTGTATAATTTAGGATAATATTTAATTTAAATTTTTTATAATAGTCCACTTATTTTCTCTTATTTCTTCTGCCCATTTTTGAACAGATAAAAATTTATAAAAGATAATTCTTATTTATTTCCTTATATCATCTCTACCGAACAAAGGAAGTTAGTTACTTCATTCCTATTTTCTTTTCACTTTATTTCTTTCTACTAAACACAACATAAGAGGGATTTTACACATTTTTTTGTATAGCAGATTTTTTTTTAAATTTTTTTTTAACACTTTATCCTTAATTTATTTAAATTAAATATTAATTTGAGGTATCAAAATGCATCAATGCATTGAAGGTTGGAAATGAGAGCTAAATTTGTTCAATTTTTTTTTTTTTTTAAAATGCTATACTTCATGAATTTAGATTTGTTATTTTATATTGAATAAGGTGCCTGCTTATCTCAAAGCTTATTTGGGGTGCTTTGTGTATTTTAAAAGTAATTTTTTAATATAAGAAAGATCTTAATATGATAGAGAGAAAACACAGCAAAACTTATAATTATACAATCAAAATCCTAATATAATGCAATAATTTGAATTTTATTATGCTTGCTTATAAACATTCCTTTGGGAGACCTTTTCTCTTAATCTTTAAATAATTAAGATTAGAAATTATAATTTTTTATCTTAGATTTAGTATTTTATGATTACAGTTAAATTTTACCCGATAGTCAAAGTTCTTACCTCTTTCTTTAATAGTCAATTTATTTAGTTAAGATAAAATTACAAGTATATAAAAAAATAAAATATAATATGTATTAAAATAAAAGTTATTTATATCTTTTTAATTATCCTCACCTCATATTTAATATACAATTTCAAAATAAGATTCCAGATGTGTAAACTAATTTATTCCAGCTACTCAATTTTAAATTAATTTTTTAAACTTTAAACTAATTTATTTTCTAACAATTTTAAAGCAATACATTATTGGTCTGGTGACACTCATTGTAAAAAAGTAACCACGATAATTCTAGGGGTAATGTAAGAAATACAATTGCAAGTTTAAGAAAGAGAAAGTAGAGAGAGAAAGAAGAGGGGGTGAGAGAGATGTGGGAGTCGATCTGCCTAACGCTCGCGGCCACCGCCGGTAACAACATCGGCAAAGTCCTCCAGAAGAAGGGCACCGTCATTCTTCCCCCTCTCTCTTTCAAGATCAAGGCACGTTCAATTGCTTTCTTTACACATATATATACATTTATTTATATATCTTTGTGTATATCTGAGTAGTTTCATTTTCGGTTTTTGTGAATCATTTTGCTTTTCTTTGTGTCTCTTACTTTTATTGATTGGAAAATTTGTTTATATATATGTATCATCTTCCTCTCTCTCTCTCTCACCGGGTAGGTGTCATGTCTTTAATCTTTATGTACATTCTCTGAATGGGTTGTTAATGGTAATCAATTAAACGAACAATGAATTTTGATGAATTCTGAATGGGTTGTTGTGGTGAGTTATTATATGATTACAACAGGGTTTGTGATGGATTTGTCACTGTACATTATTCATTTTTGTATTCAGTTTTGGGGACTTGAGAGAGAGGATGGAATAGCCTGTTGTGGTGGGACAAATAGGAGTATAACTGATTGATTCGAGTTTATTGTTTATAGCATTTTCTATTGACACAATTGATGCTTAATTTGCATAAGATTTCATAGTTGACAATATAGAATCCGCCGCCCCTTTAAACAAGAAAGGGTGGTTACGGCCCATAGAGTCTCTCGTTTAGGCGCCTGAAAGTGCTTTCTTTTTGCTTCAGAAATTTCTCCTTGATTCCACCAAGATAGCCAGATTTCTCAGCAACAATGTGGATTCCTTATGTTGAGAAGGTGTAATTTGTTTGCCCCAATATGTTGGGCATAGCAGTCTAGTTCATTATTATACTAGTCATTAGCATAATATACTAGGATTTTTAAACTACAACAATGGTTTCCATTTCGAGGCAGAGTCATATAGAGGAACATCATTCTCTTACCTGTGTCGGGTAACATGCCCACCATGCACATACTAATTATTACTCGAGAAACTCTTTCTCCAGTATTTCTTCTCTCTGTGAACTATAATTTCTGTATTATGAAGCACTTGTAGTCTCTATATGCGTTTGTTTATTTTAATAATTATGGTCTACATCAGTTTATTAACTTCTTTTGCATTATTACTTCTAGTGGTGTAAGTTATCTAGGAGAAGCTTTATCGGTCTTTTATTTTATTCTAAGAAGCGAGTTCCTGAAAATTCAGTTTGTGGGACATACTAATATAAATTGATTTGTGTGTGTAGGTGATAAGGGCATATGCTTTCAATAGAGCTTGGCTTATGGGTTTTCTAATGGATATTTTTGGAGCTATATTGATGTTACAGGCATTATCTCGAGCTCCTGTAAGTGCAGAAGCAGCATGCTTCTATATATTAGTTTAATTTTACTTGAATCAACATCTGAATGATCTTTTGTAGCTCATCAAAATTTCCAATTGGTTAACGAGAGAAAAAGAACTACAAAATTGTACAGCAATATGTGCATTACTTATTGTCTTTGCAGCATATCTGCTAATCGTCGATCTTATATGGTGTATTGTAAATGTTTTGGAAAATATTGTTGAAGTTTTTCACTATTACCTGAGCCGTTTTAGCTGCATTAAAGAACAAAATTATGGTTTTGAATGAGACTGTGGGTTCTTCCATTTCTTAAATTGCAGCATAGTTGCCTTGGAGGTTCCTGAGTCGGTACAAACATGCAGTAATGTTAGAGGCTTCTAACTTTTAAGCTTTCCGCCTTTCTCTATATTATTCTTTATCATTTCTTTTTTATCTTTTACTTTTAGTATCAAGTTAAAAACAATATAAACCTACATGTCATGTGTTATCAAACGATTCAAACATCTGAAATATAGAAAGTACTAGTGTTGTTGTGAACTGTTAAAGTAGAAACAAATAATGCAGGTGTTTTTTCTATATTAAACAAATTCCTCAGTTCCATACTAAGTAAAATTGATGATGTGATTACTCATTGCATTATATTTGCATATACATCATCTTGTTAATTTTGACAGTGTGATCCAGGTATCGGTCATCCAACCAGTTTCTGGCTGTGGTCTTGCTATTCTTTCAATCTTTTCACATTTTTATCTAAAGGAAGTCATGAATGCTATTGACTGGATAGGGATTGCTTTGGCTGGTATTGGCACCATAGGTAATGTAAGTTCTTCACAATTCTCTTCCAGAATGCCACATTTAGAATTGGTATTTTTGTTGTATGTATTTTCCATACTGAGATAATAATGATTATTTAAAAAGTGTGTACTTGTGCAAGAAGCAAGTAAGAATTGAGCTTCATCCTAAATGCATGAAATTCTTGTGTCAAGTATATATATAAAGAAAGAATAAAGGTTTCGGTGTGATTGCTATTTTGGGACCTTTTTTTAACTTATTCCCAAGAGTGGCAAAAGGAAATTGTGTATACATTTACTGTACTTGCACCTTTAGGACTTGACTTAATATATTCATCTTGTCCTTGTGTAAGATTTTTTCCGTTTCCCCAATGAAATGCTTCGGCTTAGATTGTTGAGCAGAAATGCTGCAGAATAATACAAAAGGGTTTGTGCTGTCCATCCAAGTAGATGGAATAAGGCTTTACTGATTTTAGTCAATTGCTTGTTTTCACTTTGCAGCATTTACCTCTTCCTTTGGCCTAGTGAAAACAACATAGATCCTTTTATTACCCCTATAAAACCATGGCATTAGAGTTTATGGAGTATTTTAGAGAGAAGAACTGGTAACTTAGGTTTGGCAACACAATTAATCGTAAACTTGATAAATCCTTTTTTAAAAAAGTATATGGCTTATGGCCTACCTGGTAAGTTGCAGTCAAAGAGACTTGGGATTTCTAGTGCTTGAATCTGAGATTAGTGTTTAGTGATTTTATAATCTGGCCATTGAAATTACCTTCCATTTATGGCCCGTGTAAATGTCCTGAGCTGGTCAAAGTTCTATCTTGAACAAATTTGAATTCCCTCTGATTAGGATTTTAGGAATAAGTTTTGTCTCTTAGATTGGGTAGTTTCTGGTCACTCCGTACAAGCTAGACATATCATGGCCACTCAGACGAGGCTTGTTAATGGCCACTCAGATGAGGTTTGTAAATGCACATTTTGTCTTTGATGTATTCCATGATTTTCATGTAGTGGACTGGACTTATGGTCTATGTTGTATTTATCTTACCAGCTTTCCTATTGCTTTTGTTGTGCAACTAAGGTTGGGTTTAGGACCATTATGAGGTCAGTTGTGTCGCATCCTAATTTGTACCATGACAGAGATTCATTCATGAAATGCTTTTGATTATTTGTTAGGTCACTTCAAGAAAAATGTCTGAAAGAATCAAATTTTAACAAAAGGCTTTTCTAATTAAATTGACTTGGACTACTTGGTGTTTGGAAATTATATTAGAAATGGCTTCCTTTAAACTAGTGACTTCATAATTAGTCTACATAACCTTACTTGTATGTTTAGCAGGTCGATTATGTAAAGGGAAAGTGCTTGGCACCCAAAACATCAATGATAATATTTACCACATTTCTTTATACCATTTCAATAATTTTGACAAATGAGATCTTCTTAGTTGTGTTTTTTTAGGAGAAGATAGGAAATTTGTTATGAAATGAGGATCGAATAGGAGTTTATGAGAACAAAGAAAAAAATAAATGACAAGAAAATAAAATAGGCACACACACAAACGAGACAAGGATTTATGTGATTCGGCTATGTTTACGTCCACGGGGAGAAGACAGAACAATATTTCACTATGGAAATAAAGAGATATAAGGCTAAGTGGCTCACACCCAAAACCCAATTACACCCAAGCTCTCACACACTTTACTTTGCTTGATATTGAGCAAAAAGCACACTCAAATTTTTTGGATGCCAAAACCACCATGGAGTGTAGGCTATTTATAGCCAAGAAATCACCAACCACACTTGCTGATCACGCATGGAGCTGACACCACAACTTGGTGATCAAGTATACTTGCTGATCACTCATTTTGAAAGTTCAACACGGCAAGCATGAAAATTGAATTCATATGTCTGATGGAAGCTTGTGGTCCCCAGCTGATGTAATGGGTGATGCAATCTCAAATTTGAGCCACATGATTCAACAAATCTCCACCTTGGTGAAAATTCAAATGAGCCACTGTATCTCTGCTAAACAAACTGTCTTCTCCACAAAGCCCTTAAGGGCAATTTCAACATTTGAGAACACCAACCAAGTCCAAGCAATGCGTGAACTTGAGAGCCAGAATGGACTTTGTCATCATATCCGCCGGATTTTTAGCTGTGCCAATTTTCTTCAATGTAGTAATTCCTTTTGATATGACATCCCGAATAAAATGATATCTGACATCAATGCGTTTGGTTCTCTCGTGATACATTTGATTTTTGGTCAAATATATCACTCTCTTACTATAACAATAAACAACAGTTGAGCTCTGTTGCAACCCAAAACACTAACCAAACCTCTCAACCAAATGGCTTCCTTCACTGCTTCAGTGGCCGCCATATATTCTGCTTCTGTAGTAGAGAGAGCAACTGTAGATTGCAAAGTTGCTTTTCAACTAACTGCACAACCTGAGAGAGTAAAGACGTATCCTGTCAGAGATCTTCGGTCTAAATCACCAGCATAATCGGAGTTCACAAAACTAACAACACTGCCAAAATCATCAATGCTCTTCTGATAAATTAAGCCAAAATTTGCAGTACCTTTCAAATACCGAAGCATCCACTTCACGGCTAGCCAATGTTCTTTTCCTGGATTATCCATACATCTACTAACTACACTGATTGCATGTGAAATATCAGGGCGAGTGCAAACCATTGCATACATCAAGCTACCAACTGCACTAGGATAAGGAACACGTGACGTGCTCTTTCTCCTTTTCGGACTGTGGTGATAAAGTTGCAGAAAGACGAAAATGAGCAGCAAGTGGTGTGCTCACAGGCTTGTAATTCTGCATGTTGAACCGCTCAAGCACTTTCTCAATATAACTCTTCTGTGACAAACTCAACCTTCGAGCTTGGCGATCCCTCTGAATTTCCATGCCCATAATCCTTCTTCGCTGCACTGAGATCTTTCATCTCAAATTCAGTATTCAACTGAGATTTTAAATTGTTGATTTCATGTCATCGACATATAACAAGAAGTATACAAAAGAACCATCTGAGAGCTTCCGACAGTAGACATAATTGTCATAAATACTTCTCAAGTAGCCATGTCCAACCAAAAAGTGTCGAACCTCTTGTACCACTGCCTTGGATATTGTTTTAATCCGTACAAGGATTTCTTCAACCAACAAACATGGTCTTCCTTTCCCTGAACAACGAACCCCTCTGGCTGATGCATATAAATTTCTTCTTCAAACTCACCATGTAGAAAAGCTTTTTTGACGTCAAGTTGCTCAAGCTCTAAGTCAAATAGAGCAACCATGGCAAGCAACACGCGGATAGAGGTGTGTTTCACAACTGGTGAGAATACTTCATTGAAATCCACACCTTTTCTCTGACTATAACCCTTTGCCACCAAACGTGCTTTGTACCTTGCATCTTCAACACCTAGAGTTCCTTCCTTTTTCTTGTAGACCCATTTGCAGCCAACAATCTTCTGGCCTTGAGGAGGTTTCACTAACTCCCATGTCTGATTCTTATGAAGAGATTCAATCTCCTCAGTTATAGCAACAGTCCACTTGGCAGATTCATTTCCTGTAACAGATTCTTGGTAGGTGGAAGGCTCTTTATCTTCAATATTTTCTGCCACAGACAAAGCATAAGCAACTAAATCTGCATAAGCATACCTCTGAGGTGGTTTAATCTGCCTTTTCTGTATCCTTGTAGCAATACTGTGCTATTGCTCATCTGGTACTTGATCATCTTGCACCTCTTCAACATTGGGTTGAATTGGAGTGTTGACTTGTTTCTCTGGAGCTCCAAAGTCATGCCCCACCTACTGCTTAACACCCCGAGATTCACCTGTAACAAAAGACTCCTTTCTCGGGTGCAGTAAAGCAAACTCATCAAAAGTAACATCTCTGCTGGTTATAAACTTAGGTGACTTAGGATCGGGACACCACAACCTGTATCCCTTCACCCTGGATGCATAGCCAGTAAAAGTACATTTCTTGGCTCTAGGCTCAAGTTTTCCTTCATTAACATGAGCATAAGCAGGACATCTAAAAAACTCTTAAATTAGAATAATCAACAAGAGTACCATACCATACCTCTTCAGGTGTTTTGCCCTTAATAGCAGTCGATGGTGACCTGCTCACCAGATAGCAAGCTGTGTTGGCTGCTTCAGTTCAAAATCCTTAGACAACCTAACATTGAAAAGCATATAACGAGTTCTTTCTAAGAGAGTTCTATTCATGCGTTCTGCTACACCATTCTGTTGTGGAGTTTTTCGAACTGTATGGTGTCTGACAATGCCTTCATTCCTGCAGAACTCGTCAAACTCTCCTGAGCAAAATTCTAAACCATTATCTATTCTAAGACGCTTGATCTTCTTTCCGGTCTGCTTTTCAATCATGGCCTTCCATTGCTTAAACTTAAGGAACACTTCATGTTTTTGCTTCAAGATATAGATCCAGACTTTCCTGAAAAAGTCATCAATAAAAGTCAACATATATCGAGAACCACTAAGAGAGGGAACTTTAGAAGGACCCCAAAGATCTGAATGAATGTAATCAACAGTGCCTTTGGTCCTGTGAACAGCTGTACTGAACTTGAGTCTTTTTTGCTCGCCAAAGACACAATGCTCGCAAAAGTTCAGCTTTCCTGTCTTTTGTCCACGTAGCAAACCTCGTTTGCTCAATTTTGTCAAATCCCTCTCACTCATATGCCCTAAATGCATATGCCATAGATGGGTAGTTTTTGAATCTTGATCATCTGAAGAAGATACTGAAGCAGCACTTGTCACAGTACTACCCTGCATAAAATCGAGGTTTTTTCTCTATTTTCCCTTAAGCGTAATAACAGCACCTTTAGAAACTCTCAAAACTTCACCTTCAGCTGAAAACTTGCAACCATTAGAGTCACGAGTACTAAGAGAAATCAAATTCTTTTTCAAATTTAGAACATGCCGAACATCAGTTCAAGTTCTAACAATACCATATTGTGCCTATGCCAGCAGTCTTACAGGGATTGTCGTTCCCCATTAAGACAGTACGACCATCAACATAACGGTAAGTAGAAAATCAGTCCCTATTGGGACACATATAATAGGAACAACCAGAATCAAGAACCCATTCACTACTAGAGTGACAATCATTGAGAGAAACTGAAAGAACAATTTTGACATCCGAGGAACTTTCCCCAGCAACCCCAGCAACATCAGAAGAAGTACTATGGATTTATCCTTAGACTCCCTTTTATCCTTTTTATCTCTCTTCTTTTTTTTCAAGTTTGGACAATTTCCCTTGATGTGCCCTTTTTGGTGACAATAATAACATTTAGTATCTTTATGAGACCTAGATTTAGATCTCGATTTGCCCCTACTACCATAACCCTTTTTCTCACTTCTTCCCCTCACAACCAGACCCTTGGCCTGTTTATCTCCATTATTCCCAGACACTTTTTTTGTCAACTCTTTAGAGTTCAGTGAGGATTTAACATCCTCCATATTAATGGTGTCTTTTCCATAGAGCAATGTGGTAACAAAATGCTCATAGGAAGGAGGCAAAGAACACAACAAAATAAGGGCTTGATCTCCTTCATCAATTTTAATATCAGTATTTTTTAAATCCATAATAATAGAATTTAAATTATCAACATGTTCCTTAAGAGTAGGGGTGGCTACGGATCGGATCGGATTAGGCATCAATCCTAATCCGATCCGCTCGCAACGGATTGGGTGATTTTGAATCCGCCACCAATCCATTAGTCCACGGATCGGATCCGTGAAATGACTGATCGGGATCGGATCCAATCCGCGGACTGGATTTTCCAAGTAGAGAGGTGAGGTGGCTAGGTTTTGATTTAGTGAAGGAGACAGTAGCAGCAAATCAGATTTGTACGTTTGTAAAAGTCCTTCAAAGATTCTCCAGGCTTTAAGAAACAATACATGAAAAGGCAATCAATTCAGAGACTGATAAGAATTTTTTTTTTTTTTTTTAAAAAAAAAAAACACCTAAAGCAACCTTCAGGTGCAAAATTCAAATAATGCAAACTACCGTTAGCAAGTGCAAGCAAATTTCAATTCCTCGTGCAAGACCAGAGACCTTATGATGTAAAGATATTTACATACGATTCATGAATTGGAAATTAATATTTTTCTAATCCCGATCATATCTAAAAAGAATAAAAGGAGTACCATAGGCGTTCTCTGAAAATCAGAAAGGCCAAGACTTGCTCTGATCTACTCTATCTTGGCCCGTTTTGATTTGGTGAAGGAGACGGCTGCAGAACTGAAGAAGAGTAGTGAGGCGGCCACTTTCTCTTTGGCTTGTTTCAGTCTTTGCTCTTCTAGGTATAGGTTTTATGAAATGAAAAGTCAGTGCCTCGGTGGTATCAGTATGTATAATACTTACCAAAAAAAAAGAAAATAAAAAACGTAAGGTATGTGACTTAATATATATATATATATATATATATATATATATATATTTTACAGATTGCCCACGGATTGCCACGGATCGGATCGGATTTTTGACAGCCTAATCCGTGATCCGATCTGTGAATTACGGATTCAATTTTTTTTTAATCCGCCACTGATCTGTGGGTCTGGTAATCCGATCTGTACGGATCGGATCAGATCTGCGGATTCGCGGATTTTTTGCCCACCCCTACTTAAGAGGCATACCTTCCTTCATACGAAGGGTGTAGAGTCCCTGTTTCAGATAAAATGTGTTGGTGAGAGACTTCGTAATGTACAGACTCTCTAATTTCAATCACAACTTTGCCGCCGTATTTTCATCAATAACTTCACACAACACCTCATCGGCTAGATTCAGAAGAATCGCACTGCGCGCCTTTTCGTCGACCTCATCCTTGTCTTCATTGGACATAGTTTCTGGCAATTTGTCCCTTCCGAATAACACCTTCTTTAGACCATACTGAGTCAGCAAGGCCTTCATCTTAATGCGCCAAAGACTGAAGCTAATCTTGCCATCAAATTTCTCAATCTCGTATTTGGTCGACAT
This sequence comes from Cornus florida, assembly GCF_030987335.1. Lineage (NCBI taxonomy): Eukaryota > Viridiplantae > Streptophyta > Magnoliopsida > Cornales > Cornaceae > Cornus > Cornus florida. The sequence continues at coordinate 84,153,073 of NW_026775581.1, read as the reverse complement.
CTCAAAAAAAACTCCCCAAAAATATTTCTCGGTGAATAATACCGTATTTGTGAACGGTACCGAATAGTATCTGTGTACAGTATCGTACGTGAGAACAATATTTGTACACAATACAAGAACCGAGCTTTGATATCAGTTTGTTATGAAATGAGGATCAAATAGGAGTTTATGATAACAAAGAAAAAAATAAATGACAAGAAAATAAAAGAGACACACACACAAACAAGATAAGGATTTATGTGGTTCGGATATGCCTACGTCCACGGGGAGAAGACAGAACAATATTTCACTATGGAAATAAAGGGATACAAGGCTAAGTGGCTCACACCCAAAACCCAATTACACCTAAGCTCTCACACACTTTGCTTTGCTTGATATTGAGCAAAAAACACACTCAAATTTTTTGGATGCCAAAACCACCATGGAGTGCAGGCTATTTGTAGCCAAGAAATCACCCACCACACTTGCTGATCACGCATGGAGCTGACACCACAACTTGGTGATCAAGTATACTTGCTGATCACTCATTTTGAAAGTCCAACACGGCAAGCATGAAAATTGAATTCATATGTCTGATGGAAGCTTGTGGTCCCCAGTTGATGTAATGGGTGATGCAATCTCAAATTTGAGGCACATGATTCAACAAAATGTTTGTGAAAAATAGGTAACTAGGGCAATGATAAGTACGGACATGGACACAGAAAATACATAACTTTTATTGAAATAACTTAAATTTATATTGTATTCATTGCAAGCTGCCACTTTATGAAAGTAATGTGAAAAGTCACCAGTTTTCTCCTCCGTTATCTGAAGTAGACAAGATCGACACTGAGTCATGTTACTGATGATGATGATTATATTATATACACGAAATATTGTTTTAAAATAAGTAGGTTTAATATTATATGACTATAACATGGAATTTGGTAACTTGTAATATATAATTATAACCACTTTTGCCGCATTAAGAAATACATGACACTGACACAACATATATTAGATCGGTAGATTTGTGCATTTTTTGTTTATACATGTATGAGGGCTTTCTGGAGAGGGTTCGTCTCTGGTGGGATGGGTTTGGGGTGGTTGGCTCTCCTAGTCACGTGCTCGCTGGCAACTTGCGCCAGTTGAAGGAATGCCTCAAGGTTTGGAACAAAGAGGTCTTCGGGAATCTTGTTTGGCGGAAAAATCGGGTCTTTGCTGAGATAGCGGAGATTGACAGGATGGAGTGTCGGGGGCTTTTGGTGGATTCCTTGAGGACTAGGAGATTGGAGTGCCAGGCTGAATTTGCTGAGATTGCCATTTTAGAGGAGATTTCATGGAGGCAAAAATCTCGAGCTTTGTGGCTTCAGGAGGGTGACAGAAACACGAAGTTTTTCCATAGATTGGCTAACGCCCATAGAAGGGGTAATCATATTGGGAGGATTCGGGTGGAGGGGGTGACTTTGTTCAAGGAGGATGATGTCTGTAAAGGTATTGCTGAGTTCTATGAGCATTTGTTCACTGAGACGGAGGAATGGAGACCGTTGCTTGAGGGACTCCAGTTTGACTCTATTTCTGATGAGGAATGTACAGGTCTGGAAGCGCCCTTCTCTGAGGAGGAAGTTCTGGTCGCTTTGAAGAGCTGTAATGGGGATAAAGCCCAAGTCCAGATGGGTTCACCACGAGATTTCTTTTGGAGTGATGGGAGGTAGTCAAAGGGGAGGTGATGGATACATTTCACGCCTTTCATTCCCAGGGGTCTTTTGAGAAGAACTTGAATGCCACTTTCATTGCTCTCATCCCCAAAAAAGGAGGGGCGTTGGATGTTCGGGACTTCCGCCCTATTAGTTTGGTGGGGTGCATTTACAAGTTAATTGCCAAAGTTCTTGCTTTTAGGTTGAGGAGAGTGTTGGATGGTGTGATCTCTGATTCTTAGAATGCTTTTGTGGGAGGCCGTCAGATTCTGGATTCAGTTCTTATTGCTAGTGAGTGTGTGGATTCCAGGCTGAGTAGTGGGGAACCAGGGGTTTTGTGTAAGTTGGATATTGAAAAGGCATATGACCATGTGAGTTGGAGTTTCCTTCTCTATCTGATGGAAAGGATGGGTTTTGGGGAGCGGTGGAGGAAATGGATTCATTTTTGCATCTCCAGTGCTCGTTTCTCTGTACTTGTGAATGGTGCTCTGACGGGTTTTTTCTCTAGCTCGAGGGGCCTGAGATAGGGGGATCCGCTCTCCCCCTTTTTGTTCCTTTTTGTGATGGAGGCCTTCAATAGGATGTTGAGGAGGGCTGTTGAGTTGGGTTTCCTGAATGGGTTCTGGGTGGGTAGGGATGTTGCCAGCCAGTTGGAGATTTCCTACTTGATGTTTGCAGATGATACGCTTGTGTTTTGTGATGCAGAGGTGTCCCAACTCAGTTATTTGAGATGTGTTCTAATTTGGTTCCAAATCGTTTCTGGCCTCAAGGTGAATGTTGGCAAGAGTGTTTTGGTGCCAGTAGGGGAGGTGCCTGAGTTAGCTTCGCTTGCGCGCATTCTTGGTTGTCGTACTGGCTCTTTTTCTATCTCCTATTTAGGGCTCCCTCTGGGAACTCCTTCAAGGTGTGTGGGGGTTTGGGATCCTGTTGTGGACAGATTTGAGAGGAGATTGGCGGGTTGGAAGAAGCAATATCTCTCTAAAGGGGGGCGGGTTACTCTGATTAAAAGTACCCTTTCTTGCCTTCCTACTTATTTCATCTCACTTTTTCAAATTCCTCTCTCTGTTGTCGAGAGAATTGAACAGTTGCAACGCAATTTTCTTTAGGGGGGAAGAGGGGAGGAGTTTAAGTTTCATTTGGTTCGGTGGGAGCAAGTGTGCAAGCCGATTCGTTATGGTGGGTTGGGCCTTCGTAAATTGGTGCCTTTCAATAAAGCTCTCCTTGGAAAATGGTTGTGGAGGTTTGGGGTGGAGAGGCACTGGCTTTGGCGGAAGGTTATTGCTAGTAGATATGGGGAAGGTAGAGGAGGGTGGTGCTCTCTTGAGGTGCGTGGCCCGAGGGGTGTGGGAGTTTGGAAGTCTATTCGGAAGGGGTGGGCTGTCTTTTCCACTCATGTTCGTTTCAGACTTAAGGATGGCAGGCGGATCAGTTTTTGGGAGGATGTTTGGTGCGGGGAGGTTTCTCTTGCCCTCGCTTTCCCTCGGTTGTTTAGGATGGCTTCGGATAAACAAGCCAAGGTGGTTGACTGTTATTGTCTTGATAATGGAAGACTGGTTTGGGACGTTCGATTCAGGCGTCCTTTTCAAGATTGGGAGGTCGAGGATGTCACTCTTTTGTTGGAGGCGTTGTATCGTCAGAGCGTTATGGTTGGTGATTCTGATTGTTGGATTTGGAAGCCAAATTCGCAAGGTCGCTTTGATGTTCGTTCCTTCTTCAGGTGTCTTACAGCTGAGCCTGGAGGATCCTTCCCGTGGAAGTCTGTTTGGCGCTCTAAGGCTCCTCTCAAGGTGGCTTTTTTTGCTTGGATCTCTGTTTTGGGTAAGATTTTGATCCAAGACAATTTGAGAAGGAGGAATCAGGTAGTGGTTAATCGGTGCTACATGTGTCTTTAGGATAATGAGACAGTGGATCATCTTCTTCTTCATTGCCCCGTGGCTAAGGATTGTTGGGACTTGATGCTTTGTTTGTTTGGGTTCTATTGGGTTATGTCTCGCTCCTCTAGACAGATGGTTGAGGCTTGGAGAGGGTTCTCTGTAGGAGCCCATGCTCGTGATGCTTGGAGGGCTACGCCTCTTTGTGTGTGGTGGTGCATCTGGCTGGAGAGGAATAAAAGATATTTTGAGGGAAAGGAGAGGCCTCTATTCTTTCCACTCTTTTTTGTTGGGTTTCGGGTAGAGATTTTAGATCTTCTGAGGATATTGTTGTTTTCTTGGCCTCTTTGAAGGCTTAAAGGGTTGTTTTGGCCCTGTGTTTGTTCTCTTGGGATGCGTTCCCCTTTTGAACGCTTTCAATGCATTTCTTACTTATCAAAAAAAAAAAAAAAAAAAAAAAAAAAATTAAATTTGGTTTTTCTTGTAATTATACTTTTCTTTCCCATACTAATAGTCCCATTTGGGAGGAGAGCTCGAAAAAAGGGTGAAAGAGGCATCCCTGTGGAAAGTAAAGTATTCTTCCTTCCTTTTGTTTGGTTGAGTAAGGGGAAGGGTAGGTTTTGAAATATTATTTTACTAGTATACCCCTTATTTTGTCAGGTTTATATGAACATGAATCTAATAATATATGAGTAAATACCCCTCATTACGTAAGACAGAGTTAATAAATTAGGGTAATTGCGTCATTTCAATTATATCCAACAAATAATTTGTTTCCCTCTCTCTCCCCTTCTCCATCTAAATTTGGATGGATGCACATTTGGTGGACGTGGAGGGTTGCCACATTCATTGTCCCATCCCTTCTCTCTCCCTTTCTTTCTACCAAACAATGGAAGCATGCTTCATCTTTCAGCCTTACACCTCTCATACTGAACATAATATAAAAGAAAATCTTATATATTAGTTAAGGTTCACTAGTTACATGATAACGCGCGTCCAAGGTTCACTAGTCACTTGTTACATATAGACATGTCAAGATGTGCTGAATCTGTTTGGAAGTGTTCCAGAAGTGCAATATCTGATATGTGCGTGAAGGGGTTGATGACCATAGCTATTTGTTATGCTATATTATATTCATTGAGCAATTAGAAAAAAAAAGTATTTGAGATCAAAAAAGGAAAAAATTGAAATGTGAAAGGTTTTTTTTTGGTTTCTTTTAAGTTTGTGGTTTTTAGGTTTATTCTGTTTAGAAAGCAAAGTTTTAAGTGGTTTTGCCTAGTGGTATTAGCAGAATAGGTTTTTTTTTTCTTTCTCCCCTGTAATTAAGTATTAGTTTTAGAAAGAATTGTTTTATAAAACAAAAAAAGTTAGTTTATGGATGTATAAAGAAAGTTTGAAATAAGAAAATATAAGGGACAATTTATTTAAAGAAAAGAAATATTCATTTTTAGAAATGAAGAAATCATTTAGAGTTATTTTGATTTTATTTTGGAAACCGTGTTTAGAAATAAAATTGTAAAGTCATGTTATGACCTCGGAAACTTTCTTTGGGTGAGGGTCATTGACTGCTTCAGCGGTAAAATGCTTGTGAATGAGTGTCACTGGTGCGAGTTTGACCCTCAAAACAGAACGATCTAAAGTCCTCCCTCCCTCCCCATGACCCTGCTGTGGTGGGATGGTAATGTCTATGTAGACTTCCTTTGGTTAGGTGCTTTCATGAAATTGTGTAATATGCTCTCATTCATTCATCTTAAAATGTAAACAAATGAAACATGTTTGAGAAATCAAAAATGGAAACAATTGGGTTTTAAGAAAATGTTTTCAGAAGTACTGAAATAGTTTTTTTAAAGTTGCGTGTGCATTTAAAAAAAAAAAAAAAAATCATACATCTAGTAGAAAATCGATTTATTTTTGCTTTTGAATTTTTTTATTCTAAATTTAAAAGGAAAGGGGCTTCTAATTTTTGATGGTTAGGGAGTTCTCTCTCATTTCATACTCCTTTGTTTACCTAAACCTGGATAGATTCCCTGTACAAGTTAGGTTTCAATTACTTTAGGTTGTAAAAAGAACAGAGGTTACACACACATGCAAGGCTTAAAATTGAAGAAAAATTGGGCTTAGAATTTAATTAATAGGGATGGTCATTCTTATTTAGCAAATTAAAGCAAAATAGGAAAACACTAGAGAGCCATCTTATTTTTTCTTCTCTTTGTTCTTCATTTTATTCTTTTATCTTTTATATTCAAAATCTCCTTGGAAAATCTGGAGTGAGAGAGTCTGGATATAAAATTGGATTTTTATGAGAGAATTTTGGTAAACTAGGATTGTGTGTGTATATATATATATATATATTTATTTATTTATTTATGTAATTTATGTTTAAGTGGGTAAGATTCCATTTTGTTGCTTGGGCCAATATCATGTTGTGATATGTATTTATTTTTGTATCTGCAGGAGTTGGTGCAGGAGGGGAGGAACAAAAGGCTTCTTCAATATCAATTTTCCATTTACCTTGGCTGGCATGCGTTGTTGCATTATTGTTTGTAGGTATCTTATCCTGTGCGCCATCGTAGTCAAAAAATATTTCATAGGTATTTATTAGTGTATGCAAAGTCCAATTTATGTCACTGGATTCTTGTAGTACAAACATGTAAGTTAGGACACTTTCCGTGGATTTGAGAATCTTTTACAGGGCTGGTAATTGTTTACAGCCTTATGGCTAAATAATTGTTATTTTAGTAAGAGGTATGCCTGACAAGTGTGCGGGTCAAAGCGTCAGACATTTGGACCTCTAAAAATTTGTGCTACAGAACATGGCCACATGGAAGTATTAAAGTTGCATAGCTAATTCAGTTATAATGAATTGTTGAATGAAGTGCTTGTATGTTTTTATGAAATGTGAATTACTACCTCTGTCTCATTATAGATGTCCACATTCAAAATTCACACATTTTAAGACACTAGCTTTTATTACATTGGCAAGAGCATATATTTTCAAATTTATTCCTTTTAAATGTTATTCTTTGATGGGGTCTGCCATTTTGAGACTTTAATGTGTTTTATCTTTTAGGGGTAAATTGGGAATGTAAAAAAAAATAGTGCATTGATTTTTGAAATGGGACAACTATTATGCGACAGCCAAAATTAGAAAGATGGACTATTAATATGGGACGGAGGGAGTAGTATTTGTTTCCTTTATCATGGCGCTACATTTCGCTGGTATTGCCTTTGGATGTCATTAGCATATTAAAATAATGTGTATTGTTACTTATCAAAATAATAATGATGATGATGATGATGATGATGTGTATTGCGGATTGTCAAAGTGTAACCTTCTTTTGAACTACTTGATTAAACTAGTCAAAAGGATTTACTTACAGCTTACGTGATATGTTTTGTTAACTGGAATACCAATAATATTAATTTTCAAAAGGATTGGCATGATTTGATGCAAGATGTTGTTATGTTTGCAATGATTGGTTTCCAGTGACATTCTACCTTGTTATTCTTTTCATAGTTAGAGAGGGTATGTTAGAGAATCTACTAGTTCTGTGTATCTAAATGATTTGTCTGATGGAGGTCCTGCAAATATAGGTACTTCTTAATGGATGGCTTCGTATCTACAGACGTCAGCGAAGAGAGCAGGAGTTGGTATTCACTTCATTTTACTTATATTGCATATGTTCTATTGAATTATAAAGCATTGTCTTTTGAATTTGCCTTCAGTTCCATGACATGCCTTTTTTGTGCAGATGCATTCTGAAGTTGTTGAGGAAATTATATATGGGTTGGAATCTGGCATTTTGTTTGGGTATTGCTTCCTCACTCATACTATTTTGCTTTTTTGTGCCTGTTCAGATTTCGCTTTTCCCTTCATTTTCGGGTTTTTAATGTGAATTGTTTCAATGATATATCAAATCTTTTTGTGAATGTTATCGGTATTGGTGTCAAAATCTGAAATGGATTTGTGAAGATGAATTGGGCAAACTTAAATGATCAGAGTTTGTGTGCATGCAAATATACTTGATCAATAGGCTAAATGGTAAAATCTACAGAATTGTTAAGATAATACAGTTTTGAATCTTTGAGTGAAATTAATTATTTGTGGGACTTGCGGCAAAAGCTTTTATGAGTTTACAGTGTTGTCTTTTTTTTTTTTTTTTTTTTCCCTAATTGGTACTCACACACACTTGTCTCTTCTGAGATTTGAACCCTTGACCTCCCTTTGAGAAGTAAGAGGCTGATACCACTAGGCTACTGGCCTGTTGGTAAATACTCACAAATTTTAAATACTCTGAAGTTCATACTCTAACTAATATTAATAAATAATGTATGAATATTTTTAAGGGCTTTTATGATTGTTGTACCAGAACCCTATGGTTTTGTGGAATATTATGTTTGACATCGGTACTTAATCAACCTAACCTCTCTTTGAGTCAGTCATACTATTACTGTCAGCAAGCTCTATTCCTTCTTCTGGGATGCAAATGAACTATAGTATCTTGTACCATTTTCACTTTTATGTGCTCTTGCCTCTGCCATCTAGAAAAGATTAGCCCTCCTAATGGTTAAGCGTTCAATTTTAGTTTCCAGGCCGCCTTAAGAATGTAATTTCCCATTCATTGTGTAAAGGAACAGATAAAAGGTAAAGTATGTGACATATGACTTCATCTCACAGCTACCACCCACTTTTTTAATTGAGAATATTACTTGTTGAGATTTAAACTGCTATCCCAAAAACTAAGTGAAGGAAAATACTTGAGTGTTGTAAAGTAAAAGTAGGATACTGGGTGGAACCATTTTGGTTTGAGAAGATATATGGTCTTCAAATAGATGCCAATCCTCTAGTTTTAAGAAAAAAACTATGATGTTGCCAATTGAAAAGAGGACAAGGACACTACAATGTATATTTATTTATATTATATTAATGTAGACATGTTTATAAATTAAAATATATTTCTATATGTGTAAAAATATGAACATAACTTTCTTATGTTATATATTATTACTAGAATTCCTCACAAAAGGAATATGACAAGCAAGCTTATTGTAATATAGCATTGACATAAATTTTGGACTAAATTTGTCATAATATATTTTTATTACATCTCAAATCTTCTTTCTTGAAAAAATTCTAAGCTTTTCCTAACAAGTACGTTATGATATTATACTTGAAAAAGTTACATTTTAACATTCAAGACCTGTTAAACAAGTGTCTCAGTGTCTGAAAACGTATCGGCTATAATGCGGCCGACGTATTGGGTACGTGTTCAAAGTAATATATAAATGTATATATATATATATATATATATATATATATATATATATATATATATATATATTTCAATTAATGTACATGTTCAGGAAGTATCAGACATGTATACGCAAGTGTTCGAGGAGTGTTAGTATCACATGTAGTCACGATACTGATATGTTCTTGTAGAAGTGTCCGTGCTACTTAGATTGGTATTGGGATGCATATGTAGAAGATAAGTCATACGAGGATAGCATGCAAGACTTGCTTCTTCGCCTCATTTTACAAATACTGGATAGCTGGTGTTTCTTCTCCTATTCTTCTTATTTCACAATTAAAGAATTTTGATTAAGAATTATAAAATTTTGGGGGTATTTGAAATGGAAGAATCTGAATGCACATAATCTAATAATAAGGATTTGAAAGAAATGATGTGGACAAAAATATCTATCATGTAGCTCTATAAAAAAGAATGCCATAAAATATCTCTGTCTACCATGCTTAGTCTAACCAAAACAAATGAAATCATCAAACTCAGAGGTTCAATAAATAAAAAGTAAAATAATTCGAAGGAGAAATTGCAATCACATGAAACCCCCAACCACTGCAGTAATATATTTAGTCTGTCCAAAGAAGAATAAGAGAGAGAAAACTGAGGAAGTAGGAGTCTGACAAATGTTTTTATTGAATTTGGGGCTGAGGGAGGGGTTGTATCATTCTTGCCTTTTTTTTCATGCTTTTACCAGAGTTCTGGAGGAAGCTGCAATCAATAGGATTTTCCTAATCCTCCCTCCAAAAGGAAGAGCGTGAAACTCCTTTTCCTTTCCCGAGTGATTTTCAGCAAAAATAGAACCAATTTAGGTTAAATAGTGCATCCCAACAGAGGCTGACCATACTTGTCCACCCTTTCTCTCTCAACTTGAATGACACGAGGCAGGCCATGGAAATTGTAAGAATAAGCAGGAAGGGTCAGATAGAGATATGCATGCTCTTAGTATTTTTGAAATTAAGACCTATTTTGAGAGGATTTTGTGTATTTGGGACCCAAAATCCAAGAAATGCTCGAGGGAATTAAATAATACTCATCTTTTTTTTTTCTTTCTTTCTTTTTTTTTTTTTGTTAATCCAAACAGAGGATCTTTAAACTAGGAAAACTAAAATATCTTTCTGAATTCCTCCCCTAGATGTTCTATAGAAAGCTCTTTTACCCCAAATCAAGGATGGTGTTATACTTCTACATAACATGATTCCAGTAACAAGAAGACATTGACATTTCGGGGGAGTTTGATTGATATAATTTCTAATAGGGCACATTCAAGAGAAAAAAAAAAAAAGAAAGAAAGAAGAAAAGTACTATTTGACTTTTGTAACTAATCCTCTGAACTAGATTTCATGCCAAATAACTCCCATGATCCATATAAAATTTACAAATAGCTCCCTTATGGGGAAATGGCCGGGAACACTTCAGAATGCAAACAGGGGTTGACTGAAAACAATTTCCTTCTCCTCCCTTCTCCTCCCTCCTTATTTTTAACCCTCTCTCTCTCTCTCTCTTCGTGATTATAACTAAGAGTAGCTGCGGTTGCTGTTGTTAAATTTATCAGGTGTACAATGCAATTCTTATCTGTCTGTTGGTTCTTTGGATTTAGTTTGCATTTTTTTCCTGGTATTAAGTGCTGACAGAATAATTGCAGAATGGCATCTGTAATATCGAAGATGGGATTTGTATTCTTGGAGCAAGGATTCTCCAAGTTGCTGGTTCCTATATGCATTTCAATTAGTATATGCTGTAGTGGTTCGGGATTTGTTTACCAGGTACATTAAACACTCATGTCCTACAATTATATCCAAGTTATTTTTATGTACTGTACTCACTAATCTAGGCCATATTTTTTTGCCTTTACACCAAATCACTAACCATGCTTGCATGCCAGTCTGTCCAATGTATATTTTTTTCCATTGTCCATTTTTATACTGTTGTTTCCAATAAGTTGCTTCTACCAAGCCTTTTTTATTGTGGCAATCATTATAACTACTCTTATGCGAATTACTTCGGTAAATTAATTTAATAGAACGTGCTATTACTTTCAAACAGACACGGGGCTTGAAGCATGGAAGAGCAATTGTAGTATCCACATGTGCTGCTGTGGCATCAATTATTACTGGTGTACTTGCTGGTATGCTTGCTCTGGGTGAAAGATTGCCTTCAGCCCCAGTAGCTCGGTTTTCACTGTTGCTGGGATGGTAAGCTTAAATCCACTTAATTTTTTTCACTTACTGCTTTCACAAGATGGAACATCTTGAACCTAAGCCTCAAGATTGAAGCATGGGTTCTTAATCTGCGTGGCATGACACTTGAGAACTATATATATAATCCCCCACCCCACCCAAACAACAAAGAGTGTATATGCTGAAAACCAGCAAAAGTAGACATTTACAAATTGTCTTATTTTGAGAAACCAGTCTCCACATTTTCAAATAATCTTTATTTTCCAGTTTAAATTAACAAATGAAGTAAACGGTCTAAATAACTGATGATACTATTTCCTTCTCATGCTTGCATTTAGATGTATCTCATAGGCCTTTTTGATTGTTGGGTTCTCATCTTCCTCTTTGCTGAATCACGTCTACAAAGATTGAGATGTTCACGGGGGTCTGATAGAACAAATTAAAGATTTTGACATGTAAGATTGTTATTCACTTGGAAATCTCCATTTGCAGGCTATTCATTATTACAGGTGTGATACTACTGGTTAGTTCAACACGACTGGTGTCGTACCTTCCAAGGCCATTGCGTCGCTATGTGCAAAGTGGTATTGAGAGGAATACGGGCCTCAAGCGATCTGCATCTGTCCGCGCCAAGGATTCGAGCCCAAGTGCTGTTATCCAGGCAACCACATTGCATCATCTGATGTCAAATCCCTCTAAAGAGAAGGCTTGAAGTGCTACACAAGCTTCTGCTCATAAGGTGCTTGAAAGCATGCTTGCATATAAACATTAGCAGGTTGGTCTTGTTGAGGCTGGTGTAAAGAGTAGTCATCTACTGTCAGGGTTATTGGAGGGCATATGCAGTTTTTAAGATTGTCCATAACACAACACATCTTTATACCATATTTTGATATCTCTTCATTCAATTAACTTTTTCCCAGAATCCAAGTATAATGTCAATCATGATTGTATAAAGATGGTTTAACGAGGTTGGGTTTGTATGGAAGTAGCTTAAAAGAAGCATACTGTTCTCTAATGTGTCATCTGAGAGTGATCTAATGACAATGAATTTGTATTTTGCCTTCATATAAACGATTATGACATTTACTTGAGCATAGGCTGGTAAAAATTATTATGCTACACTATTAGCAGATTGCTGAGGGTATCCCTAAAAGTTGGTTACTACATTTTACTTTGCATTTAAACTTAAATTTAAGAGAAGACACGGCGAATAATAAAATAAATATATGAAAAAAAAGAATTCATGTACTGACCCATCCATATGCTGCTTATAATTTATAAATTTAACAGGCATTATTCAGTCTGTCTATGCATTTGATAAGCCAAAAACACTTTTACTGTTACTAGTTTTAAACAAAGGGACTGTTTTCAAGCTGGACGCCTTGTGGTGATGCTTTAAGTTCAAGCTTTACTGCTGCACCTAACAATAAATTCTATATGATTTTTATGCATCAATATTATTGTTTCCAGAAAGCTTTGTTTTTTATTATCTTGAAATGCAAATATCAACTTACTGATCACTAGGCAGAGGAAAAGATTGCATATGTAATAATCTGCATCACACCCTGTTTGTTACTGTACATTTGGAATTCACACAATTATTTGCGAAATAATAAAAAAAAAAAAAAGGAAAATGATTTAAACACCGAATGTTGAACCGATTTCTCTGGCCCAATCTACGTGGCTATCCATGTGTACAAAAAGTCATTAACTTTCTCTCTTCCGTTTTTTCCTCCTTTGCAACGAGGTTCAGGCGAGGTGGAGGAAGGTTGAGATCCATGTTGATGAACTTTCTAGGGACTACGTTAGTGGCACAAAACTGGAGGACTCCATGGTACTGCTCTAGCTAGGGCTTCGAGTGTTGTTGACGGTGGTGATTTCGCTACCGAGTCGTATGCATGCACCGCCGCTTCAATGATCATCACGCCTCTAAACGCGTCTCCTTGCAATTATCGCCATTAACGGCGTTTGTGGATTTTTTTTTCCCTCGGCACCATATTTTTGTGTGTGGTGTCATCTTTAAGATTTAGATAGAGAGATGGGGGAGAGAAAAAGAGGGAGAGATGCCCTCCACAAATTTCCTTTCCTTCATATATCTATTCCTTAGGAAATGAAATCTCTTCGCTCGACCATGTTCTCGGTAGCTGCCAAACATCTTGGTTTCCATAGTCCTCTATGAACACATAGCTCACCGACAATTCCGACCTTCTTCGTCGGTGTTGTTCAACGCCGACGTTGAAATATCTCTAGCCGCTATCCTAAGTACTGTCCACCTTGTTGCGCTGCCAGCATATCCCAAGCCTCACCGTCACCGGAATACATTTACGCCGTTCCGAGCTTGCTGTTGTTCACAGTTGTTCCTCGCTGCTTGGGTGCCGTTTAGACAGTGCTCGCCGCCCTCTTCACCGTCAAACAAACTCACTTCTCGCCGGTTCACTCGAGCCACGTCCTCTTCACTGTCGGAACAAATCCACTTTAGACGTCTTTTTTTTAGGTTCATTGCCAACTAGACTGCCACATTGGATTCTACCTAAGAAATTGGCCAAAATCATTGGTTTGATTATCACGACCCAAAAAAAAAAAAATGAAAAAGAAAAAACAAAGACAATAATGTACTTAACCATGCCATTAGGGAGGAGGAAAGCTAATATCTCTTTTCTTTTTGTAATAAAAGGCTTTTGTCCTGGGTGTCGTCATATCAGGAGCTTAACAGTGGAAGGTGGTCACTGTAGATTTGGTCAGATTTAGTCTTCTCGGTGGTTTCTACTAATACAAATCTAACATTTGATATTATTTTTCGAAAATCAACGATCTCCTGAGTGACGTCAGATCAAACTTTTAAGATTGCACCTTTCATATGCCCTACCAAAAAAAATGATAATAACCCTTATGAAAGCAATGCCGATGACTTTTAAAGATACAAGACTTGATTGTGACTTAGTGGATTCAAAGAAGTTGCAAAGGGGGACCCCTGCCCCTCATGGAATGGCTAACATCAATTCACCAGTTCCCAAACAGTGTTTGCTGGCTTTTCAATTGCTGCTGCTTCTGCTAGTTCAGGGTCAAGACATAAAAGGGACCCCCTTAAATGGAATCAATACCTATGCCTACCTGTACTCATTATTCATGAAATTAACAACAACAGAAGGACCACATATATGAGCTAGGAGTACAGCTCAATAAAACAATTCAAAACCCAATCTTCAAAAAAATCATAATTTTCAATTTGTCCAATTATGATGAGCCATGTCATGGTACTAGGATGTACAGTATACTGTGACCCAAACAAGACAAAGGATAAAAGCTGCCCCCAAGGCATTTGGTCCCCCTAGAGAAATACCCATGTGAATTGCAGATGACATGTTGCAGTTGTTATCCACATATACAAGGCCAAAGCACATCCAATGAGAGCATCACAAAGTGACCTAATTTTTCCAAAAGTGACAGATCAGATGGGCTCCTAAAATTTGGGACAAATGGCTTCCCAGGGGCACCATACCTAAATTAATTCGGGAGAGTCTCTCGACGCAAAATTAGCCTGATGGTATCTCTTCATCTGGAGGTTCGAGTTGCAATAGGGTCAAAGTTTGCGGACGAGTCATCTTACTTACCCAATAAAAACTTGAACAAGTAAATTTGGAACATGATCTAGATTCCAGAGGCTAGAATAAACATCTAAATTTCAAAGTTTTACTAAGAATCTTTCTTCAAGTTGCATCCATGTATTCACAAGCTACTCCAAAATAGATGGACCCCAATAGGACATTATGCTTGGATTATTTAACTCTTAAAAAGCAGGTAATAGGTGATACTAATTCCTAGAGAAGACTTCAGTAAAAAAATAACCTGAGCTTACTGAATCTGTAAAATATGAAGGATCCTAAAGATGTGCAGGATTTTATTAAAAAAAAAATGTTTATTATAACAACAATTTACAACACCATTAAGAAAAATTATTCAATTTTGTTTAGAACCATCCACAAGTTTCATAATGGAGTCCTCTTGAGTTGCTTGTGGTCCACTAACTTCAACACACCTTCTTAACTGTGTTTTTTTCGTATCAATTCAAGTAATTAAGCTATTGTACTGTGGAAGGACCAGAATATTCAGTAATACAACTGTTTATCAGCTCAGTGCATGTCGGAGTATCTTTGCCCTTATTGTAAGTGGCAATAGCCTGAGATGACTACACAACAGTGTATTAACTGACCAACCCTTTGGAATCCAAAGGCTGGTTGTCTAAAATTCGAGGATGATTCTTCTAAAAACTCAAACCACAGAGGATGAGAAAAAATATAAACAGCAATGCACAATATGCGGCCCCATTTGAGCGGATTCTCATACAAAATTCAAACAATGATGATGAATCACATCAGGAATCAATTGTCGGAGACCTACCACAAACAACAAATTTATTGTGAGTTCGGTCCACTTGGATAATTACTCAGTTGCTCCATATTCCAGCTTTCATGGGGAGCAACTTGGTCATGGGAAGGAGTATATTGCTGCAATGTTAAAAAACAGAATTAGATTTTTTTTTTTTTTTTAAAAAAAAAAAAAAATGCTCTCTTTGGAATATCATTTATCCAGCAGTAGAATCGAAAAAATAAATCTGTTAAGATCTGTCAAATGGTAATCTTCTAAAGCCAGAAGGTTTTGCAAGCTCACCAATGAGCATTAACCCATATGGTAAGATCTCTCTTCCCCGAAGGGGAGGTTAAGAGTTCGAGCCCTGCTAGGGCAATATTTTGGGGGTGAACAAGCTGGTTAAATCATTTGACTGGCAATTAGACATTTCCTTGATAATATCTTCAGAATATTCTAAAATTAAATGGAAATTTATTCAAAAAATCAGGGGAAGTTATCACCACAATTTTGGTCCAGAGGGGAGAAAGGTACATGCATGAAAGTAGATATTGTGGATTACAACAAAAACTATAATTTCCATGTGCTCTTCTGAAATCTGTCATATTTTCTCAGAAAAACTAAACTGAAGTAAAAAGATAAAAATAACAATACCAATAACAATAGTACAGTTAGGCTGGGTCTCTACCTCCATCTTCATTAAAAGCTCCTTGACAGTTGGAGCAGAGATAATTATGTCGCGAGCACATGGCTTTATGAAACCTTCTTTAACACCATTGTCGAATAATGCGAGCAGAAAGTTGTAGTATCCATCAACATTTAGCAGACCAACCTGCACACGAGTTACACTGTTATATCACCTCAGCTTTGATCTTGCAGAACAAAAATTGATTACTCACTGGTTTTTTATGAATTCCGAGTTGTGACCATGTTATCATCTCCAATAGCTCTTCCATGGTTCCATATCCTCCTAAAATAAATCAAATGTCAAACATGCTACTGGATAATAGTATATAGAAGATATGTACACTTCTGTCTTAAAGGAAAAGGAATTTCAATAATTACCAGGAAGAGCAATAAAAGCATCAGCCTCTCTAGCCATTTCAGCTTTTCGCTCATGCATGTCTGAAACAATTTTTAATTCTCCAACAGTCTCACCTGATATCTGTAGAAGTTCCCACGTTAACGACTAATTAATGTTCAATTGATACTGTTTTTCCAATGACCAACAAGATTGAAGTATTCTTTTTCATAGAGAAGTAAAACCAACATTATAAACTACACCGCAATCTTTTCTCCAAAACAACCCATGTAATAACTAGAATTTAGATGCAAAACAGACCAAGAGAACCTAATTAACTGTGACATATGTACTTTGAAAATATAAGCTCGTTTAAATATAAACAAAGAAATCTTATAAGAAGAAGCAAAAAAAAAAAACAAACAAAAGGAGGCAATTCAAGAGCAGGGGCAGGAATCAGATTACCTCAAACATGAGCAGTTTCACTTGTCAGTTTATCAGTCCTAAAGATATTGGTGATTTTAAGAATATTTATCTTAATTTAATTTTTTACTTCTTAAAAAGGTGTTTTCTCTATAAATATGAATAATGAACAAAATTGTTACACAGATTAAAACTTAAGAGCAGTATACCTCTAGAGGCATAAGAGCTTTTGGAATAACCCTGCATGTGAAAAAAGCAATCTAAAATTGAGTAAAGTGCCATTTTGATCAAGAAAAGCCTAGGTTACACAGATGAACACGATTATCTTAATGAAATTAAAATAAAATAAAATAAAATAAGGAAAAAATATTGTCCTGGGCATATCTCTCAGTTACCCAAGAACATGGCAACCTCCATCATAGACTCTCTGCGAAATCGAACCCATCAACCCAACACTTCCTCCACCATACACCAAGTCCATCTTCCTCTTCACCTGCAATGAACATCCGTAAAATCAAACAACAACACTCACAAAAAAATTCTGAAAAATAAGGATAAACAAAAGCAGTTCCATTATCAAAATGAAGCAACCACCTATTCACAAATCAAAATATAATCCTTAAAAGTCATGTTCTCAATCCAAAAACCAAAACCCATGAACATTAACACTGTCAAATAACTGAAAATAGTTCAATACAATCAAGACTTTAGCATATTCCATTATCAAAGTGAAACAATCACCTATTTACAACTCGAAATATAACCCCTAAAAGTCATGTTCTCAAACCAAAAACCAAAAACCAAAACCCAAGAACATTATCACTGTCAAATAAATGAAAATAGTTCAATACAATCAAATCAATAACATATCAAACACAGAACAGTTCATGTATTGGGAACACAGACCAAAAACCCAACAGTCCAATCATCAAACAGATGAGTCCCAGTCCAATACATCACACACCCAGTTTCCAAAGTCAACTAAAACTATATGTTTTGTGACCATAAACAGAAATAGGTCTCAGAAACAAAAGAAAAAATGGATAAAAGATGGGTGTATTTGAACAAAAACCAACCAGTTCATTCCCCAAATCAATAGCAGCATCGCTGAAGACTTTTCTGTGCCCAGGATTGCTTCCGCAGAATACACAGACCCTCTTGAATTTGCAACTAGTATTGTCTTCCATTCCTAGATTTCTTAGTGTTCTTCAATTCAATCTCAAACTATTGAAATCAATCAAAACCTTATACAATATCTCCGTTTTTAATACTTATATGTATATTTGTATATAAAAATCAAATATTAATATGGGATTTATAAAAGTTGTTGAAATATAGAATAATAATAATAATATAAAAAAAAAACAATCTGGGTGTTTCTTGAATTGATGATTTAAAGCGATTCGAATCGAGAAATGAGACAGACTCCACCAATATACATATATACATAAAATATGTATTTGATAAAGATAACACAAGCAGCCCACAGGCTCATTTCCCTTTCTAATCCAACGTCCGTTTGTCGGTTCCAATACTATTTTATTAATTATTAAATGATATAAAAAAATATCTAATTATTAAAGATAAATAAAAAATAAGAAAATTATTTATAAATTTTAAGTCAATCAATATTTTTTTTCACAGTTAATTAAAATAAGCAATGCTACTCGTTCAACCTAAGCATGGACCATATCTCATCAACCTCTTTGTCATGTATTTTCTATTTTAACTAATGCTTTCTTTATTGGTACATTTTATACTATAAATTGTACATATTTGTATCTTCTTGGTGTATTTTCTCTATCTAACGTTTGATTCATGTTATCTATTTTAACATTTTTATTTCAATACGTAAATTTGTAAAAAAATTTTATTTTTAAATAAACTTTAAAAAATAAATAAATTATGTGCATTGATTGACACAATTAATGTATAAACTTTTGAACTTGTCTATTAGTTAAAAAGGAAAATAAGGATCGATTTTTATTATTAAGCCATCTTTGTTGGACTCTATCTCAATTAATGATGGAGAATGATTGAGATAAACACGTAAAAATATAAATTTTTTTTTTTTTAAATATTGACAAAAATTCTTGTAACTCTTGTTAAACTCTATTTGTCACTCAAAATTCTATTGCACTATATGTATTGGAGTCCCGTAAAAAAGCTGATAAGTTTTTTTATTATATTATTTTTTGTCCCTTAATAAAATTCGTAAACAAGGAGTTGGAGAAGGGTCAACCCAATAGAAACAGGAATCATGAGGACCCACTGCCACAAAGACATATAAGAATAAAAAAATAATAGATAACTTTATTTAAGTAGAGAGTATTATCAAATTTTAACAATTGAAATGAGTGGAGTATTTAATTGTCCAACTATGGATTGAGGACCAAAGTCCCACTTCAGCTATCATTTGGTTGAGGAGCGTTATGCCCTTCATTTGGTTGGCTTTTTTCGGATTTCTAATCATTTCCCTCAGGTATAATGTCACATGTCTTAAAAGCTTCCATTAATTCCCTTTTGAATTTTGATACCTTTCAAGATAGTCAATCTCTTTTTCTTTTTTCTTTTTTTAAGTTGATTCCCATAAACATACTTTTTAAGGACTTGTTTATATTTAAGAATGATTCGAATTTTAAATCTGATACTCTCTGAAACACTCAAACCAAATTCTTATTTACTTAAACTAACCCTTCATGATTAAGATGCAACCAATCTCATTATTCTCTCATTCTTAAAATAATTAAGTTTGAAATTATGAACAAATTCAATTGTTTTGGACATGAAGAGTGCTAAAGAGAGTATTTGACATGAAGAGTGCTAAAAAGAGTAGCAAGCTATCAATTATTTACAGTGTTGCGTGATTGGTCATTTCTTTCTTTTTCCTTTTTTGGCTGGTTATTATAGAGTTATTTATACTATTTTTTTTTAATAAAAAAATTTACAACTAGTGTCATTGTGAAAATGAGAGTATATTGTCTCACTTTGTAATGGCATCAAGTTGTACCTTTTTTTTTTGAGAGTATATTGTCTCACTTTGTAATGGCATCAAGTTGTACCTTTCTTTTTTTTTCTTTCAAAAATCAATAGGAAACCAAAAAAACGACGAAGATAAAAAGAAGTGACCAATAAGAGGACTGTGAATGGGGACTGTCCTTAACAACACCACTCAGACAAAATGTCAAACACTAGAAAGAAAGATTCAAGCAAATCCGGATCAACTCCTCCCTTTGAAGCTTGGAGAAGACAAAATTATATCGTTAAACCCATACACTCACGTATCCTTATTCGCACTTGAACCCACTGAGCTACAAACCTACAATCCTTTGGTTATTCCCATAATAAAATTTTACTACAATAAAAAAAATAATAATAATAATACTTATACGGAATACTAAGACTCAAAATTTAAGCCGATGGTAATGTGTCACTATATCTTTACTATACTTAGAAAGATAAAATTTTAAAAATAAAACTATCCTTATAGAATTTCAATTACTAAAGAATCTTAATTACTAATAATATCTTTCATCATGCATCCCTATCCTATAGTCAAACCATTCTTTATTTTCTTCTCTTATCTTTTTTTCTATCATTGATTCCCGATACACAAATATATCACTTTACAGAACTTGGTAAGGAGGGTTTTCGATTGACGAGCTAATTCAGTTTATTATTGATTTTTTGCATAAGAGTGTTGATAAGGGCAGAGCCAGGTTTTCAAGAGGTGTAGTATACTTTATTAAAAAAAAAAAAAAAAATCAAATACCCCATGCTTTTCATTAATTTAATTAGCCTTAGTCTCTTTAACGATGTACCATAGCCTTAATAAAAACAGTGACAAGCATAAATTAATTTCAAAATAAATGTATTGAAACTAACAATGCAACTGGACACAAATCCAAAATATAGAAGTGTATCTTTCAAAAAAAAAAAAAAAATGTTTATGAAGAATAAAGAAAAAAACAAAGAAAAAAGAAAGAACTTTGAAAGGAAAACAAAATTAGGATTTAACTGAAAAAGTGAATATAACATTTTTTCTAATAAGGAATCAAAAGAATTTAAAATTTACAACAAAAATTTATCATATATTTTTAGAAATTTAAAATTTTAGGGAGGACATTTTCTAACATTTCTATAAAATTTCTTACATATATATAGTAAAATACATATTTTGTATATATGGCGTTATTATTATTATTTTTTTATGTTTTGCGAAATTTTGTATATTCTTTTACATCCATCTATATAATTTTGCATATTCTTAAACATCTATATATAAATAAATAAATAAATATATATATAAAGAAGAGAGAGAGTGTTTTGATAAAAATTTAAAAACCAATTTAAGGGATTGAATTGGACATCTTTCCTTATGCGCCCTTGAATCCGCTGGGCTACAAGCCTACAATCCTTTAGTTATCCCTATAATAAAATTTTACCATAATAAGTATAATATTTGCCTACTCACGGGTGAATAAGAAATTTATACTCACCATATATGAAGCGCAATGCTAAATTGACAAGTATACTTACATTTAAAATAATTAAAAGTAAATAATTACATTTAAAATAATTAAAAATTAATAATTTGATAGTTATCCAGTTAAACTCAAATGAATCCTAATAAAATTATAATTCTCCCTCCTCTCCCTTTTTATCACGCTTAATCTTATCCATTCTATCCTTCTCTCCCTCTCCCATATTTTTAGAGAGAGAAATTCGTGTCTCCGAAGAATAGGTATCAGAGCTATGGCTAAGGCTTAGGTTTTTCTTATAGAAATCAGAATGAAAGAATTAAATATATTATATATATATATATCTAGAGACAGACTTTAATATAGTTCAAAAACCACAGATCGGACAGATTAACAAAGAATTTGCAGAGAAAGCACGACAAAAAATCTTTATTTTTTTTTATTTTGAGGACATATAAGAATTTGATCCTGTATGGTGTACATGTGTATTGCACCGATCGAAATAAAGATTTTTTGTCGTGCTATATATATATATTTTTTTTAATTTTGAGGACATATAAGAATTTGATCCTGTATGGTGTACATGTGTATTGCACCGATCGAAATAAAGATTTTTTGTCGTGCTATATATATATATATTTTTAAATTTTGAGGACATATAAGAATTTGATCCTGTATGGTGTACATGTGTATTGCACCGATCGAAATAAAGATTTTTTGTCGTGCTTTCTTGAATTTGATCCTGTATGGTGTACATGTGTATTGCACCGATCGAAATAAATATTTTTTGTCGTGCTTTCTCTGCAAATTATTTGTTAATCTGTCCGATCTGTGATTTTTGAACTATATTAAAGTCTGTCTCTAGATCCTATGAATAGGCCTTGAAAATAGCTTCATATATAACATTGGCAAAGTAGTCATCCTCCTATTATAGAGAAACAGTTAATTTATCAAGACTCCGTAGGAGTGTCTTTTACCTTTTTCCTACAGATGTGATATATTTGATGACCTTTTTTTCTTTTTCTTTTTCTTTCTTTTTTTTTTTTTTTTTTTTTTTTTTTTTTTTTTTTTTCGTCCTTGTTGCGAAAGAAGTTTCAATTCAGTCTTTCTATGTTTAATGGTGCATACCCAGATCAATTTGTTCGGATTCTTTGAGTTTAACCTGATAAATATCAAATTATTTATTTTTAATTATTTTAAATGTTAGTACACTTATAAGTTTAGTATAAATTTTTTACTCACCGGTGAGTGAGTAAATATTATCCTAAAATAAATTGATAAAGAGACATACAAAGAACCAGAGAGGATTCAAGTTTCAATTTGGTAATAACTTAATGCACTTCAAACCCTTCTCACAAAGAGCGTGGGGTGGTTCTAATGTTGGAAACATTTTTTTAAAAATGATTGTAATGTGATTATTGATACTTGATGAATTAGGTTGTATTTTCCACATAGAGCGTGGGGTGGTTCTAATGTTGGAAACATTTTTTAAAAAATGATTGCAATGTGATTATTGATACTTGATGAATTGTGTTGTACTTTCTAATTTAGTGGTCGGAATATGATTGAATGCAGTTGAATTGTAATTTTCTAACTTATTTGGTGTGATTTATTTGTAACCATTGATATTAAGTTTACAAAGAAGAAAAATTAGGTATGTTTATTTAGCACTATCGAAGGACAACTGTCGGATGAGGTAAATCACTCTAAAATTACTCTAATATTTTGCAGGAACTCACAAAAAATTATATAAATATTCTAAAAGTATTATGTGATTTAAGCATCAATCAGACTAAATTCTTATTTAAATATTATAATATTCTTAATTTCTGCGCCAACATTTGATGCACCATATTGTCGTTCAACTTGTTCAATTTAGTAGATTTCTATATTCATTGATGTTGTTTTTAACATTTTGACACAAACCTATGAAATGATTTTCGATAAGATCATGTGAAGTTAGATAGTCACATCCACTTTTACACGTTTACACTCTTTTATTTTTTTTTAATAAAAATGATATAATTACTCCTCAGAATATGAAGTGTAAGAATATTTTTTAAATAATTGCAAAATGTGAGATTGCTTTCTAATGACAAAATTAAATGTGAGTGAAATATAATATTACAAAAATGGAGTTCTAAAATTATAGTGGGTGTATAATGTAAGGTGGGTTGCCAGTGGATTGGGCTTGAAATCCATAAAACATCCCCACTAAGTGGATCTTTTAACCCAGCCCAATTTTTCAGAAAGGTTTCTCAAACCCAGGCCCAACGAGGTTTGGACAGTCCTAAAAAGGCAACTAACATAACGGTCAACGTATAAGCTTTTTACCAAAAATAGTACTCCTAACACTATGGCTCTTTAGCCTCTGCTTAAAGCATTTCATTCCTCAACTGAAGCAATCTTTTCCGGTTGCTGAATGAATCCAAAGAAAACCAGATACAATCACTTCATTTTGAATCTACACTTTTTTTTTTTTTTTTTCTTTCAAAACAAACACCATAACAAAATTTGAATACCACTTTAGATTTTCAAATTGTGAGTTAAAAGAAAGAAAAAAGAAAAAAAAAGAGAAAAAGGGGGAGAGTGTGAGTGAAAATTTTCACATTTCTCAGTAGTCTCTCAGTCATGGTAAGGAATTTTCTTATAGACGAAAACCCATCAATCCAACCAATATTGTCATTGTCACTATTTGTTGCCTGCATTGCTGCTTCAATAGCTATTGTTTCATTTTTATGTGGTGGTTTATCGCGGAAAAAATCACATTCTCAATCAAGTTTGCAAAAGAAAGCAACGGAAAATTTAGATGTAGTTATTTCAACATCGAGAAGTGAGGCAACAACAACAACAGCAACAACGACAACGACAACGACAACGACGACAACAACACCTACGGGGACACCACATGCAATACCAATAATATTAGAGGATACAATATTGGATGGATCACATCAACAAAATGAGGCATTGCCGCCACCACATGTGATAAATGGTTCGGTTTCAAACCATGTCCGATCAAAATCAGCAGTGCCACAAGTACAAGAGCCACACAAACAAGGGAAATTATTGTCGAGTTTGAGCATGGGAATCAAAGAAGGTAGGAAGGAGAAAAAAATGAAACCTGAGGATTCCATATGGAAGAAAACAATTATTCTAGGAGAAAAATGTAGAGTCCCCGATGAAGATGATGACCCGATCATTTACGACGAAAAGGGAAATAGGATCTCAACTTATCACCGGAAAACACCTAGTTTGCTACCGGTTTCAAGGCAATCATCTTATATAGATCAAAATGCTATTCCTTGGACATAGGGTGACAGGAAATGAGGTGAGAACCACATTTGTTCACTGTATATGAATCAATTTTCTAACAAGAGGTACCAACTTTTTTCTCCATAGCATAGTGTATAGGATTTGACCAATTTGTTAGGATTTGTGTCTCAAATTCTATCAATATTTAAGTTTTCTTTCAATTCGTATTTTGTATAGTAATTTTTGATTTGACAAGTCTTGGCCTTAAAAGAATTTCTTGTTTTGGGCTTCAAGGAATTTCTTGTAAGGCAAGTCTTGCCTTCTAAGAAATTTTATTTAAGACTTCATAATTAAAGAGGGAGCTGTTTGGAGAAGGCAGAGAAGAAAAAGAATGGAGGAGTAAATGATCGAGCGACTGAGAAGAGAAGAAAAGAGAGTGGATGAGAGTAAAGAGATGCAAAATGGGTGAGCATTCTCTACGGTTGAGAATTCAGACCAACCACGTAGAATATTACGTGTTGCATGTTGTTCGTGTGAGATATTATTCCACTCTCACAGTTCGATTGTTGTGTGATTGGATCTCCATATTTGTGTTATGATTTGCTTTGGCTATGCTGACCAAAAGGAATTTACAGTAATTCTCAACAAGTGGTATCCAAGCCGACGTTCGTCGTGGGGATTTTGTTAGAGCCAAAAGTTCGTTGTAGAGTGTCTGTCATAGCCAACTACTCGCCTTGATGAAGTTCAACAATTTGGTGATCTTCAGTGTGCACCTTTGAGGTGTGACTGATTGAGTGTGATGATTGATGTGAAGGAATTTGAAGTAAAGGGGAGATGGTTAGAATTTGTGTATCAAATTCTATTAATATGGACCAGCAGTACTAATGCACAAAGTAGTCCTTGTTGCACCCCTTTAAAAAAAAAAAATCGGAAAAAAAAGATAATAATTCTATCAATATTTAAGTTTCTTTTTTGAGTCGTATTTTGTAAGTAATTTCTTGTTTGACAAGTCTTAGCTTTTAAAGAAATTATTGTCTAATTTGGCAAGTTTTGGCCCTTAAGAAAATTCTTGTCTTATTTGGCAAGTCCCGGCCTTCGAAAAATTTCTAGAAAAGCGAGTGAGAAGAGAAAAGTGTGTATGAGATGTAAAATAAATGGGTGGGTATTGTCTATCATTATTAGTAAATAAAAAATAAAAAAAATTCTCTTGAATGTAGGATGAGAGTTTGGCCAAAATCCTATTGTGTTTTTGCATGTTGTTCAATTGCTGTGTGGATTTCATATTTGTGGTGCACAAGCAAATCACATCACAAATAAAAGAGTATAATCATATTCAACACAATTTACACTACCTCGTTCCAAAAAAAAATGTCCTATTTGAAAAATCGTGACTCACAAACAGGGCCAATCTTGAGATTGAAAAAATCTTGAGAGACCCTAAGCGAACTTTAAATGTGAGGCTCTCTATACATAAGTTTCATACAGAAAAATAAATAAATTATAAAAGTGCAAATTTTCATTAAAAGTGCAAAATTTTTTCCTTTTTTCTTTTTTCATACCTAGATTCAAATTTTCTTATAGACATAATTGTCAAAAATCTTAAAATCTTAGAAATCTAAATAATAGGAAACACAACCAACATAAAACTAAATTTTTTTTTTTTTGATAAGTAACATAAAACTAAACTTAATATATATATATATATATATATATATATATATATGATTTATTTATTTATAATTAAGTGTTTTTCTAACTTAAGAGTTGAGTCTGTTGAGGGAGATTGGATTTGGAGGCGAGGTTAAAATGATTTGCTGCATTTGCCCTTTTTTTTTTTTTTTTTTTTTTAAAGGCCCCTTAAATGATTTGTTGCATTTAGTTTCAATTATTTATTTATTTTTTGGTGGCCCATCATTCATGGGCCTATTAATTTTGAGGCCTCTTAATTGATTTGCTACATTTGGTTACAATTTTTTTTTTTTTTTTTTTTTTTTTTTTTTTGTAGCTCATCATTCATGGGCCTATTAATTTTGAGGCCCCTTAAATTCTGAGGCCCTAGGCGATCATCTTGGGTCAGGACCGGCCCTGCTCACAAACAACATATCTTTTTTTTGAGACAGAGTGAGTATTATTTTAAAATAAAAGAAACATAATCTCTAAAATTATAATTTGTAAAAGAATAATATATATATATATATATATATATATATTTAGATCAAATTTATTGACTGTCTCTCTCTCTCTCTATAGAGAGAGAGAGAGAGAGTCAATAAATTTGATCTAAATATATATATAATAAAAGTTCTGAAAATATGTTCCAATTTGACATGTAAATTCAATTTCTCTGCCATGAAAAGGTGGGCACTGGCATTAAAAAAAATCATGGGAAATGCCTTGTAACTATCTCTAATGTTTTTCTAAGTTTAGAAAATTTCAGCATAAATATTTAAATAAGAAATTTTCCCCCAAGTATTCTATAGTAATATTCTCTAAATTATGTAAAATTTAACTTTAACTTCCTAATGAAATTTCAGATAAACATATTTTGGTACTCTAGGAAATGGAATTCAAGTATTTATGAGATGGACGAAATTGATATTCAAGTATGTCGAATTAGGACATATAGATCCTACTTTGTGTGCATTGTATGTGTGGTTGGGTGATACTTGGTGGCCAAGTGCCATTACTAAATAATTCTAAAGGAACGAAATATTATTTTTTTAAAAAAATCAGTTTGAATTTGGGATTCCTATACAATTTTTTGCAACTTAATGATAAATTATTTTATAAATTTATCGTCAAATATCATAATGACAGAATAAGTTTCTGGGCAATTATGGTCCAAAGCTTTCCAGTTCAGTGGAAATTAGTCCTTAGGAGCTACCAAAGAAAAAATAATTATGCTTACCGCAAAATAATAATTATAATAATAAAATATTATTATTATATTGAAATGTGGTAATGTACTAGGTGTATTATTGAGGACGTGTTTATAATAAATATTTGATTTATCTAAAAATAATTTGAGATTATGATTCGTTCTATGTTATTTATTTATTTGTGTCGATTCATCAATGGAAAATGGTTTTGATTAGATGTTCACCTTTTATTTTTTTGTCATTACATATCATTGTTATATTACTCTTTTCATTCCAAAATAAGTTTCACATTTTCATTTTTATTCATGTCAAAATAAGTGTCCCTTTTGAAAAGACAATATATTATTTTGAGTAGTATTATTAATTTAACATTCTTGCATTAAAACTATAAAAACTAAACTATCACATCACTATAGAGTCAGTTGGAGTAAATTTGATAATTTATTTCCAACTAATATAATAAAAAAATTAAAAATATTTTCTTAAAAAATTAAATTTCCCAAAAAAAAAAAAAAAAAAAAAAAAAAAAACCTTATTTTGAAATGGAGAAAGTATATAACTATACCAACTGACATATAAATTACTCCATCTATAATTATTGCAATTAGATAAATATTTATAGATGTAATGATGTAGTATAACTACATCCATAAATATTGCAATTAGATAAATATTTATAGATGTAATGATGTAGTATAACTACATCCATAAATATTGCAATTAGATAAATATTGATGTACAACCCTTATTCAAGAAAGAAACATCAGCTTCACATAAAACTGGACACTTTTTTTGGCGACATTACACAAAAAATACTTCCCTCATTAGAAAATAATATTGGGCGAAACCCCATTTTTTATCTGCGTTTTGCACTAAATCTTCATTTTCTGCTCTTTTTTTTGGCCAAAAATCCCCCTTTAACCATTCGATTGGGGTGATTTAACTGACAAAAGTTAGCTAAAAGGCATCTATTTGGACATTGAGTTTTTTCATGTATTTTTGAAGCAAAAATAACCTTGTACCTATTTTAATATACCTCATATATATAACTACTCCATTATCACTTTTAGCCGCATATTCTCCACCATTGTAGCAGCACGTACTCTTCTTCTTGCTGAAAATAATGTTCTTTTGGATACTGATGCTGCCATCAAGAAAGAAATTGTGAATCACTTTCATTCCACTTTAAGGATGAACCATCACCCCTGCCCAGGTATAGAT
Organism: Cornus florida; assembly: GCF_030987335.1. NCBI lineage: Eukaryota > Viridiplantae > Streptophyta > Magnoliopsida > Cornales > Cornaceae > Cornus > Cornus florida. The sequence goes on along the minus strand of NW_026775581.1, from coordinate 84,124,398 downwards.
CTCTTAACACCTCTCATCCAACCTACATTGCCTCCGCATTTCTTCCAATCACTATGTTCCATCCCAACTGAAGATGAGGTTCAACACTGCATGCTTTCACTCAACAGTGACAAAGCCCCAGGCCTAATGGTTTTAATGCCTTATTTTTTAAAAAGGCATGGCCAATTGTTGGGCCTGATATCATTTGGGCAATTAGGGAGTTCTTCACCACTAGCAAATTGCTTAAAGAAGTTAACTCCACATACCTCTCACTTATGCCCAAATCATCTAGCCCTTCAACCCCCCAATGATTTCGGACCTATATCTTGTTGTGCCACCATATACAAATGCATATCAAAACTTCTAGCCAACAAACTCAAGCCTACCTTACCATATATCATTGACCCTGCACAATCAGCATTTATACATGGTAGACAAATTGATGATAATATCATTCTTGCATAAAAGCTACTTAATGGTTACCACAGGCAATCAAACTCACCAAGGGGTGCCCTCAAAATTGACCTCAAGAAGGTCTTTGATCCTGTTTCATGGAATTCCTATTTGACTCCCTCAAACTGTTTGGGTCCCACCTACCTTCTTGAACTGGATACATGCTTGTGTTTCTACCCCCACCTTTACCATCTCAATTAATGGTGAAATTCAATGGGTATTTCAAGAGTTTAAGGGACTAAAGCAAGGTCTTGTCACCATTCCTATTTGTCATTGTAATGCAGTTCTTCTCACTCATTGTAAGCAAAGTTACTCAGGACCTGCCTTTCAAGTGATGTACGACAAATTTTAGTATTTTATTTATTTATTTTTTATTTTTATAGAGTTTTAATTTTAGGTAATTTTCTTTATATTTTTTAGTTTTTTATTATCATTAGGTTACCTTGTGTTTTTTATTTTCCTTTGGGAATTAATTTCCTTTACAATTTTAGGATTTTAATTTTATTATAAAAATATGGACTGTGATAGCAGATAAATTCAATCATTCAATTTTATCAATAATATTTTAATAGCATTGTAATTTTTTTAATTTTGTGGATTCAAAGTTACAACATTGTAGATTCAAGGTATCCTATCTTATGGATTCAAGATAACCCCGTTCCATGTGAACGTCTAATTGCTGCCGCCTCTTACTTCACAAAGAGTTATCCTTAACCCATCTAATTTTTGCTGACGACTTAATGCTCTTCTCACATGGCAGTCTACTCTCACAGTCTCACTACATGCATTAAAGCTTTTTCTTGATACCTTCTCTAGCATTTCTGGGCTTCAAATAAACCAAAACAAGAGCCAAGTATTTCTCTCGGGTGTCAATGAGCAGATGGAAGCTTCCATCCTCAATTTCCTTGGGTTTGAGAAAGGTGCCTTACCGGTAAGATATCTTGGTGTGCCACAACTTACCTCCATGTTGAAGCCAATGACTGCAGAGCTCTGATGACAAAATATCCTCTACAATTTGCCACTGGACTAACAAAAATTTGTCTTTTGCAGGTAGGCTTCATCTCATTAGGGTTGTACTCTTCTCAACACAAATGTATTGGAGCTCCAAATTTATACTACCAATGAGGCAATGAGCATTATACATGAGATGGAAGGCATCTTCAGATCCTTCCTATGGTCCGGTCCAGCACTGTTGTCTCCCTAGAAGAGCAGGTGGGCTTGGCCTTCCAAATCTATCAACCTGGAACGAGATTGCCATCGTAAAGCATTTTTGGAGAATTATTACATCAAAAGAAATTTATAGGTCAATTGGATTCACACATATCTACTAAAAGGTAGAAGCATTTAGGAGGTGAAAATACCTGGTCAATGTTCTTGGAGTTGGAAGAAGATCCTCAGCCTCAGGGAAACAATTCAGCCTCTTGTCAGGCTTGAAATTGGGAATGGAAATAGCTCCAATTTCTGGTTTGACAAATGGTGCCATCTAAGGCCACTAAATCAGCTGGCACTACCTCAACAAATCAATGGTTCACACCATGATGGCAAACCCAAATTGTGCTCATTCAATGTCAATTCCACATGGCCTTTCCCCACTCCATAACTAGCATACTACCACAGTTGCAAAATACCTCCACTCTCCTCACACCAAACCCACATAAATAGGACAAATACACTTGGTGCCCATCTCCCACTGGTGAGTTCTCCATTGCCAAAACAATGAAATACTTCAACCAACATTTGGCCTACTTGCCCTGGACCCACCTGGTATGGACTAAACCACCATACCAAAACTGAATCCCATGATCATCTACTGTTTAATTGCTCATTTGCCAAACCACTATTGACCTATTTGCAATCACGCTGTGGATTCCACATTCATCCATCTTCGTGGTTAGACCTAATTTATTGGGCATCCTACCACTGGAGAGGCAAATCCTAATTTCATAGCAATTCAATCTCAAAGATGAGTCTGGCATCACTGGTCTACAATGTCTGGAATGAATCGTCGAATCTTCAAGAAGAAAACACTTTCTGCAAACTCAATTCTACACCTCACAATTGAATATATCAGATCAAAGCTACATGCATCAACAATCTCTGATACAATGAATAGCAGAAGAATTGTAGAGGAATGGGAACTTCCTGAGTCCGTTATACGGTCGTCGGCGGAACCACCAGATGATCGATGAGGATGAAGAAGCGATGCGGTTGATGATGAATGAACATGATGTAGATGAAAAATAAGAGTCAATGATCTCCATGGTTTCCAGAATGATTATGTTGCCAGTAACGGCCATTTGTTTTGATTTGCTCATTTTGTTGGGTTGCTATGTTTCATGGGCCTAGATGATATCTTGGGCCTCTGGATGCTCTTTTCTCAGCCTATGGCTTATGGGCTATAAGGGCCTCTGTAATTATGTATTTATATATTGAAATTAAAAATTTACCTTTCGAAAAAAAAAAAACTTCTTTAATTCACCCATCAATATATATACCATTAATTATATATACCATTATAATATTATAATAATATGTATCATAATCTAATGGTATATATAATATGTACCATTAAATATTATTTATACTACATTTACATTTCCATTCAGCTTTCAGACCTATATAAATCTTAGTTTTTTCTTGAAATTTATGTGCTAATTTTTTTTTTTCAGAATTATATTATGCATTCATTTCTTAATTTTTATTAATTTTCATTTTTTACAGAATTGTTAAAAGGATTCATCTTCTACCTTTTTTTCCTTTTTTTATTTTTATTTTTTATTATATATACCTACATGTCTATAGTCTTCTTATCTTCTTTTCTTTTTTAAATAAAAAGTATATTCCTTCGATGTGACTAATGTGAACTTGATGATCATTATGACATTATTATGAAATTGTTTAATCCATGCTTTTACAAACAAAATAGAATTATCTTTCAATAAATAAAAGACTGCTTTCAAAACCTTATTTTTTTATCTCCTCAATAGTCTAAGTAAAATGTTTAACATATTAAAAAAATATATATTAGAAGTTTTAATTTCTATGAACAACATCATTTAGGTTTTTTAATAAAAATAATAATAATAATGAGACGCATCTACAAAGTAGATTTTCAAAAAGACCTAATGGGTATATAAGTTAATTTTTATTTTAGTTCCCTTTCAACTAACTTTTGTTAATTAAATCACCCCCTTTTGATAGTTGAGGGGTTTTTTGGCAAAAAAATAAAAAATAAAAATGGGTTTTGTGTAAAACGCAGATAGAAAAGGAAGTTTAATGCAGTTCACCTTATAATATTTAATGTGTATCTGTCAAACTTTTTGAGTTTTCATTTAATTAAAAAAATTGAGTTCTTAAATTTTTGTCCAATTTCACCAAATTCAATAGCATTTATGCAAAATTTGATTGATTTTATGCAAAATTTGATTCAATTTTTGTTAATCAGTAAAAAGTATCAAAACCATTTTTTAAAAAACATTCTGAATGGAATTTTAACAAAATTGACTACTTTGGATACGGAATTTTCAATATAACTACTTTGGATATGAAATTCATGTATAAAGTGGAAAAGTCATCAAGAGTTACCAACTCTTTTAAAAAGTGAAATCTAGAGTTGCAAATAAATCTAAGTTATTATATGATTGTTCAAAATCAATTCGTGTACTGAACTCTAATATAATTTTTAAGATCGTTTCATAAATGAGCCAACCTTGAACTTTAGAGTTTCTCTATAAAAAGAATATTTTGTGTATATAGTTGATGATTTTACAGAAAATTAAGTGAAAAAAAAGGGGTTGCCTTTTTTTGTTTTTTGTTTTTTTTTTTTTTCTAAAAATTAAGTTTAATTTTTTTAAAGTGTTTTAGACAAGTGAAGCAAAGGAAGCCTTCCTCCACATCAATTTTTATTTATCTAGAGTTCATAGGCCAGTCTTCCCAATTTTCTTCTACTTCATTTTGGCTTCAAACATTCCCCATACATCATCTCTCTTCTCTTTACCACTGTCAGTCATATATCTCTTTGTGCTACGGAAAATAAGTTCTATATTATTTTATTCAAGTTGCAATTTTGGTGGCATATGCTCCTCTGCAACAAAAATAAGATTAGATCATCTTTAATGGGTGGTTTAATTAGATCATCTTTAATGGGTGGTTTAAAAGATGCATAATGATGAAGATTTGTATATATATTTATTATACGAATATTTATAAAATTTGTAATATTTTTTAAATCTACAAATTACACATATGTAATTTCAAGATTTGATATATTGTCTTGTGTGAAGTAGACATCCGATCGCCTTCCACACTACACCGGCCCATGGTTAGTGAAGTAGATATCCAATTGCCTTCCACACTACACCGGCCCATGGTTATCTTTGATTAATACCATTAGTTTCCTCCTATATATCAAATATCAAATTGTATAATTGCAATTCATATCACTGTAAACTGACATTTGTTTGTTGGCGGAGTGAATGAAATAGCACATCTAGTTATAAAGTAATTAGAGTAGAGAAATACCCATATAAATGAGCAAAAACAACTCAATTCTCATGATTTTGACATTCTACATGCATTTTTATCAATAACTTTCTTAACATGCAATGCAACACTTATTTTGAATAAAAAATGGGCATTCATATATATATATATATATATATATATACAATTACAAATAAGTTTAATGTGAGAGTTAGATCTTTGTCATTCAATTTATTCTTTGATAAAAATGCATATTAATACAGCATTACTTTTTTACCCAACACAACAAAAATTATTAAAAATAATAATTAAAATGGCGGACTTAAACGTTTTTATTTTATTTTTTTTTATTTTTTTTAAGGTTAATAAGATTGTATTGAACGAGAAAACATTTGACAGATGAAGATAGTTAGCCCAGGCTAACTAAAGAACCAAGCCTATAATACAAGGCCTAAGACCCCAGACCCAGAGGAATCCAAAAGAACCCAAAAAATAGAACAAACAACCCAATGGTTGCCCAAGCCCTTAGGGAGCAAACAGAACCACAGTTATCCCACGCAGGATACAACACTATGCAGTGGCAAGAGGAGATGTCTCATCCACGAATTAGGGGTTATTTGGAGGCTTTGCCAGTAGTCGAATTACAGAGTTAGAGAGATCCCACTCTTCAATGATACGCCTGGAATGTGTTGAATCTTTGAATTTTGAGGACATGAGTTTCAGCCTGATAGTATCAATTGCTTGGTGAAGTATAGCATTTTAGGACAATGATGTCTTCTTAAACACCCTTCTGTTACGCTCCATCCATATGTTGTTCACAAGAGAAGCCAGTGCTAACTTTGCAATTGAGCTGCTGTAGGGACCAATGTTGCATTTCCAGTATTGGGATGCCCATGTGATGAGATTCTGCCATGATGATGGATGAATATAGAACCCACATTTTGCTTGAAAAAATTACCACAAAGGCCTTATGTAGTCACAATTGAAGAATAAGTTATTATGAGTTTCTAACTAGGAGGAGCTGCATAAGGTGCATAGAGTGGCATTGACGTGGGATGTACACCTCCTATTTAATGTAGGTAATCTCTGTTGGATAGCAACCCACAGAGTGAATGAGTGCTTTGGGATGCAATTCTTAGACCAGACTAAGTGAGTCCATGGGAGGCTTGGTAGGTGTTGGTTAATGTGGTTTAGTGTGTGAGCAATCGAGAAAGCTCCAGTTACAAATGGTATCCATTTCACTTTGTCACAGTTCTGTGGGATTGGCACTGGAGTGTTGTTGGCCTGTAGCAATTGGGGAAATAAATCGGTAATGTTATGTGGAAACATTCAGGTGGAATTGGCAATGAATGAGCTCAGTTTTGTTTTGGTGTCAAAGCCAGTATCAATAAGTTGTTGTAGGGTTAGAAGAAGGTGAAGTAGCCCTATGCTGCACCAATTGTCAAACCAGAAATTAGTGATTGCTCCATTACCAATTTCAAGCGTGACAAGAAGCTTGATAGATGACCTTAGGCTGAGAAGTATTCTACAACATATGCTTCTTTAAGCAAGTAGTAATTAATCCATTGGACCTACAACATTTGCTTGGAGCTGATGATATGCCAAAAATGCTTCATAACTGCAACCTCATTCCACATTGCAAGATTAGGTATGCTAAGCCCTCCTGCCCTCTTGGGAAGACAGCAAAGATCCCAAGCAACTTTGCAATCTGTCTTCTTGAAAAAGGGCCCAGACCAAAAGAAGGATCTAAATAAGCTATCTATTTCATGAATGATGGCTATTGGTAAGATGAACTTAGAGCTCCAATAAATTTGAGTTGAGAATAACACAGCTTTGATGAACTGCAATCTGCCAGTAAATGAGAGGTCTTTGCTGGACCAATAAATGATCCTCATGGTGATTTTGTCAATCAAGACTCTACAATCCCTTGCTCTTAACATAATTGTGATAAAAGGGACTCCTAGGTATCTCATAGGGAGCAACCCTTTCTCAAATCCAAGGAGTAACAGTACGTTGGCTTCTAACTGATCACTATACCCTGATTATAAGTTTTATATGATATGCCAGATTTTATGCAAACTGACCAAAGTTGTATAAATGATGCTAGTGTTATCAATTGCTTGATTTGAATAAGTCAAAAAGGGTATCATATTGAATTAAATAATCAGTGAAATGGGCAATTTGAGAACCCTAAAAATAATAAGCAAATTTTAGTTAAGAAGCATTGTGCTTATACCAATGTTGCTCAATTATTTTGTGCTAAGTGGATGTGTAGATCTTTATAAGTTTTAGATACACTGTTTCACAATTTAATCAAACAAAATCTATTTCCATTAGAGATATATATAGATGTTTGCATGCTATATATGCTTGAACTCCAATTTTCTGATCAACCAAACAACAACAACAACAACAACTAAATAATTAAAAAAAAAACATAGAGGCTCTAACAAATAAATGTATATTATGCATCCAAACAAGTTGAATCATCTCCACCGAACATATTATCTATTGTTTTATATTCAAGTTGGACCATTTTCTAAAAATTGTATATTTTGTCTTTGTTATGAGATAGTACAATCATGCAATTTGATAAAATAAATTTTTAATTTTTTTTAAAGCTCCATAGACAGTTCTGACCTAATAAACACACATTTCATCACCGCTGGTTTTTTTTTTTTGAAAGGTTAAATTTGATTTTATTGATATAAGAGGAAAAGATATACAGCCCAATGTGAAAAGGCCCAAGCAAAAAGATACATTGCAGCCCAACAAACTGCCAAGGATTCCAACTATAACAGAGAAATCAAAGCGAGAAAGACAAATTGCCAAACTCCACGATTCAGTGAGAGCAAGGAGATTAAATTCCGCAATCAGCGATTTGGTGGTTCTGCCGACGGACGAATGGGAGGCATGGGAAAGTCCTACTGCTTGGCAATTTGCTCCCCATTAATGGAGTTCAAGATGGGGAAGCTAGCAAACTTGACTCTGACCATATCAAGAGTGTGATAGAGGATAGAGTTCTGTGATAAGGATTTCTTCTTGAAAATCCTCTTGTTACGTTCGTTCCAAACATTATAGACAAAGGAAGAGAGCGCCAATCTAGAAATCAAGCTACTGTGATTGGGATTATCTCCTCTCCAATGGTGCGCGATCCATGAAACAAAGCTAACCCAATTTGGTGGTTGAATGTGGAACCCGCAACGTATTTAAAGAAATGTCCACAAAGGCTTGACACAGAGCAGTTAAAGAATAGGTGGTTGTGGCATTCAAGATCCTCATAACAAAGAACACAGATGGTTAAGTTAATGTGAGAAGTACAATCCTTATCTAAGGTTGGCAATCTCTGCTTGATAGCTACCCAGAGTGTGAAGGAGTGCTTAGGAATGACTGGTTTGAACCATACAAAATGTGTCCATAGTAAGGTAGGTAGATGATGGCTGATGTGTTTCATGGTGTGTGCAATTGAGAATTCACTATTTGGGGATGAGATCCAGCTGAGTTTGTCTTGCTTGTGGGGGGAAGGTAAGGGCAGTAAGTTGTGGTTTAGTAAATGAGGGAGTGCAGTGGTGATGGATGGTGGGAATGACTAGTTTAAGTTGGTGATGAAGAAACTAACTTTGGTAGTGCTATCATGTGGCAATTCAGTAAACTGTTGGGGAGAAATTAGTTAGTAAAGGGGGCCAAGGGAACACCAATTGTCAAACTAGAAATTGGAAGTCTTTCCATCCCCAATTTCTATCTTAATAAGAGTTCGTTAGCCTGAGCTGGAGGATTTTCCTCCAGTTCCATAAACACTGTTGCGGAATTTAGACCTCCCAAATACTCTTTCCCTTGAACAGATAGATGTGTACCCATTGGACCTAAATCATGTCCTTTAATCTAGCAAGATGCCAGAGATGTTTCATGACAGCAACTCTGTTCCAGATGTGTAAGTTTGGCAATCCTAAAACACCAATTTTTTTAGGGAGGCAACAGAACCTCCGAGCAACTTTGGTTTCAAGTTCTTTTGAGAGATGATCTAGACCATAGGAAGGCATTGAAGATGCTTGTTAGCTCTTTGATGATGCTTGATGGTAGGATAAATTTAGAACTCCAATACATTTGGGTGGAAAACAAAATTGCCCTAATAAGCTGCAGTCTCCCTGCAAAGGATAAGTTCCTGCTGGTCTAATGTGCTATTCTTGATGTAACCTTGTCAACTAAGGTTCTGCAGTCAATGGCTCTCAACATAAAAGTGATGAGAGGGATACCCAAATACCTCACATGTAGTTCTCTTTTCTCAAAATGAAGGAAGGAAATGATACTTTGCTCAACAACAGTGCTAACCCTTGAGAAGAAGGTGTTACTTTTGGACTGGTTGATATGTAAACCTGATAGCACTGAAAATGTATCTAAAGCAAGCTTGGGTGTTTTGATTTAGGGAAGGCTTCCATGTGAGAAAAGCATCAAGTCATCTATAAAGATAAGATAGGTGAGTGAAAGCTCTTTACATCTCCAATGGAATTTAAAGGGCCCTTCCTGTGTGATGTTGTTGACAATTGAAGAAAAAACTTGCATTACTAAGATAAACAGAAATATTGACAATGGGTCCCCTTGTCTGAGGCCCTTAATACTCTTGAAGTAACCAGTGAATTCTCCATTGAGAGAGATGGTGAATAATGGTATGGTGATACAGGCTTGTATCTATGAAATAAATAATGGTAGGAAGCCAAACTGTTTTAAGGTATTAAGGAGGAAGTCCTATGAGACAGAGTTAAAGGCTTTTCTAATGTCAATTTTGAGTGCACATCTAGGTGAGTTCCCTTGTCTTTGGTAACCAGTGAGAAGTTCTTGGACCATGAGGATGTTATCTTCAATAACTCTGCTTGGAATGAATGCTGATTGGCTGGGGTCTATTATGTGGGGGATAATGGGTTTAATTTTGTTGGCTAGAAGCTTAGATATACACTTGTATAAGGTAGAGTAATAGGATATTAGCCTGAAGTCATTCATGGATGATGGGTTGGGAATTTTTGGTACCAAGGATATGGATGTTGAGTTAACTTCCTTAAGTAGTTTCCCATTGACAAAAAATTCTTTGATGGCTAAGGTGGCATCGTTCCCAATAACAAACCAAGCTTTCTTAAAAAAAATAGGCATTGTAACCATCAGGTCCAGGTGCCTTGTCATTTCCTTATCACTTGGAATGGAGCAAGGTGGGATGGCATCTGTGGTAGTGTAAATGGAGTGGGGGAGGACATACTTGGGTATGGATGAAGGTTCATACCAAAAAGATTCTAGAAGTGGGAGACAGCTTCTTGTTTGATTGCCAATTCAGTGTCAAGGAGGATGCCAGATGGGGAGAGGAGAAAAGTCACCTTGTTCTTATTGTATCTTGAAGAGAGTGATTTATAAAAGAAGAAGGAGTTAGAATCACCCTCTTCGAGCCATAACACCCTAGATTTCTGCTTGTAGGTGGCTTCCTCAGCTTCCCTTAGACTGGTGTAATGGAGAATGAGTTGTTTTTCTTGGGCTCTTAGGGTAGGATTATTTGGAGCTTTATTAAGGGCAGATTGGCAGTTGGATAATTCATCCTTAGCTGACTTGACCTCTCCTTGTATGGTGCTGATTTTTTGGAGAATTCTAGTTTGAGGGCTTCCTTAAGAAGTTTGAGTTTGGTTGTAACTTGAAACTTGGTGTGACCATGGACATGAGAGCTCCATATGGCTTAGACTAATGGCAGAAATTTCTCACTGCTGCCCAACAATTGAAGAATCTGAAAGGCACCTTCTTCTTGGGCTTAAGGTTACCAAGTGTGATTACCATGGGACAACGATCAGAGATCCCAGGTGGTAAGAATGTGCAGTGGGATAATGGGAAGAAATAATTCCACATATCATTGATAAGGACCCTGTCAAACTTCTTAGAGGTGTTAGAGATACCAGGACTTTTGTTAGACCATGTATGGAAAAAGGCCTAAATAATTGAGATCTTCTAATTTAGCTTTGTAGAGACATTTCCTAAAATCAATAATTGGTTTTGATGTTTTCTTGGAACCGCCAAAATTTTCATCAGCAAATTTGATAACATTGAAGTCTCCTCTTAGGATCCAAGGTTGAGAGGATAAGGTGGAAGAGTGGTTGATAATATCAGCCCAGAGGTTTTCCCTATCCAAAGCATCATTGGCCCCATAGATAAATGAGATAAAGAATGAAGTTCTACAACTCAAGATTGTGGTATGACAGTGAATAACTTGCCTCAAGGAGCTAAGGATCTGAAGGTCGACTGAAGAGGGTTTCTAAAGGACCCAAATTCTGCCTAGTGGTGAGTGCTGGTAATTGTGTGCACAGTTCCAACCATTGGCAACGGAATTATGGACTGAGGTAACATTGTCCAACTGAATCTTAGTTTCAATGATAGCTGCAATGTCTATCGATCTTTCATTGAGAAGATTTTTAACTTTTTTTTGCTTTAAAGGGAAGTTGAGGCCACTTATATTCCAAATGGCTATTGATACCAATTGATATTGCTGAAAAAACTGCCACTTGGGAAAAAGTTCCCTCTTTGAGGAGTATAAAGTTTCTTGGTTGAGATCCTCTTCTTTGGTTTGCCATTGTTTTTGGCCTTCATGCTTGTGAGAACAGTTGGTAGGCTGCAGGTTGAGGCAGTATCAGATTCACTTGTGGAGCCTTCATCAGTGGATGGGAGGAGGTGGTTGGAAAAGTCACAGTTGAGATTGGCTGGGTTAGAGACTATTATGTGGTCAGGGATTACATCATCAAGGTAAGGATTCATTGTGGAGCAATCCATTTTGGATAGATGAAACCTACTAAGGTCAATAGTGAACCTTTCATTAGGCTTAAAATAGTGTGTAATTATGTTTTGTCCATATTGCACTGGTGCTGGGGTCTTTTTTGGTGGGATTTGGTTGGGGTTGGCTTTCAAGACGGAAGACTTCAGCGTAGAGAGTGATCTGCGTGGAAAGTGACCTGTGGTTTCAAACCCACAGGTCTCTTTCTTCTCATTTTTCTTTCCTTCATTTTCTGGCTTCAAACATTTCCCCTATACATCAACTCTATTCTCTCTACTATACATCTCTCTTCTTAATTTTCACATATCTCTTCTTAATTTTTTTCTGGATTTCAAACATTTTCCTTATACATCTCATCTTTCTTCTCTCTAATGTGGAGTCTCTCCTACATCTCTATTTGCCACTTACTTTGCATTAGGAAAATAACATCTAAATTATTTATACAAATTGCAATTCTTGTGCCATATGCTTTACCTAAGGTTAGATCATACTTGATCTTAACGAAGTCAAACAAAAAAAAAAAAATATTATTTGAGAGGGTCGTCATTGAACAACAATAAGATAAAGTTTTTCAAATAATAATAATAATAATAAATTTAAACATTAACTGATAATTTTATTGAGGATATCTACAAAAATTCTTAGACCAATCTTTTCATTTTAAAAACGTTGTATGATACCTTTATCAACTATGCTATTAAATATTTGTTTTTTCAACATGTACAATTAAGTGAGAGAGATAGTTTGATTAGTTGAGGATTCAAAAACATTAAGGGCAGCATAACTAAATACTGGTTTTTCTCAAAATATTAGTGGGGCAACTTGGTTTGGTGGGACCATCTCCAACCTATAAACCAAATCTATATTCTAATTTTATTTTTGTAATTTAAATATATTATATATGTTTCAAAATTATTTTCAGTTTTTCTCATTATCAACCTGTTGACATTTTAAATTAATTCATGAAATTTTAATTCTTTGGAGAATTAATATATTATACACATACATTTGCAATCCCCTTTTGACGGCTTTTACTCTTAAAACTAAATTAAATATATTGAACAACAAATATTAGCAGATCTCTAACCCTAGTTCATAGAATATGCATTTACTAACGTAATTCTTTTGAATTAGTTTCCTCCCCTGTCTTAAATAACAAAATGTAAATTTATAAATGATATATATATATAAGTTGTCTGATATGTAGGATGAATATATAAAACTAACAGGGATAAATTAATCATGTCCCTCCTAAAGTAAGTATGAGTAGAGAAATGCACAAATAAATGAGAAAAAAATAAGTCAATCTTCATGATTTTGACATTATTTATGCATTCTCTTAATAACTTTTCAGACATGCAATAGTTATTTTAGACAATTTATATATATATATATATATATATATGTTGACATGAATACGGGATGCTCAGCATGAAAGTTAGATGTTCAGCATGTGTGGAGGGAAAAAACGCCCTCCAATAAAAAGCGCACACGTCACCACTACCCATATCAACATTCCAAGGACATATAAGGCCCATCATGCTCAAGCCCAAGTTGAGGGTATTTATAGCCCAAGACCATTGTTATTTGTCCTCCAACTTCCATCAAGGCCGAATCAAGAAGTCATCAGCCCAGCTTATGACTATTTAACATCCGGCCTGTTATTCAAGCCCAGCCGGATCAAAATATATTCGGCCCAAGAATGCACAAGTCCTACCATATGAAGGATTTACTGTAGAAGGAAAATTCTATAGGAAGTTCTGTACAAGGCAAGTTCTATGTATGGAAAATTCGACAATGGAAAAAACCCTATTAGAAAAGAATGGTTATATAGAAAGAATTGGAGGGCAAGCAACGCGAGTCCTACCATAATCTTGTAATTTTTTGTATATAAATAGATGCTAAGACCTCCAATAAAGGATCAAGCAATTCTACGCTTCTCTACACACTGTTCTTATTTATTTTTATTGTTTTTGAGTGAGTTGTTTTATTTTTCTCAATCATTATTGGTTGGGCGAAATTTTGCACCTACACTTTGGCGCCGTTTGTGGGAAATGTATAGAAATATACTCCCACTTGTTCTTCAAATTAAATCCTTTAGTCGTGTCTGGAATGTCAAACGGAGAGTCGGCAATGAATCAACAGATAGAATTGATGCAAAAGATGCGAGAAGAGTTCTTGCACCAATTTGAGACACTCCGGCAAGCAAACGATACGAGTGTCGCCCAGATAGCTGCGCTTCAGCAGCAGACTCATACGCTGCACACGGCCATGGCCAGGCTAACGCCACAACCACCACCAGGCGATGCTGCGGCACCACCCCCCACACGGAATTTACCTCCGGTTTACGATCCTCCAGCCAACGAGACACCACCTAACGGGGCTCAACCTAGTGAGGTTCAGCAAAAGCAAGGGACGAGGTCCGAGGCGGTTGCTTCGGATAATCTCCCGCATCGCACACAGGACGAACAGGCCGAGTCCAGCCATAGGCTTACGGTATGGTCCAATGGCGTTCCAGATGGCGCACGTGTGCAAGATGCCTTCGACGAAAAGAAGCTCTTGAGAGTCCAGACACCAGCCGAGATGGCTAGAAAGCACAAGAACTCCTTGGTCAAGACCCCCTTTACTGACGAGGTGTACCTTGTGGAGAGACCGAAGAAGTTCACTATGCCATCCTTCACCCAGTTCGATGGGGCAGGAGACCCCTCTCGGCATCTCGATCATTATGCACAAAAGATGGCACTGGACGATCATAACGATCCGTGGATGTGTAAGGTTTTTCCTACCAATTTAACCGGAGCAGCGTTAGAATGGTTCAGGAATAGGCCACACAAGTCTATCCCTGACTATGAGACCTTGTGCATTATGTTCTTAGCCCAGTATTGCGGAAATAAGAAGCAGAAGAAAAGTATCGCCAGCCTTTTTACCATAAGGCAAAGGAAGGGAGAAACTTTGCAAGATTTTTTATCCAGGTTTAACATGGAGGCCTTGGAGATAGCAGATTGCCATCCTGCCACGGCAATCGAAACATTTAAGTTGGCAATGATCCAGGGAACCAAGTTTCACACATCCTTGGTCAAATATTCCCCCACGGATATGCAGACTTTGAACGCTAGGGCACAAATCTACATTCGGTTGGAGGAAAACGTAGCTCACCGTGCACAGCACGCTACCCTCATCACAGTGGAAAACAAGTCTCGAGAGAAAGCTGCGAGCACAAGGATGCAGAAGGTTCCTCATACCGCCACACAAGTCACCCAAGCGTCTGAGAAAAGGCGAAGGACAGAGGACAGGCTTACCCCTCTCCGTACTACCTTGGCACGCCTATTCCAAGAGAATAAGACGAGGTTCGCGACTCCTCAGCCCATGAAATAACCCTTGGAGCAGAGGGACAAAAGCAAACATTGTGCCTACCATAGAGATATGGGCATACCACCAATGACTGCGGGTCCCTACAGCGACAGGTAGAAAACTTGATAGCGAGAGGAGAATTGGTGGAGTATCTCGCCACGAAGGAGCACGTAAAACCTCGTGAGGTTAACCCTCGACGGGTAGAGGGCGGTCAGGTAAAGGTTATCCATGCTATACACGGAAGGTCAGAGGATGATGAAGAGTTTGAAGAGTTGTACAGATCCAGGCTGAGAGAGGCTCATAAGTTACGAAGATTATCTTCGGTAAACACGGTTGCACCAGGCAGCATCAACATTGGATTCGGTAACAATGATCTTTCTAGAGTCCAGCGCCCGCATAAGGACCTCTTGGTCATCAGCCTCCTGGTAGCGAATTACATGATCAGGAGAGTGCTGATAGATCCGGGAAGTAGCGCCAACATCATTACAAAAACAGCTTTTGATCAGTTGGGGGTTTCACCATCGTCCATCAGGCCAACTTTCGGCCCCCTAATGGGATTTGACGGTACTAAGGTGAATCCGCTTGGGGTGATCGATCTATTCGTTACTGCAGCAAAAAGAACTCTGAAGGAAAACTTCATCGTGACAGAGATTCATCCATCTTATAACCTCATTATGGGGAGAGGTTGGATCCATCGTATGAACGGAGTCCCCTCTACACTTCATCAAGTAATGAGGTGTTTATCCCCGGATGGCAGGGAGGTAATCGACCTCTGGGTGACCAGGTTGCTGCCAAAGAGTGTTACATGCTAACGTTACATGAAGCAAAGAAAGCGTCGAAATCACCTCAGTCAGAGGCGAATCCCAAAGACGCAATCAAATAGCAGTTACAGTATCCTCTGCCCAAGTATCTCAAGGCAGAGGAAGAAGCCGAAGCTGAAGCACCTACCGAGGAGTCCCTCGAAGCTATAGAGGTAGTCCTCGGAGACCCTCAAAAGATCACCTACATTGGCTCATCTTGCATAGCCGAAGAGAAGGAAGCATTGATCAGGGTCATTCGGTGCAATTCGGATGTCTTTGCCTAGGATCACTCGGACATGGTGGGGATCAATCCTACAGTCTCATGCCATAGTCTGAGGGTTAACCCAGAGTTCAGGCCAGTCAAGCAGAGGCACCGACGGTTCGCACCTGAACGGAATTGTATAATAGCCGAGGAAGTAAATAAACTATTACAAGCAGGATTCATTCGAGAGGTGCAATACCCACAATGGCTCTCAAATGTAGTAGTCGTTCAAAAGAAGAATGGAAAATGGAGGGTATGCGTAGATTATACCAACCTTAACAAAGCTTGCCCAAAAGATAGCTTTCCTCTGCCCAAGATTGATCAAATGGTGGATGCTAAGACGGGTTATGAAAGGCTCACATTCCTCGATGCATACTTCGGCTATAATCAGATTCCCATGAATCCTGAAGATGAGGAGAAAACCGCTTTCATCACAGAAATGGGCACTTACTGCTACAAAGTGATGCCCTTCGGTCTAAAGAATGCCGGAGCCACCTACTAGCGACTTGTCAATAAAATTTTCAATAATCTGCTGGGAAATACAGTTGAAGCCTATATCGATGATATGGTGGTCAAAAGTATACGGAAAGAGGACCACCCGAAGCACCTCCAGGAGGTCTTTGATATTTTCAAGAGATATAATATGAAGCTGAACCCCACCAAGTGCTCCTTCGCCATCTCGTCAGGACAGTTTCTTAGGCACGTCGTAAATAAAAGAGGAATAGAAGTAAGCCCAGCTCAGGCAAAGGCACTCATACAGAACCAGGAGCCGAAAACCGGCAGGGAAGTGCAAGTTCTAACCGGCCGAATTGCGGCTCTCAGCCGGTTCATATCCCGATTATCTGATAAGTATAAACCTTTCTTTGATGTTATTCGATCCAAAAACAAAGATATGTGGGGACCTCAGCAGCAGGAAGCTCTCAATCAATTGAAAAGCTACATGACAAAACCCCCAATCCTTTCTGCTCCAACGCCCGGAGACACTCTCATCCTGTACCTGGCAATATCAGCTGTAGCAACAAGTGCAGTGTTGATCAAAGAAGGAGGCAAGGTTCAGCACCCAATCTTTTACACAAGCAAAACGATGACGGATGCCGAGACACGGTACAGCAAGACAGAAAAGGTAATCCTGGCGTTAATTTATGCCAAGAGGAAACTTCGACATTACTTCGAGTCTCACAGCATAGTGATACTTACAAATCACCCTATACGGGCTATCCTAGCTAAACCAGACCTGTCTGGTCGAATTACAAAATGGGCTATTGAGCTTAGCTCTTTTGACATCACCTATGCACCGAAGGTATCTCACAAGGGGCAGTCGGTAGCGGATTTCCTACTAGAGTACGAAGATCAACCTGAGAAATCGACACTTCAAGAGCCATACTGGGAGTTACGAGTTGATGGCTCTTCCAACCGGAAAAGGGCCGGGGCCGGGATTGACATCACAACACTCGAGGGTACCAAGCTGCAGCAGTCAATTTTGCTAGATTTCCCATCTACCAATAACGAGGCCGAGTATGAGGCGATGCTCGTCGGACTTCGGCTAGCTAAACAGCTACAGGTACGATGTTTAAAAGTTTTTAGTGACTCACAGCTTGTGATCAATCAAGTGACAGGGCAATATTCTCCCAAGGAGGAACGTATGAAGTTGTACAAAGATGCTGTAGAGAGTGCTATCCGAAAGTTCGATCAAATCGAGTTCCATCAGGTACCACGAGATGAAAATGCCAAAGCAGATCGATTGGCTGCAGCCGCATCATCTTCAGATGAAGAGTTGGTTCGGCTTGTTCTAATCGATGTTCTCGAAGAGCCCAGCATTAATCCCCAGCAAGAGGTGATGGTGATCCCGGAAGTACCACGCGAGCCCTACTGGATTGATCCAATCGAGGCCTACCTCAAGGAAGGGGTTCTCCCGAATCAGAAAGCTGTGGCAAGGAAGCTCAGGCTTACCGCGGCTAAGTACGCAATCATCAATAACCAGTTGTACCGAAGGTCATTCTCCGGTCCCTATCTCAAGTGTTTAACCCCTACTGAGGCTCTCACAATTCTAAAACAAGTTCATGAAGGAGATTGTGGAAACCACTCCGGAGGAAGATCCCTTGCACATAAAATTCTAACCCAGGGGTATTTTTGGCCATACTTGGCTCGGAATGCCGAGGAATACTCAAGAAGATGTGACAAGTGTCAGCGCCATGGTCCAATAAAGCATCAACCTGCCGAAGGTTTGCACGCCATGGCTAATCCATGGCCGTTCGCCCAATGGGGGATTGATATAGTAGGACCGTTACCCAAAACTATGGAAAAAAAAGAGCATGTGCTTCTGGCTACGAATTACTTCACCAAGTGGGTGGAAGCTGAAGCCTTCTCTAGCGTCACCCACGAAGAAGTAAAGCATTTCATTTGGAGCAACATTATTTGCCGGTTTGGGGTACCAAAAGTCATCGTAATGGACAATGGTAAGAACCTCGATAACAGAAGTACAAGAAAGTTCTTTAGTGAACATGGAATCCTGCAAAAATTGGCTGCAGTTAGTCATCCACAAGGCAATGGGCAAGCTGAAATAACTAACCGCACGATATTCGGGTGCTTAAAGAAAAAATTGGAGAAATTGAAGACAAAGTGGTACGAGAATCTCCCTCAAGTGCTCTGGGCTTATCGAACCACTCCAAGACGGCCCACGGGAGAAAGCCCATTTGCTATGGCATATGGATCCGAAGCTGTCATTTCTACCGAGTCCATAATCCCAACCCTTCGGACATCTTTGGTATTGGAAGGGAACAATGAGCAACAACTCGAACATAGCCTTGATCTTGTGGACGAAAGGAGAGATGCGGCAGTAATTCGGCTCGCGGCATACCAACAGTAGGTGTGTAACAGTTATAACAAACGCGTCAGATTCAGGAGCTTTGTGGTAGGCGATTGGGTTTTGAAGCAGGAGACAGCTCATGTAAAGAAACTGGAACCTAATTGGACCGGACCCTACAGAGTTACCGAAGTAGTGGGGAAATGAGCATATCGTTTGGCCGAAGCTGGCGGACATCCCATTGCGCGTCCTTGGAACGTAATACACCTGAAAAGGTATTTCCATTAGTTAAGTTTGTCAATTTTGCTACAAGTTTTTCACAAATAAGGCTGAATATGTCCACAGTCAGCCACACTTTTCTATGTTTTTGTTTCTTTTTATAAAAATGGGGGGGGGGGGGGGGTCATACGACTCTATGATTACGCAACTTTTATGCGCATGTCAAGTCGCACTATGCGTTATAATCAATGATTTTTACAAAACAAACAAAAACAAACAAAAAACAACAAGCACACAAGACACAATACACATGACTTATGGCCTGTGCTTAAAACTTTCTATCCCACATCGATAAAACAGTATGTGCTACATTCTGTTATATATGGGAATATTCAAATAGTTAATTACGGTGTAAGGAGGGCCCACTGGTATTTAAGGCTGTCAAGCTCAATACCAGAGGCATTCCTTACACCGACTTTTTTGACAAAATTTAGTCTATGTCCCACATCGGATAGAAATAGAAAAGAAATGCGGTTCATATATGCGTGGTCCACAACATTTGGCTGCCAAGAAGGGAGTATCAGTGGAGGCAGGTATCTAAAGTCAACAAATGGAAAACTTCACAGCCACTGTTACTCGCTTTCTTGGCCCCCTATCATTTTTGAGTCATCGGCCTCATGATAAGTGGTTTGAGGAAAAATATAAAACAAACCTCCCCTCAGACTCAGCGCCGGGGAGTAATTCATTCACCTCGGACCTTAAGTGTCCAGTTCGGCACAACCTCCCTTCTGGTTCAGCACCGGGGAATGATTCATTTAAACCTCCCCTCAGACTCAGCGCCGGGGAGTAATTCATTCGCCTCGGACCTTAAGTGTCCGGTTCAGCACAACCTCCCCTCAGGCTCAGCGCCGGGGAGTAATTCATTCGCCTCGGACCTTAAGTGTCCGGTTCGGCACAACCTCCCCTCAGGCTCAGTGCCGCGGAGTAATTCATTCGCCTCGGACCTTAAGTGTCCGGTTCGGCACAACCTCCCCTCAGGCTCAGCGCCGGGGAGTAATTCATTCGCCTCGGACCTTAAGTGTCCGGCTCAGCAAAAACCTCCCATCAGGCTCAGCGTCGGAGAGTAGGTTATTCGCTTCAGACCCTAGGTATCTGGCTCGGCAAAAATCTCGCCTCGGACCATAAGTGTTTGGCTCGGCGACAACCTCACCTCGGACCCTAAGTGTTCGGCTCGGCGAAACCCTCCTCCGGCTCCACGCCAGGGAATGTATAATTCGCCTCGGATCCTAAGTATCCGAGACAGCTTCGGACCCTAAGTGTCCTACTCAGCAATATCCCTCCACACTCAGTGCCGAGGAGTAATTCGCTTTAGACCTCTGGTACCCGGATCATAACTCTTCCTACTAGACTCCAAGTGTTTAATACCCTGTGGATGCAGATATATCCTAAGTTCATCATACTCCACCTCACATCAGGAACACATGAAAAGGAAAGAGTATGTATACGCATACTACATGCAAGTAAAAGGCAAGGGTTCATTTAACAGTTAAATCATTGTCCATATGAATCATCCTGCGATATCAACTAAACTGTTAAAAGGATCTCCTTCCTCCCACAATCCTTGCGTTTTCACGGGTAGCATAAATCCGAAGCATAAAGACAATGTTTAGTGTTTAAACACATTACCAGACAGAGAAATATGAACAGTATTAAGAGCATACAGCAAAAACAAGTCAGGCAATTCTAAAACGAAAAATTATATTTATTATCCCAAAACAGGCTGTTCATAAAAACAAGATACATGGCTCTACTTCCTCTTCGGATCGAAGGGAGTAGATTCAAAAGCATCTACTACATTAGGATTTGAGGTAGGAGGAGTTGAAGCCGCAGGAGCAGGGGAGCTAGGAGTACCCTTCAGGTGTGCCTTCACTATCTCGGCAAAGCGGATTTCAGCTTCTAAAGCCTCTGGCCCTTCATCGTATGGGAAGTGCACCCCCACTTTCTTGTCAAAGGCGTCCGGATCCATCGTCTTAGGGCCTGAGCCCTGATTATAGCCAGACCGGAACGCTTTAGCACTAGCCAGGTGCGCCAGACAAGAGTAGCGCCCCTGCATTTGCTTCCCCGCCTTGAAGCAAGTAGTAAGAGCCTCGGTCAGGCGTTGAACCTCGGCCTGAAGAGAATCCACCTTAGCCTCAGAGGCTGACAACTGCCTCTTATACGCATCCTTGGCTTCAGAAGCTATCTTCAGATTGGTGGAGGCAGTAGTGGCTCTCTTCTCTGCATTATCAAGATCCTTTTCCAACTTCTTGATGGAGAGGGATTGAGCTTCAGCAGTGGCACAGAGGGCCATGGTGTGGTATAGACTCTGTTTAACAGGGAAGCAAATATAAGCATAAATAGAAACATAAGCAAGCAAGAGTAACTTAATTCTGAAAGAGCAATGCAAACCTCTATGGCCCGGACTGGGGCAGAGGGGAGTAGTTGCTCCAACCCCATTTGGCTGATGGCTTCCTCGTCCTTTGGGAGCCACATTCCTCGAGCCACCGCCAGTACAGCTGAAGGGTTTGTAATCACAGAATCCCCTGAGTGCAAGACTGACCTGTCAGCCCTGGTGAAGGAATGAGTCCAAGGAGCCCCAGTCTCGGCTAGAACAAAGGCCCTGACTTCATCTTCAGGTTCGGCCTCTCCAGCCTTTTTCCCTCTGCTTTTAGAAGGGACCTTGCCTTTGCCAGAGGATGAGGGGTTGAGGCGAGATTTCTTCAATGGTGGTCCCTCAACCTCCACTTCATCCTCAGTCGATCCAATGACGACCAAGGGTTGGGCATCTTCGGCTTTCTTTTTTAAAGTCTCAGCCCTATGTATCTCCTCCTCAGTCATGGGGAAACTGTCAAAGGATGGTAGAGACAGATCCATGAGGTCTGCAGCAACGGCACTGGAGGCAATGTCCTTGAGGTTTGAAGAAGTTAGCAGGTCCTCGATAGGCGAAGGGTCACTCCAGACTCGTTCCTCAAGAAAAGAAAGTCTGTTCCTTGCTGCGGAGGATGGGAATGTAGCTGAAAAAACACCAAGAAACTCATAAATACGGCGAAATATTAAGACTTGGCAAGGAAAACAGCCAGAACACTTGGTATGAAGGGAGGTTAAATATTCTATACCTAATTTCCCGAATTTGCGCGGGATAGGGAGCGCAATTAATTGGGACACAAACCATTTTCCTTTAACTACAACCATCCTTTCCTTCCATTTCTTTTCGGATGAAGGGAGGTTCGTGGATATCCTCTGATGAAGGGGAGAAGTAAAAAAGAAGCGACCAGGCTCGGTCCCGTGCTTAGATATATTGTAAGTAAGCAGAAGGTCGGCAAGGGTCAAATCCAGAGCCTCTAATTTTCGGCGCACTAACAGTGCCGAAAAGATGCGAAAGAAATTGGGATTTACCTGAAGGGGGGGCAAGACCTAGCTTATTGAAAACTAAATGATAGAAGGGATGAAGAGGGAATCGGAGGGCGTTAAGGTGCCCTACCGAAAGAAGCAACTCATCCTTCTCAATTCCCTCGCCGGAGGTGAAATCGGCACCCTCGGGATATTCTGCAATTTCTACTCCCTCAGGAATATCAAATTCTTCCATTACCGAAGCAATAGAGAACTTGATGCGGCGAATAGAGATGATTGCTTTCTTCTCTTCATGGGTAAGAACATAATCAGAGCCTGAGGTGGATGTTTCGGTTGGAAAAGAGGAAGTACCTAATGGATTCAACGAAGGGCGATCTGTGAAAACCCTAGGAGGGGGAGCCCTAATGCGAACGGGGGAAGATGAAGGTGTGGATTCAGAATCCCCAAGGTCTACACGTTCGGGAGTAGATGAAGTACTCATAATGAAATATTGAAGAGAAAGATACGAAACTAACCTGACAAAGCGAAGGAAGCGATGGAATGAAGGCGCAGAGGTGCAGCAAGGGCAAATGTAACTCTTGCAAAATCTTGTGTGACGGAGTAATAATGAAAGACCACGAACCGTTTCTGAAGCAAAGTAAAAACCGGTGTCAATTCCCTCTTTAATAGGAGCCGTCACTCAATTAAAAATGAAATTTGGGGCAAAGTGTGGAGGGAAAAAACGCCCTCCAATAAAAAGCGCACACGTCACCACTACCCATATCAACATTCCAAGGACATATAAGGCCCATCATGCTCAAGCCCAAGTTGAGGGTATTTATAGCCCAAGACCATTGTTATTTGTCCTCCAACTTCCATCAAGGCCGAATCAAGAAGTCATCAGCCCAGCTTATGACTATTTAACATCCGGCCTGTTACTCAAGCCCAGCCGGATCAAAATATATTCGGCCCAAGTATGCACAAGTCCTACCATATGAAGGATTTACTGTAGAAGGAAAATTCTATAGAAAGTTCTGTACAAGGCAAGTTCTATGTATGGAAAATTCGATAATGATAAAAACCCTATTAGAAAAGAATGGTTATATAGAAAGAATTGGAGGGCAAGCAACGCGAGTCATACCATAATCTTGCAATTTTTTGTATATAAATAGAGGCTAAGACCTCCAATAAAGGATCAAGCAATTCTACCCTTCTCTACACACTGTTCTTATTTATTTTTATTGTTTTTGAGTGAGTTGTTTTATTTTTCTCAATCATTATTGGTTGGGCGAAATTTTGCACCTACAGCATGAGAGTTAGATATTTATCCTTCACTAGTGTAAAAATACTTTGTTACTCAACACAACAAAATAAATTTGTGAGGAAAATGGAAATATTCATGAAATTTGATTATTTTGAAATTTCATATTGAACTGAACCATCAATTAAATGGACATGCAATTGTCATCACTTTTCATCAATTAAATGGACATGATTGTCATCAATTTTTTCCTTAAGATGGGTACATCGAATAGGCCTTGGGATTTAAAATTGAAAGAAATTTAATTTAAAATTTAAACTAAATTTTTTCAAATTTTAATTATAAGACGCTGATTCAATGTTTTTAAAAAATTTATCCATTTAGGATTTATAAACTCATTCCAACATTTAAGTTGCAAATAATATTAAATAGGTATTGCAAATTCGAACTGCGAAATAATATCATTGGTTTAGTTGTCAATTTTTACAAAACTAGGTGAAAATTTATAATTTCATAAAGTTGTTTTAATTTTTTTGTAAATTCAAAAAAATTAATTTAAATTTTTATAATTTTTGAAAAGTGTTTTAGGACAATTGAAACAAACGTACCCCTTCCTCATTTTATTTATCTAAAGTTGGAGCCACTCTTCTCAATTTTCTTTTCCTTTCATTTTCTCTTCAAACATTTCCTCCTGCATCATTCTCACAGCTTTGTGCCCAGAAAAATGATATCTACCCAGAGTTGTAGTTTAGCAGTCGATCCTAACTGAGGGAATAATAAATTCCTCCATAATATGGTTTAAAGCTTTTCAATTTAGATGGTATAATAGCTTCATTATCCATAATACTAAATATATATTTTTACTCTTTTAGCATGTACAATTAAATGAGATTGGTTGTCAATTAGTTGAGGATCCAAAAATATCAGGGATATAACTAACTATACATTGGGGTTTTAGCATTTGTTTACCCCTATAGTGGTGGAATGAAATAGCACATCAATTTATGTGATGAAATTAGTCATGTATCTTACCTTGGTAGGTGTAAAGAAATGCACAAATAAATAGGATAAGAATAATTCAATTTTCATGAAAATTATTCAATTTTTGTATCAAGGTAAGTATTGCATGTTAAGATATATGAGTGAAGTGTAAAAAATTCCTTTGATATGTGGGTTTGTGTAGAACTAGTCCCTATTTTTTGAAAATGTGCATGTTAGTCCATAAAATTGAAAAAAAATGTGCAAATAAGCCCATCTGAACACTTTTTGATAAAAACTAAATTTGAAAACCCTATTTTATCTTTTTTTATTCCCATTTTACCCTTTAAGCTAAATGAACGGAATGACTTACCCTTTAGGCTAAATGAGTGGAATGACTTACTGTAAATGAATGTTACACTTGAGGTTTTTTTATTCTTGTCCCAAACAAACATAATTTTACACAAATTGGACAATAGGGTCATTTTACATGGCCGGTATTTATAGTTATTAATTTATTCTAATGTGAGGGTATTATCGTCATTTTATACCACACGGGGCCTATGTGCATCAAATTAATAGTATATGGGTTTTTATACTACACAAGGACCTTTTTAAACTATATCGATAGTAGATAGAGTTTTTTGCACTTAACTCTCTCTCTCTCTCTCTCTCTATATATATATATATATATATATATTTTGAGAGAGAGTTAATGCTCATCTTCAACTTAAACGAAGTAAATATGCATCATTAATACAACAATACTTTTTCACTAACATAACAAAAATTCTAAGAAAAAATCGTTGACTTAAATGTTTATGAAGTTTGATTAAATAACATTTTTCTCATATTCCAAATTTTATGCAAACCAACCAAAATTGGTATGAATGATATTAGTGTCATCAATTAGTGTCATCAATTGCTTGTTCAATCTTGATATGAATCAATTAAAAATTATATCATATTGAACTGAACCATCAGTGAAATATACCTATTCGAGAAATATAAAAAATAAAAAGCAAATTTAATTTAAAATAAGTAATAAAAAAGCAAATTTTAATTTAATAAATGATAACGTCCTTTATCATTGGATTTTGAATCAAATAAAAGGAGAGAAAAAAAAGTACCATCTGTAAATATTGTAATTAGATAAATATCAATCTACTACACTTAAAGAAAAAATCAGCTTCACATAAAATTGACACTTCCTTATTTACAATTTTCAAATTTAATTAGGAGGTACATCATGACATTACAAAAAAATACTTTCCGAAAAATAATATTTAACAGTTGTTACTATTATTGTTAAGAAACCAAACAAGTTAGAATATTTTAGAGTCTCTAAAGATGTTCATCCAAATTTGTATCAATCAAACATTTTGAATTTTCATTAATTAAAGAAAAACCCGAGTTCTTAAATCTTTTACACAATTTCACTGCGTTCAACAGCTTTTAGGCAAATATTTTCTTAAACATTTTGAATTGATTTTTTTTTTTCTTAAAAAATAAAAAAATTGATCAACCCAATATTCTTATTTAATAAAATGCACATTCCAAAAACCTTGCTCAAACATACGGATCCAAGATGAAATCTCATTCCAAATTCCCAAAACACAACATAATCTCAAGCCTATACCCTCCCTAAGCCCCACAGAATATAGAAAATAGTTTGACATTTTGTTAGTTGCCAATTATACAAAAAAAAAAAAAAAAAAAAAAAAAAAAAGGAGAAAAAAAATTGTCTACTTTATTAAAACCATTTAAAAAAAATAAGTTTAATATTTGAAAAGATTGTTTTGAGACAGGTGAAGCAAACAAACTCTTCCTGCACCAGTTTTCCTTAAATTGTGATGGTTAGAATCGTTAGATTGATTGAAATCCAGAAAGAATATCATTTGTTTTCCCAAAACAGATTATTTAGTAAAAGAAATAATTAGATTTGAATTTGGGATATCTAATTACTATAATTTGCAACTTAAATGATGGAATAAGTGTATCAATAATTGCAAATGATGGATTAAATTTCTCGGCATCTATAATCTTGAAACTTTTCAACAGAAGTGTTCGAATGAATTTTATATTTGAAAGTAAATTGACACATTTGGAATTTAAAAAATTTAATTTAAATTTTGATCTAAATTTCCTTCAATTTTAAATTCAAGGCGCTCATTAAAAAAAAAAAAAAAAAAAAAAAAAAAAAAAAAAAAAAAGATTTTTCAATTTAGTGCATTTAATAATGCAATTTAAATATCACTTACAATACTTACCTTGATACAAAAATGAACATTAAACTGAATTCATATATATATATATGGGTTAAGTAACAAGACGGAATACTTAAAATCCCACACACACACACATATATATAATTGTTAATTAACAAATATCACTGATAACTTTAGCACTTAAAATTTAACTATTAAAAATTTTAATATTTAATTTCAATTTTATCAAATACAACCTTAATCTGCATATTATTATGAAATTATTATTTAGTATCTACCAAAGAACAAAGAATTATTATATAGTATGAGTTTTACAATGAGTATTTGATATATCTAAAAATACACAGACGATGTTCTCATTAAATGTCCACACACTTTATATATTTTGACATGTCTATTAATTTATTAATAATGTAATTTTACTACATAAGAAAAATCAACATCACATAAAAAGAACACTTACACTTTACCCCCCTTTATCAACCGCATATTCTTATTCAATAATAAAGGCATATTTTACAAAACTTGCTCAAACTGAGGGTTAATCACCGATCGAATCAATTCAATTTGAGAGAAAAGTTCAATTCAATTCGGTCCCCATGGATTAGTAAAATTTGAAATCGAATCGATTCGTGGGTACCTTCAATTCGAATCAAACCAATCCGTGAAACAACGGATCGAATCGGATCAATTTCCACGGAGCCCAATATGATTCACTTTATGGCCCATTAAAATTTCAAATTAGTAATTAAAAACCTGTAATGACTAATGACTTTTTTTTCTTCATAGTTACTCACACACACATGCCTCCATAGAAGCTTAAACCTTTGACCTCCCTTTGGAAAGTAAAGGTTTGATACCGCTAAGCCACTCTTCCGTTGGTGACTAATGATTTTGGTGACCTAGGGTTAACTTAAACGCTTAAATAATGAATAAAAAATATATATAGAAATACAGTAAGTATATATATATATATATATATATATATATATATATAATACATTAATATATAATTAAGGTAACTATTATAGGATTAGGCTCACCGTTTCGCTTTCATTTGCTACATTATGTCCATACGGAATTAAGGAATCTTATATATAAGGTAACGGATCGGTTAACGAATTGGATCACTTTTTTCAGGTCCAATCGGTTAATCGAATTGCGAATAGCGGATTGTTATTTTTCAAAACCATCACCGAACCATGAATTCTGAAAATCAAATCAAATCACACTGAGGATTGATTCGGACCGGATTGACGGATTATTTACTCACCCCTACTCAAACCCACATACCCAAGGTAAAATCCCATTAAGCCCAGTCACAAAAAGACCAGGATCCAAAAACATAAATAGAAGTGTAGAATATTCTGCTTATGTCTGGTTTATATAATAGTTTTCTACATGTAGAGAATAGAAAAATATGAAATAGTTTGAAATTTTGTTTAGTTGCCAATTATATGAAAAAAAAAAAAAAAAAAAAAAAAGTCTAATCGCATAAAACCATTTTTTTTTTAATTTCTAAAAAATACTTTTAATTTTTGAAAGTTTTGAAAAGACAAGTGAACCAAAACAAACCCTTCCTCCAAAAAAAAAATTCTCAAAAAGTTCGTAGGTCTCTCTTCTTAATTTTTTTATGAACTTCAAACATTTTCCTTATACATCATATCTTTCTTCTCTCTAATGTGGAGTCTCTCCTATTCCGTATATCTCTATTTGCCACCTACTTTGCGTTAGGAAAATAACATCTAAATTATTTATGCAAATTGCAATTCTCGTGTCTAAGATTAGATCATCTTTGATCTGAACGAAGTCAAACCAAAAAAAAATTGATAGGGGGCCATTAAACAACAATAAGTTAAAAGTTTTTCAAATAATAATAATTATAATAAATGTAAACATTAACTGATAATTTTATTGAGGATATCTACAAAAATCCTTAGACCATTTTTTATTTTTTTTTTAAAAACGTTCATCATACCTTTATTATCTATGCTATTAATTTTAATTTTTTTTTCAACATGTACAATTAAGTGGGAGAGGGTTTGATTAGTTGATGATTCAAAAACATTAAGGGCAGAACCATATACTGGGTTTTTTTTCTCAAAATATTAGTGGGAGCAACTTGGTTTGCTGGGTACCATCTCCAACCCATAAACCAAATCTATATTCTAATTTTGTTGTTATAATTTAAATATATTATATATGTTTCAAAATTATTTTAAGCCTTTCTCATCATATCCTCTTTTTATTGACATCTTAAATTGATTTAAATTCTTTGAAGAATTAATATTATACACATACATTTGCACCATTCGGAACTAAATTGAATATATTGAATAACAAATATGAGTAGATATCTAACCTATCCAATATGCATTTACTAACCTAATTGTCCTGATATTAGTTTCCTCCCCTATCTTAAATAACAAAATAACAGACAAATTAATCATACCCCTCCTAAAGTAAGTAGAGTAGAGAAATGCACAAATAAATGAGAAAAAACAAGTCAATCTTCATGATTTTGACATTATTTATATCTATACTATTCTAAAAGTGTAAGTAATTTCTTAACACTTTTAGATTTTTTTAAAATACAAAATAATTATATATATATATATATATATGATATTAAAAGAGAGTAATTAATTTAAAATTTAAATTCACTTTAAATATGAAGAGAATATTTAATATAAAAATTGAAGGACCAATTTTCAATTTCAAATTTTGCTCATTGTTCAAAGTTTCAATTTTTGTTCATTCTTTAAAGATAATGCAAGTCATCATTTATGATAAAATTAAATCAACAAATCTCCCAATAAGAAGGCTGTGTGATCTATACATTATATATCCCTTAATGGGTGGACCAAACCAAATTTGACTGTTTTTTTTTTTGGTATTTTGTTTTCTTGTTTTATACTGAAGTAGTTTATTTAGTCTCTTGTGATTTTAATTTTTTTTAAATTAAAATATATATAAAATAGTATTTAATATAGATTTTGAAGGGGCAACATTCCCAATTTCAGTTTTTATTCATTCTTTAAAGATGATACATCAATTGACCATTTTAATCATTCGCTTCACTATTCAAACTTAAGTTATATTTGAAAATTTAATTAATTTTATGATTGTATTTTCATTTCTAACTCATGCAATCTCCATTGCAAACCTTCATGTTGTTATTCATGGTTTATTTCCTTGGATCTTATATTTTATTTTGATTCTCTTGGACATAAATGTTGTCTTTATGACTAGCGGAAGGAAAAAACGATAGCAGTTTCACTGGAAGAGATAAAAATATCATGAGATAAGATTGAAATAATACAAAAAATACGAGAATCTCTTGCAAAGAGCTCGAAAAGGCTAGTTACTTTTGCTTCTATGTTGATACAATAATTTTTATTCACCAAAAAAAAAAAAAGAAGGTATTTTGTTGTTAATATTCTTTAATTTCCAAATTTTATTTATGAACCTCAACTCTTCATTTGATCCTTTTACATTTGGCTATGTTGCAACAATTACAATATTGCTTTTTGTGTATGTTTGTTTCCTTTCGTTTGTTTGCCGAGAATAAACAAGGTAAAAAGTTCAAAAACTAACACAAGATTTATTATTATATTTTTTTTTCCTTTTATAAATTAGGTCTTCTCCAGCCGTGTTAATTGGAAGCGCCACAAACGTCACACTGTGCTCCAACGCTTGTAACATTTTCCTATAAAGGTAACATTTTCCTATTAGGTAACTTTTTTCCTAGAGTAACTTTTTTTCCTGGTAAACATGAATACCTATTGCCACAATTACAATATTGCTTTTGACATTTTGTTTGTTTCCATTCTAAATCTCCTTCTTACTTCTACTACTATATTAATGTCAATAAAATTACATTTATTTATATATATATATATATATATATATATATATATATATATATATACATATTTGAATTTATAGATTCATTTATATTCATTATTATTATTTTTTCCCTCGCAATTATATCCATAGTGAAGTATGCGAATCAAATTAGTTCATGAATTATATTTAAACATATTTTATTTCATTTAGTTTTACATTTGTTGAAAATATGTCTGGTGAAACCAAAATTCATTCTCATTGAGTTTTTCACATCTTATCAAATATTTATATTGAATGGTTCAAGTCAAATTTCTAGAAAAAAAAGTAAATTTTTTTCTCTTAGCGTTAAAGATGTTTACTCATTTCATTTGGTTTAATTATTTTTATTTGTGTAGTATGTTATTATTTATTAGTTGTGTTAATAAAAATATATTTTTTCCAAAGATTTCATCATACAATTTTAAAATTTTAATCATGAATATATTTAAAAATATATTAAAATCAATAAATGTGTCAATATATTTAGCACTCCAAGAGATGTCCTTATAATACCAATGGGAAAAAATTATATTTAAAAACACAAATATTAATATGTTGTATGCTTTCAGTTCATTGCAACAATTTTACCATTGCATGCTGTTATTTTCGTGGGAGCCAGCACCTCATCTTATTTGTTCAACATTATTAAATGTCCAGTTCACTTAACCGTTATTCCTAACATTAACTATTATAATTCTTTTTTTATTATTTATTATATGGTGGACCTCATTTTTTTTTTTGTATTTTGTTAAAATGGATGTAAAAAAGACATATAAAAATATTTACATTTTTTCAATTTAATGACAAATTATACTCTATTTACTCACGTGCCGCACGTACACATTGACTAGTGTGTGTATATATATATATTGAAATGAATACGAGCAAGTTCAGCATGAGAGTTAGATATTTATCCTTCACTAGTATAGCAATACTTTGTTACTCAACACAACAAAATAAATTTTTGAGGAAAATGGAAATATTCAATCAGGTTAAATGTTTATGAAATTTGATTATTTTGATATTTCAAATCTTATAAAAAACAGCAAAAATTGTTATAAATGTTACTTAGTGTATTGCTTGTACCCTTGATTTGGATTAGTCAAAAACTGTATCATATTGAACTGATTCAACTGAACCATCAATTAAATGGACATGCATTTGTCACCAATTTTCATCAATTAAATGGACATGCAATTGTTATCAAATTTTTCCTTAAGATGGTTAAATTGAATAGGCGCTTAAGATTTGAAATTGGAGGTTTAGCTCAAAGTTTAAACTAAATTTTTCTAAATTTTAATTCTAAGACGCCAATTCAATGTTTTCAAATAATCTATTCCGGCATTTAGGATTTATAAACTCATTCCATCATTTAAGTTGCAAATAATATTAAATAGGTATTTCAAATTCGAACTGAGAAATAATATCATTTGTTTAGTTGTCAATTTTTATGAAACCAAGTGAAAAATTTTAATTTCATAAAGCTGTTTTTATTTTTTTATTTTTTTGTAAATTCAAAAAAATAATTTTAAGTATTATAATTTTTGAAAAGTGTTTTTGGACAAGTGAAACAAGCCCCTTCCTCATTTTATTTATCTAAAGTTGAAGCCTCTCTTCTCATTTTTCTTTTCCTCCATTTTGTCTTCAAACATTTTCCTCTTACATCATTCTCATAGCTTTGTGCTATGAAAAATGATATCAACTAACAGGCCAGTGGTCTAACGATACCAGACTCTTACTTTCCAAAGGAATATCATGAGTTCGAATCTCTGTAGAGGTATGTATGCGTGAGTAACTAAGAAAAAAAGAAAAAGAAAAATAATATCTACCAGAGTTGTAATTTAATAGTCAATCCTAATTTAATAAATTCCTCACAATATGGTTTAAAGCTATTCAATTTAGATGGTATAATAGCTTCATAATTCATCCTACTAAATATATATATATATACTTTTTTAGCATGTACATTTAAATGAGATTGGGTGTCAATTAGTTGAGGATCCAAAAATATCAGGGATATAACTAACTATACAATGTATACATTGGGGTTTTCCAAAATTTTAGGAGCATTTAAAAGATTTTACAAAATTATAGGTAAAAAATACAAAAAAAAAAAAAAAAAAAAAAACAAATAATAATAATAATAATAAATAAATAAAAATCAGTGACGGTATCTTCACTCGATCACTGAGTCCTTAAATCCTTTCCCGGATTGGATAACAAAATCATCCCCGTTTTAGTTTGAATTTGAAATCTAAATCAAGTTTGACGGTTGAAGAAATTTTTTATGTATGTGAATATGTGTGTATATTATATGCAAATGTAATTTTGAATTTTTTAGTGTATATGTTTATTATGTGAATATGTGTCAAATATGTGATGTAATTAAATATCAGGATCTCAAATATTACAGTTTTACGTGTAAATAAATTTAAATGAGTGATACAACAATATTAATTCTTTGTTGCAACTCGATTGGCCAACTTTATACTCAGAAGTAAAATCCACCTTTTAATTTTACTTTTTGTAATCTAAACTAATATATTATAGTAAAAATGATTCTTATACCGAATAATTGCAGTGAATTGTTAGATTCACTTAATTGTATTTGGTATAAATAATCAATTAAAAATTATTCGGTTAGACAGCTTACAGAAGTGTTTGGTGTGAGTATCACCACTTCAAAATAATTTTATACCTTTTCTTGTCATCAACCCCATTTTACTTAAAACTTAAATTTACTGTATATTAATTCTTTATTAATCCAATTCGAGAGAGTAATTAAATGAAGAACTTTTGAGAGTCTGTTGTCAAAAATTACTGCAATGCAATCTGTGAAGCTCTTGTTTCTACTCTAGGAATGGAGAAAATGACTCCAAAAAACACCTTGGTCAAAGAGAGTCTGGACCAAACTTGTCAACAAGTAAAAACAATATTAATTATTTACTGAGATCAAACAAAAAATTGGAGGTTATGTTATCCTTAACTTGGAAATTCCACCTATATGAATGATGGGCTAATTAGTTTACCTATAAAAGAATTATATACAAAATTTCAATTTTAACCTTTGTGAAATCATTTTAATTAATAAATTTATACGACCTGTTAACTGAAAAAAAAAATAGGAAAAATTATATTTTGGTGACTAAAATTAAACATAATTGCTCCATAGTGACTTTAAAGTCAAGAAAAGGTGAATAGTGATCAATGTTGAAACTTAATTGATATTAAGTGACTATTTGAGGAAAATTTGGTCAAAAACACTTAAAAGTTTAATAAACATTTTAAAAATAAATTTTAGATGACAAAATTGCCATCCAATATAAATAATAAGTATT
This sequence comes from Cornus florida, assembly GCF_030987335.1. Lineage (NCBI taxonomy): Eukaryota > Viridiplantae > Streptophyta > Magnoliopsida > Cornales > Cornaceae > Cornus > Cornus florida. The sequence continues at coordinate 84,090,194 of NW_026775581.1, read as the reverse complement.
GAATTCATCCTCCTCCTACTCTCTCTCTCTCTAATCCAACGTTTTCTTTTTTACCTTTTTAGTTTACAATTTACCAATTTAAAAAATTAAGATTTCTTTATCAACATTATCTATTTTTCACCCTTTATCTATTTTTCAAGGCTCTCAACCATCTCATATTTTCCTTTTTAGTTTATAATTTACTAATTTAAAAAATTAAAATTTCTTTATCAACATTATCTCTTTTCCACCCTTTATTTATTTTTCAAGACTCTCCATCATGAACGCTCATAACATTTACAATGACAAATCATACTTTTGAAACACCCTTTAACAGTTAGCAAAATTATGAAATTAATCAATAATAGTCATTATTTCTTGAACTATAACTAAGTAGTATTAAAGAATTCCTAAAAATTACAATCTTATATCTTAAGGAAGATCTCTCAGACAAATCAACTCATAAAGTATAATAACTATACCTTGAAAATAATGAATAAGAAGAAAATTTACAATTCACTCGTCATGTCTCTTAGAATCTTGAAGAAAACGATGTATAATATCCATCATCAGTTATCTCCAATCTTGATCTTCTCTTCAGAGACTCGTTCTAATAATATGTCGTCTTTTATAATATCCGTCATCAGTTCTCTCCCATCTTGATCTTTTCTTCAGAGACTCGCTCTAATAATTTATTGTTTATTTAGGTTAATGTAAAGGTAAATTTGTCTACTTACATAATAATATATTATAAAAGACTATTTAAGCAATAAACCATCAAATGGTCACTTAATATCAATTAAGTTTCAACATTGATCACTATTCACCTTTTCTCGACTTTAAGGTCACTATATAGCAATTATATTTAATTTTGGTCACCAAAATATAATTTTCCCAAAAAATTATTTATCCCTGAATTTCAATCTTGAGAATTTTATTCATAATTTACTCCATCCCCACATAGTGCACCCTAATTCATTAACAACCTTTCCTTATTTTTCTTAATGTAACTAATACCATTAGTTTCCTCCAATATCAATTGTGAGTGATATTTCTGTATGGTATATTTGTTTTCTGGTGGAATGGATGAAATAGCAAATCCGCAAATAGCTGCCTTAATGTTATGGAGTAAGGTTGGAGTAGGAAATACACAAATAAATGAAAAAAAATAATAATAAAAACTCAAAACCTATTTTTGATAATAAAATAAATAAATGGACATTGAAATGAACATATTATAGATATAAGTACAAAATGCATGATTAGTTACATGTCTTACAAAACAAAAGAATTTTTAGGGAAAAATGGAAAAATGGAAAAATTCAATTGCTCTAAATGATTATGAAGTTTGATTCTAACATTTTTTTGATATTTCAAATCTTATGCAAACCAACTAGGATTGGTATAAATGTTACTAGAGTCATCAATTGCTTCTATAACCTCCAATTTGGATCAGGCAAAATCTGTATAACTGAGCCATCAGTGAAAGGTATGGAATTTGAAAATTAAAAATAAAAGTCAAATTTATTATTATTTAAACAAAAAAAAAAAAGAAAAAAAAAAGAGACACCAATAATGCTTTTCATCATTGATTTCAAATGAAATAAAAGGGGAGAAAATGAAAGGAATTTTTTGGTTGATACAAGTAGTGTTTATTTCCATTGGAGAGATAAAAATGTTACCATGCTATATATGCTTGATCTGCAATTCTCTCATCAACCTAACAACAATCTAAAGAGAAGACACAGCTTCAAAAAATAAAATAATACTGTTCGGGAAAAAAAAAAAAGCTTTAAAAAATAAATATAATCAATATGCATCCAAACAAGTTAAACCATGTTTATGTGATGTCACCGGTGGTTTAAAAAACCCAATTCTGATTGGACGGGTTGGGATTGGATTAGAACAACTCCAACTCGAGGCCAACTCAAATTGGGTCCGGGGTAAAAAGTTTCAACTCGAGCTTCTAAAAATGCAAGCCTACCCAAAAATTTTCGAGTTGGGTTCAAGTTGGACCGGGCGAACCCGCCCAACTTGCACCCCTAATTTTAACCATATCATATCAAACTAAACCATAGCAGCGAAGCCTCAATAAGCTTGGGACTGCCCTCGAGCTCGCCCATAATTTATTTATTTACTTTTTTTTATGTAATTTTGTAATAATTTACAAAATAGCACTAACATTATAGAAATTTGGTAAACCTAAATATCGTCATCACAAGCTGACTAAGAATCTAATGTATTATTATTTTTTTTTTTAAAGTAACTAAGAATCCAATGTTCGCAAGGAAAGAAAGAGAAAAAAGTGAGACAACTCTTGGTACCCTGCTTTTTTTTTTTTTTCATTAAACAATGTGTATCCAAGGGAATATTGACCAGTGCAGCCTTTTCTTTTATTTGGTGATTATTTTAGAACTTCGATTATGACATATACATTTTATAATCACTCCTATTCAAGGCTATTGTTATTCAACTTATTCTACAATGCCATTGTTAAATAGAAGTCTTCGAATGTTGGTCCAACAATTTTTTATGCTGCATGAGTTTTGATTTCTAAATAAAATAAATAGAAGACAAAAATTATAGGGATATCTACATATAAGTGGTAGTAACAAAAGTATATTATCAATTCATGAACATAGTTTGCATATTTACTATATCATGAACCAAAAGTGAAGACCTTCAATTTGAACCCTTTTATAAGCTAAAATTATATTTTCACCCCTAAAATTTATTTTATGCAAAATTTAACCAAAGAAGAACTTTTAAGAATTCTAGAATATTTTCAAATAATGCTTAGAAACTATTACATTTCACAAGAACTCGGTAATACAACACATACCCTTCAACGAAAAATAGAAGATCTTAGATCTAGAATTATTCTTCTACAGAATATTTTAGAAGCTAGACGGCAAATATTTTAGCTTGGTTTATAAACAGAATAGATTTTAATCACCTAGACACATTGATAAAATGACTCAGAGAAAACCTAGATTATATTAAAATAATAGTTGAACAAAAGTCTAATCCCAAAAATTTAGATAATAAAATAATAATTTTCGCCATTAAAGATATAAATAGTGATATAAAAGATATTGCTGAAAATCAAAAAATAATTATAGACTATTTAAAATCATTAAAAGAAGATATTCAAAAGTTATTGCAATAATTTATGAGCACTAGTAATCTTGATTACCTTCAAGCACTAGCTGAGCTTTGTAAAATAGATAAAGAACCTATAGGATTTACAAATTTTACTACGGACGTAAAATCAACTAATATATATATTAGACAAAATAATTTTTTAATCCAATTATTACTCCAATTATCTGAAAAAGGTTAATAAACTTGAAGAAAAATTAGAAGTATTACAAGAAAGTATTCCAAGAGAATCTTCCATAGAAATAGCGGAACTCTCAGACAAAATAAAAGATTTAAAATTATCAACTAATCATTTCTCTACTAAAAGCACCAAGTGAATAAATCTATTACAACCATATAAAGAATGGCCATTATTCTTAGAAAAGCCAAAGAAATAATGCATGTAGAAGATTTATATGATAATGAATAAGATGCTAAAAATTATATAAAAAAAGGAATGAAGAAAGTATCTAACAAAGTTAATCTTTATTCCAATAATCTGATAGATTTCCAGAGTAAAATATATAATCATCTTAGCCAAAGAAGAATAAGTGTAATTAATAATCAAGTCGTATTAGATCTCATAACACCATAAGCTTATCATGAATTAGAAAAAACTAAATTAGATCTCATGCATTTAGGTGTTATAATGATAGGCGTAGTAGGATTAAATAGATCAGAGGTAGGAACCAAAACACTTGTTTATATTTATGATGATAGATGGACTAACCATCAACAAGCACAAATAGCCAGCGCAGAAGTAGATTTAGCAGTTAATGCAACCATTGCAGGATGTATTCCTAATTACATAATAACTACTAGATAATTTAGTAAACATATTAAGATAGTCATATCTACAAAAGGATATAATATGGCAGGTCAATATGAAAACCTATTAATTAATACTTTATTTATGGAAAAAACAGTTAATCAGTATAACCTAAAGTTTAAAGCTCAATTTGACGAAATAGTTAAACCATTTAGTAGTAAATATATTCAAATGATTGAAGCTAGGAAAAGTAGTGAAACCTACGAATGAACTGAATGGGAATTACCAAATCTCAATAAAACAATCCAAAAGATTCCAGAAAATAATAAAATATATGTAAAACATACCGGAGAAGCCAGTTTACGTTTCAGTAATTATAAAAGACAAGATAATTTAATAGATAATAATAACGAAGAAGATTTTATAACTACTCTAATAGAGATAAAATCTCTCGAAGAAATTAATGTTCTCTATGATAGATTAGAAGATGAAATTCTAGATAAAATCATGTATGATTTCGATAATTTAGAAATAAATGATCTAAATGATAAATATCCAGAACCTAAATATCAACTGTTAGAAAGCATTTACCTAGGACAGGGAAATAATGAAGATATTAAAAGAAATATTTTAACTGTAGAATTTGACTCCTTTTTACACAAGGAATGAATTAAACATCTTAAAAGAAGAATTAAATGTAATAGAACATAGAGAAGGAAAAGAAATAGTAGAAACATCAACCTCTCAAGGCCAACCTACAAGGTTAGTTGACCAAAAAATGCCTAAAGTCACAGGTAGTACTAATACCATAAGCGATAACTATAGCATTGGACAACGGTTAAATCACACACAAGAAACCTATGTAGAAAATAGAAATATACCAGACATGCACACATGGACACAAAATCGTAGACGTTATAATAATATACCAGCACAACAAGTAGGAATAATACTAGACATATCACGACACCATCCCAAGACTGGGCAAAAGTAATTGAAAATTGGGAATAAGATTGTATTAGGCAATTTATTCTAACCAATTTTGATAATAAAACACAAGCCCTAACTTATTGTGAAATTTTATTAAGGGGAACAATCTATGATTGGTAGCTATCCTACAAAGTAACTTATCCTAATGATTATCCCCTCCTACGTGATAATTTTACAATTCAAGGTTTTACCAACTTAATAAAAAAATGTGTTAGTCGGAGAAGATGGATTATTAGACAAAACCCAAGTAAAGCAAAACGAAGCTTTACGTAATCTAGAATTATTGCAGAATTGTGATTTTCGATATATAAGAGATTATACTAATAAGTTTTTCGAGTATTTCGCAGCCACCGGTAAAACAGGAGATAGAACATTAATCGATAGGTATCTTCAGAAATTACCATGAAGCGTAGGAACTAAGATATGAGAAATATGGTTAGAAAATCCCAGAAAAGATAGGCTGACCATAGGAGATAGAATAAATCATGTTTATAATATGTTAAAAGCAGAATGCAGACAACGTAAAAAATCTAAACAAATTAAAAAATAATTTTATTATACGTGTAGGCAAATAGACTTTCCACCACTGTATGATGTATGCCTCAAAAAAATTATAATTATAAGCGTAATAAATCTAAAAAATATAATCTACACAAAAGCAAGACCTACAAGAATTATCGTAAAAAAAACCTTATTTCAAAAATAAACCCAGATAATTCAGAAAGCGGCCTTGGTATAAAAGGCAAAAAATAAATAAAGATAATAATAAAAAGAATAATAAAGATAACAAGGATAATAAAGTTAACACACTATCCACAAAAGAAAGAAATTGCAAATGTTTTATTTGTGAAAACCCAGGTCAAGGCCAAATTGCCCCTATAGATACAAACAAAATCCTATCAAAAGAATACAAGAAAAAATCAATATACTTGAAGATATTGAAAAACAAATAGAAGAATTATATGAACTAGAAAGTATTTATGATTCCGAAGATAATAATGAAAGTATATATAGTATCGAAAACATAGATAGCGACTTCGATAATGATGAAAACTTTGACCAAGGACTTCATTCAATAGAAGATTTCGTTTACACTATAAGCAATCCATCATGTCAATACACTTTAGTTAATTTTCATTTTTCATCTTACAATTGTAAACAATGTAATACATCTATTAAAGAAGGTCATTACTGTAGCGACCATTGTAAAACTTTATTATGTCATAACTGTTACACAAAATATGAAGATAAGCAAAAAGATACTCTAGTCGAATCTTTAAATTCAATATATAAACTGTATAGTCTAATCCATTTCCCAGTAACGTTAGAATTTAAAGAAAAATTAGTTCAAACCTTAGCTATGTTAGATATTGGAGCATCTAAAAACATAATTCAAAACCATTTAGTTCCATAGGAATCATTAATAAATTAAACTATAATGTTAACATGAGTCAGTATAATAATATAAAAAAACTCCCAATAACTCATTGTGTTCAAAATATTCCTATATTAATTAACAATGAAAAAATTATTTTACCACAAACTTATGTAGTTAATAATATTCCTAGTACTTATGATTTTAATTTAGGATTAAATTTCATAAATTCACTCACCAAAGGATTCATGTATACTGTTACGGGTTTACAATTTTTTTAAAAAGAAACCTTTATTCCATCCAACCCACCTTATATTCCTCAGAAAGAAAAAGGAGATATTATGTATGTTAATACTTTACCTATAACAGAAGAAACTACAGAAAATTTATTTGATGTAACCGAATTTTGAGAAAATGTTTCTAAATCATTAATGTTTCTCAGTCATTTAGATGAATCAAAGATTTTCCTTAATAATAAAGTTATACTAAAAAATCCTAAATTAAATATAGATAATCTTTTAAGACTAGCTGAAACCACTAAGATTTTAGGAGAAGATCCCCAGAAACACTGGTATAAAAATAAAATCAAAACAAAATTAAATATAATAAATCATTTCATAACTATAAAAACTCAAGATAATCCTCATACCCTAGATGATCAAGAAGAGTTCAAAAAACAAATCAAAGAACTTCTATTACTAAAGGTAATACAAAAAATGTAATAAAAGGCATAGGAGTTTAACTTTTATGGTTAGAAATTATGCCGAAATAAAAAGAGGAAAAAATCGTATGGTTATAAATTATAAAAGATTAAACGATAATACTTATAATGATAGCTATAAAATCCCTAATAAAGATGTTTTAATAAATCGAATACAAGATAGAAAATGGTTTTCTAAATTTGACTGCAAATCGAAATTGGTAAATCCGTATGGCTGACGAATCCATTGAATGGACTGCATTCATTTGTCCAAAAGGACATTATGAATGGTTTGTTATACCTTTTGGACTGAAAAATGCACCATAAGAGTTCTAACGAAAAATGAATACTATATTCAATAAACATTCAAAATTTTGTTATGTTTACATAAATGATATTCTAGTCTTCAGTCAAACAAAAGAGGAACATAGAAAACATCTTGAAACTATACTAAACGAATTTATAACATAAGGACTCATTATAAGTAGTAAAAAGATGATATTAGAAAAATAAGAAATTTAATTCTTAAGCCTATTCATAAAAGGAGGAAAAGTAGAATTAAAATCACATATTGTTCAAAAGATTTTAAATTTTCCTGATAAATTAGAAGAAACCAAGTTATTACAAGCATTCTTAAGATTATTAAATTACGGTCGCAATGTTATTCCAAAATTAGGACAATTAGTAAGACCGTTGAGGAGGCCCCGGACGACATGGGCCGGATCCGACTCGCAAACACAACATTCAGTTCGTATAGCTGGGTCGGCCCATATAAAGACACTACCATATGGGCCGAACGGGAATAAGCCCATCAAAGGTGACCAGGGCTTATGGAGGAATAAGCCCAGATCCAGCAATCAGTAAATATCTTAAAAATATCTTGTAAATATCTGGTAAATATCTATAAATAGGATATGGAATGGAAAGGAGAGGGATTTTTTGGGTTGAGGTGTAAGAATTCTAGAGAGAGAAAGAGGAGAAGGAATTTCTTGCATCTTCAATTGGCGCCGTCTGTGGGAAACGCATGGAAGTTTGGGTGATCAATGAGGAATATCGAATGGATTCAAACCAATTCGGTTGATCGAGACTCGATCTTTGGGATTTGAATCCAGATCTGAGCGATTGTGACCTACTCTGGAGGAATTACAATTCTTGAAGCTTTGGCAGGAGTGACTTCAGATCTACGCAACAGCGAGTTGTTCGATTGTGGCAGGATCTGACGGATTTAGAGTTCAGACAATTCAGATCTCGTAAACAGTGAGCATAATTCGGAGAATTAGAAGCCAGATCTAAAAATTCCTACTCTCGAAGCTCGGATCTACTCGCGAACTTGAGATTAATGCCTTTACTCCGTTCGGGAATAATGATAGGTGAAAGCTCCAATCCGATGGAGACTGTCCAGCAAACAAAGCTTGAGGAGTTGATGAACTTGATTGAAGCTCTCAAAAAAGAGAATGCAGAATTGAAAGCTGGACTCCAACATCGGCAAATACCTGCGGTTTCGCATCCACTTCCAGTCGGAGAAGGAGGTGTTCAATCTAATATCGCGCATCAAGGCGAACAGGACGAGAACAATCAGTCAGCTCACCACCGTGATGAAAGGATGATGGACAATTTGCCGCCAAATGTTCGTCGAGTTGAAGATCACGAAGGATCGACTCACGTTGATCCGCAGCGGGAAAGGTTCGACCGAGAGGAAGTGATGGAGGCTGATCGCCGTCGAATAGCGTCGCCTTGGCAAAGAGAGTTCATAGAGGAACGGTCGTTCGATCCGTCTTACCGGCCCTCCATGGTTACTATCACTCATCACGGTTCGGAGGGCAGAACCGTAACTCACAGAGCTACCGCTGGACTCCAGAGAGAGAATGAAGCTCTCCGATCCGCAGCTCGGACGGTGGATTCACCATTCACCGACGAGATCTTGAATGCCCCGCATCCAAGGAAGTTTGCTATGCCAGTCTTTATCCTGTTCGACGGAACGACCGATCCGATCGATCATGTGTATCATATCCAGCTGAAAATGGCCCTGAATACGGAAAACGACTCTTTAATGTGCAAATGTTTCCCTACAAGCCTGGCCAGACCGGCGCTCAGCTGGTTCAAAAACTTGCCTAGGAGCTCCATTGGTAGTTTCAGAGACCTGTGCGATCGGTTCATAAACCAGTACTATGGGAACAAACGCCCGCCGAAGGACATCTCGAGCCTATTCACGATGAGGCAGCACAAGGATGAACGTCTCCAGGCCTTTCTTACCAGGTTTAATCTCACTAAGAGTATGGTGATCGAATGCCACCCTTCTACGGCAGTTCAAGCCTTCAAGTTAGCCATGACACGCGGAACTCCGTTTCACACCAGTCTGGTAGTGAACACGCCGACTACTATGGATGAACTCAATGAGAGAGCCGATGGCTTTGTGCGCCTAGAAGAAGAGGAGGCAGCTAATGCTCGGACAACGTCGCTTGTGTCGACCGAGGAAAAGTCCAAGGCAAAGATCAGGCAGAAGCAGGCTCAGCCGCAGCGTCAGACCTCTTGGAAGGCAGAAAAAAGGTCCAGGGAGGAAGAGTTGATTACTCCGCTGAAGGTCACTCTGGCGAGGCTGTATCAGGAGAACAAAGACAAGTTCCATCCACCACTGCCAATTAGGCAACCCCTCGAACAGAGGGATCAAACTAAACATTGTGCTTTTCATTCTGATTTCGGTCATCAGACTAACGAATGCAGGAACCTGAGGAGGCAAGTGGAGATGTTGATAGCTAGAGGGGAGTTCGCGAGTTATGTTCAAGGTTCGGCGATGGAGCAGAATCGACCGGTGGAACAAATCAAAAGGAGTCATAAACAAAGCTCCCACAATTCACAACCAGTTCGTATAATCAATGCTATCCATGGTCGACCCGAGCCTAGTGAAGAGTCAGATGAGCTGCTCCGGGTGCGCCTGCGGCAGGCGCAGATGAAGAAAAGGGTCGGCAATGTGACTACTCTACACCAGCAGAGCCCGTCGATGCAGATAAAGTTCGACTGGACAGACCTGCAGCGTGTTCAACTGCCTCATGACGACCCGTTGGTAGTCAGTTTGACGGTGGCAGATTGCTTGGTGCGCAGAGTTCTGATCGATCCTGGGAGCAGTGCGAATGTCATGCCGAGGGACAAATTTGACAGGCTCGACATTAAACCAGAGAGACTCAAGCCCACCGGAAATCCCTTGTTAGGGTTCGATGGGAAGAGGGTGGAACCCGTCGGGATGGTGGAAGTGGAAGTTCAAGCTGCAGAACGAGCTCTTATGGAAACTTTTGTGGTTGTGGAAATTCACCCCTCGTATAATCTCCTGATGGGAAGAGGATGGATCCACAGAGTCCGAGGTGTACCCTCAACTCTGCATCAGGTCATGAGGTGCCTCGGGCCCGATGGAGATAAAGTGATAGACATTCGGGGGGATCAGGTCGCAGCCAAGGAGTGTTATTCCGTCACACTAAAGCATGCTGGGAAAGGAAAGGCGCCCGTCCGTTCGGCAAGCCCCAGATAGCAATTACAGGAACCTCCGCTCGAGCAGAATAGGGTGGAGGAGTCAGTCGAATTGACCGAGGAGCCCCTTCTGGATGTGCAGATCGATCAGTCCAGGCCAGAACGAACTACCAGAGTAGGTATAAGACTGACCAGAGAAGAGCAGCAAGAGCTAGTGGATTTCTTGTCCCGCCATGCCTACGTATTTGCATGGAGTCACCTAGACATGCCTGGAATTAGTCCCTCCGTATCCTGTCATTCCCTGAATGTCAATCCCAATTTCAAACCAGTGAAACAGAAGCAGCGAAGATTTGCTCCAGAACGTAATCAGATCATAGCGGAAGAAGTCGATAGGCTGCTTGATGCGGGATTTATCAGAGAGGTGCACTACCCTGAGTGGTTGTCCAACGTCGTTGTTGTGCAGAAGAAGAATGGGAAATGGCGAGTATGCATTGATTTCACCAATTTGAACAAAGCCTGTCCGAAGGACAGCTTCCCGTTGCCTAAGATTGATCAAATGGTGGATGCCACCACTGGATATGAGCGTTTAACCTTTCTGGACGCATATTCAGGTTATAATCAGATTCTTATGGACCCCGCAGATGAAGAAAAAACTTCTTTTGTCACCGAGCGAGGAACATACTGCTACAAAGTTATGCCTTTCGGGCTAAAGAATGCGGGAGTAACTTATCAAAGACTTGTTAGCAAAGTTTTTAAGAATCAAATGGGTAAGATTGTGGAGGCCTATATTGATGATATGGTGGTAAAGAGTAGGAAAAAGGATGATCATCTGAAGCATCTGCAAGATGTATTTGATGTACTAAAGCGATATGGGATGAGGCTCAATCCGACCAAGTGCTCGTTCGGTGTGAGTTCCGGACAGTTTCTGGGACACGTGGTCAACCGCAGGGGTATCGAAGTTAGCCCCGCTCAAGCAGAGGCTTTGATTAAGAATGCCGAGCCAAAAACGATCAGAGAGGTGCAAGCCCTCACAGGACGAGTAGCTGCATTAAGTCGATTTATTTCAAAATTGTCAGATCACTGCAAACCATTCTTTGACACGATTCGGAACCATGGAAGGCAGGTCTGGGGGGATGAGCAACGACAAGCATTGACTTATTTGAAGGAATATATGCAGAATCCACCAGTCCTGTCAGCCCCAGAACCGGAAGAAAAGTTATTTCTATATCTTGGAGTATCTGGTGTCGCGACGAGTGCCGTTCTGATTCGTTGCAAGGAAGGGGTGCAATACCCGGTATTTTATGTAAGCAAAACACTGACGGAGGCAGAAAGAAGATACTCAAAGGCCGAACGGGTGGTACTTGCCCTTGTAAATGCAAAAAGAAAGTTAAGGCATTATTTTGAATCCCACCCCATAGCTGTTCTAACAACTTTCCCAATCAGAACGCTTATGCACAAGCCAGAGCTCTCGGGCAGAATGACAAAGTGGGCCATAGAGTTGAGTTCATTTGACATAACGTATGAGCCGAGAACAGCTGTTAAGGGGCAAGCGGTAGCTGATTTCCTACTAGAATGTGACACCGAAGACACGGAAGAGGACCTTAGATGCGGCTCTTGGAAACTTTTTGTGGATGGCTCCTCTAACCAGATGGGGGCTGGGATTGGGATCAAACTGCAAACCCCAGAGGGTACTTCCTTGAGCCAAGCACTCAGACTTGAATTCCGAGCCACCAATAATGAAGCGGAATATGAGGCGTTGCTAAATGGATTAAAGTTGGCCAGAGAGCTACAGATCAAAAGTTTGACAGTGTATAGTGACTCGCAGCTGATTGTTCGACAGGTAAATGGTGAGTACGCGACCAAGGATGACACGATGGGGGCATATCGTTCTGCCGTTCTGCATAGAGCCAAGGACTTTACAAAGATCGAATTCATACAGCTCTCGAGGGAACAGAATGCAGATGCAGACCGTTTAGCATGCAGTGCTTCGAGTTGCGGTGAAACATTGGCGAGGGTGATTCCAGTAGGAATAGTGACCCAGCCCTCTATTTTCGAAGAACCGTTGGACTCTGACCCTTGGCAAGTCAACATCATACCGTATGAACCGAGTTGGATTGACCCCATCATTACCTATATTCGAGATGGCATTTTGCCTATGCAAAGGGATGAAGCTAGGAGACTCAAAAAGAATGCTGCCAAGTACGCCATCGTGCGGAACCAGCTGTACAGACGGTCCTACTCTGGCCCATACTTGAAATGTGTCACCCCTGCGGAGTCGCAGCAGGTATTGCGAGCTATTCATGAGGGTGTGTGTGGCAATCATTCTGGGGGGCGATCGTTAGCGCATAAAGCAATGACACAAGGGTATTTCTGGCCAAACATGTCAAGAGATGCGGAGGAGTTCTCTCGAAGGTGCGATAAATGCCAATGATATGGACCATTGATCCACCAACCACCTGAGGAATTGCACGTAATGGCCTCGCCATGGCCTTTCGCGCAATGGGGGATGGATGTGGTCGGTCCTCTGCCAACTGCAAGAGCTCAGAACAAGTATGTGTTACTGGCCACGGATTACTTCACTAAATGGGTGGAGGCAGAACCGTATCCTAACGTGACTCAGACTCATGTGAGACGATTTATTTGGAATAATGTTATCTGCCGTTTCGGTGTTCCCAGATCAATAGTCATGGACAATGGCACAAACCTCGACAGCAGGCAAGTAAGAAAGCTGCTGGAGGAGTATGGAATCAACCAGAAGTTGGCTGCAGTAAGTCATCCTCAGGCCAACGGACAAGCAGAAATCACAAACAGAACCATTTTCGCCTGCATTAAGAAGAAGCTGGAAGATCATAAGGGGAAGTGGTTGGATGAACTCCCGAACGTTCTATGGGCTTACAGAACCACCCCAAGGCGGCCGACTGGGGAGAGCCCGTTCGCAATGGCGTATGGCACCGAGGCAGTTATACCGGTTGAGCATTTAGTCCCCACTATCAGAAGCTTAGCATGGAGTCGAGATCAGAACGACAAGATGTTAAGATTGAACCTCGATATGATAGACGAAAGAAGGGACGCAGCGGCTATAAGGCTAGCATCGTATCAGCAAGTGCTGGCGAATAGTCACAACAAGAGAGTAAAACACAGGGATTTTGCCCCAGGCGATCTGGTTCTGAAAAGAAAGGTGGGGATGGTCAAAAAAATGATGCCACCCTGGGAAGGCCCATACAGAATTGCAGAAGTCATTGGCAAGGGGGCATATACGTTGGAAACCATGGCGGGAAGGTTGGTCAGCAAGCCCTGGAACGCCACGTCTCTGAAGAGGTACTACCAATAAAAGCTAAGTTCCGGCTTCAATTGGATGTTGTTTGTTGTCAATCAAATACATATGAATGAGCAAGTTACTGAAATTTACAAAAAAAGAATTTTCTTTTCCAACGGTCTACTATAAAGACTTAAAGCCAAGTGGCAAGTGGCATTCTAGCCGAGCGCCAGGCACTTGAGCAAGATAAGTGGCAGCTGGCACTATAAGCCGAACGCCAGACACTTGCTAAAAACTTAAAGCCAAGTGGCAAATGGCATTCTAGCCGAGCGCCAGGCACTTAAGCAAGATAAGTGGCAGCTGGCACTATAAGCCGAACGCCAGACACTTGCTAAAAACTTAAAGCCAAGTGGCAAGTGGCATTCTAGCCGAGCGCCAGGCACTTAAGCAAGATAAGTGGCAGCTGGCACTATAAGCCGAACGCCAGACACTTGCTAAAAACTTAAAGCCAAGTGGCAAGTGGCATCCTAGCCGAGCGCCAGGCACTTGCCATAAACAAACACACGGCAAAGCTAATATAAAAGAAAAAGAGAGAAGAGATATGTATGTATTGAAGATAAGTTGAATAGAGCACAACACATAGGGAAAAAGAGTTCTGTCGTTTCATTAATATTGAGCATTGAGTCTACAAAAGAGAGATGTCCATCATTACAAAAGATATGGAATGGAAGAATTCAAAGGAGCCCTAGCTAGACGCCTCAGTACCAACAGCATCCTGGTCGTGCCGACTAGCCTCCTCGGCCCCAACAGCCGTCTCACCTTCATGAGGTGGGGAATCAAGGTGAATGACTGAATCGTTCGGCTGGGGTTCAGCGTCAGCAGTGGCTATGGAAGGAACCACGGTTGACGATTGAGGAGCGGTCAGTGGCAGAGCGGTAGGAGGAGCTGTGATGATCCTGGAGGAAGCAATGTCCTGGCACTCATCAAATATACGCTCCGCTTCGGTGGGTTCTGGGTCGACACAGACCCCCAGAGGTTCGATCCCCAGGTCCTTGTCTACCTCATCCGGAGTGGAGCTGGTCTGTCCCTCATCCGGAACCCGGTCGGCGAAACCCTCCCGGAATCCTTGAGCATACCTAAGAGCACCGACCCTTGAGAACCGAGCGTGAAGGGCCAGCATCCCACCACCCACTCTGCTGATCACGTCGATCAGAGCGGTACGCTCGTCCAGAGCTCTTTTTTCAAAAGCCATCCGAGCAGACTGTTCATCAGCTAGAAAGCGCTGGAGTTCTGCCTTCTCTTCTCTAATTGATTCCCGCTCGGTCTGCCGGACGCTCTTCTCAAGCTGGAGGGCGTCCTTCTCATCCTGAAGGGAATCATTCTCCTTCTTCAGGACATCTTTCTCTTGCTCGGTTTTGTCAAGCCGAGCCAGTACCTCGGTATTCTTCATGGCGAGGAGGTCGTTTTCTTTATTAGCCACCTCCAGGCTGTTAGAAAACTTACGGGCCCTGGCGTTCCCCATCTCCACCTGCTTCTGCATAGCCATCATTCCGAACAATGTCTGCATAGGTGCACATTAAAAACGGTTAAGCCAATAGTCAGGTCGGGCGAAGGCAAGACCAAATAATATGAGAGAATGCATGAGTTAGAAAATAAAAGTCACCTCCATAGCAGATTGGGGAAAGCGGCTGAACACATCCTTCTGGGAAAGGCCCTTTGCCGCCTCAAGGTCCTTCGGAGTCCACATGCTTCTGTAGTAGGCCATAGCGGTCTGACCATCCTTCAGCATGGTCTCGTTCGGTTTCACGAACGTCCCATCCGTTCGGGTGTACCGAGGGGCCCATGGCGGTAAGGTGGGGATAGAAGAGGGGCCTGAAGCAGAAGCAGAGCCACCAGCTGCAGCAGGCCCAGAGGCAGCAGGAGCTCTGACCGCTCGGTGCAAGAGAGCACCCGGCCCAGAGACCCGGGTCCTTCTAATGAGGGGCTCCTCCTCAGGATCGACTTCACTATCAGGATGAGGCCTTTTGCCTCGTTCTTTGTCCCGACCGCCCCCCGCAGCAGCAGGAGCTATGGTAGCTGGGGGGGACGCGTTCTGGTTGGCAGCAGGGGCGCTGGCAACAGGGTTAACAGCCACTGCGCTCGGGGCAGTGTCAGATATGGTGGCTGAGGAAGAAGCTGACGCTAGAGAGGAGGTCGCCCCAGCAGCAGGAGTGGCTGGGGGAGTATTTTTCTTCCTGCCAAAAGAAGGAATCTGAAGTCTGCTCATGTTGTAGCCGAGTGATGAGAGCGCTAAGAGGTTGTCTGAAGTGAGGAGGTCTGAGCAGGAAGGAATATCGTTCAGAACGTATTTCTTCAAGTAGTTACTCCTATCCCTGCAAACACTATAGCTCAAGTCATCACAAGGTATTCCCAAGGAACGGCATAAGAAAGTGCAAAAACGAGGAACGCATGTTTCGCAGGGGCAGTCATGTTTATGAGATTTGAATTTCTTATAGGAGGAGACGGAACAGACACCAAAGGCGCTCGGGATTGGGTAATCCTCTGCAGCCGGCGAAGACCAAGCCCCACTAATGCCCACTATGCTATCCCTCCAACCCTTCTCAGATTTTATTGTGTCCGTACATATGGACATCTTCTCGAACGGGTAGAGGTGGTAGAAGGGTTCGTTAGTACAGATCTTACTGACCTTATAGCACAGAAGGAGGTCTATGAGGTCGAGGTCCAGATTTCTGTCACGCATCAACAAGAGCATAACAGATATGATTCTAAAGAAGTTGGGGTTGACCTGCAGAGGGGATATCCCCAATCTATTGAAGACATAACTAAAGAAAGGGTGCAGAGGGAACCTAACAACATTCAATTGAAGGTTCGTGAATAAGACTTCGCCGAGCAGGAGGCCGGCGCCGGTCATAATGTTAACATCCTAGGGGCAAACCCTAACTTCGATGTTGTCAGGAAGTCTAAGTCTCATACGAAGAACATCCAGATCTACAACCATGGTGGAAGTGCTAGAAGAATCTAAAAGGGGGTAAATGGAAGCCTACCGAAAGTAAAAAGAACGAAACTAACCTCGGAGGACTGCAAGATCGCTAGAAGAATGACTCTTGAAGGATTTCACCAGAAAAAGCTTAGCACTGTTCTAGAAGGAGAGAGACTTGGCTGATGATGGAGACGGTAAAGGGAAGTGAAGTGGAATTCTAGAGCATTATAGAGGCGAGGGGGCCCGAGGGCCGAAGCGTCGGGAAGGCGAGAAATTCCTCGAGCCCTGGAACATTGATTCTGGATCTGATCGTCCGCTCCCCCACGTGGTTATCTCGAGCCGTCAACATCATGATGAGACGCCATCAATAATTACCCCTTATTAAATAAGGGGCAATTATGGGGGCAGTTGAGGAGGCCCCGGACGACATGGGCCGGATCCGACTCGCAAACACAACATTCAGTTCGTGTAGCTGGGTCGGCCCATATAAAGACACTGCCATATGGGCCGAACGGGAATAAGCCCATCAAAGGTGACCAGGGCTTATGGAGGAATAGGCCCAGATCCAGCAATCAGTAAATATCTTAAAAATATCTTGTAAATATCTGGTAAATATCTATAAATAGGATATGGAATGGAAAGGAGAGGGATTTTTTGGGTTGAGGTGTAAGAATTCTAGAGAGAGAAAGAGGAGAAGGAATTTCTTGCATCTTCAACCATTATACTCTAAATTAGGAAAAATGGTCAAAAATATTTTAATACTCAAGACATAGAACTAGTTAAGAAAATTAAATCTTTAATCACTCAGTTAGAACCTTTATAACTCCCACTTAAAAATAGTTACAAAATAATTCAAACAGACACTTCAGCACAAGGATAGGCATGTTTACTTCTTCAGAGACCTACAAAAGAATCTTCTCAAGAAGAAGAACAAATTTGTCGCCATGCAAGCAGAACCTTTAATAAAACACAATCTACTTTATCATCAAAAGATCTAGAAATTTTTGGAATAATTAACTCTATTGAAAAATTTCAGATATTACTTAACAAAGAATTTCTTATAAAAACAGATTGTGATAATATAGTTAAATTTGCAAACAAAGTAAAATAAAAGTGGATGTCTACAAAAAGATGGATTTTCTTTATTAACTGTATTACTGGAGAGGTTTTAAACCCATATTTGAACATGTCAAAGGAAAAGACAATTATTTAGCAGATATTCTATCTCGTTTACTAATTGATTGTTAAATTTTACAGGTATGAAAAAAAGTAACAACAGCATCTATAGCCTTATACCAGGCACTTCTAACCCTCTTCTAATTATCCAAAACCCAGCTCAACAGTTCCGCGCTAGACATAATCTTTTTCCAGACCAAAAACTTATTTTAGATAATCTTTGGTTTAAAATAAATCCACCCGATAGATCCATCATTAGAAATTTAAATACTTTAAGTGAATATTTTACAGCATCTAACCAAGCATATCATAATCTCCAGCAAGAACACCAGATTCTTATCTCTCATTTTAAAAAAGTTGAATTTAGCTTATCAAAATGCGACAACAAACTCCACAGCTGAACTAACCTTTTCTAAACAAATGATTAATGAAGATGAGAATCTTTAGAAAGTTCAATTTCTACAAGGACAAACAAAGTTGCCAACCTACTACCCATTTTCTCCCCGACTTACAGATAAATCCTTAGACAACAAGTTGAGCTCTTTCCTGAAAACATAAAAGAATTAATCCTTAAAGAAGCAAAGTCTGATGAATTCAAAGAATGGGTTAATATCAAAAACTACCTCAGAAACAACAATCCACCTAAAGGATCTCGTTACCATTATCTTTCTCTACGCCTTGTTCAAAATTATGACATTCTTTCCATAGTTTGGTTAGATAAAGACGTTGTTTTTATTGTCCAGTTGATATCATCAGAAAAACATGCTTCTCAACAAAAACCATCTGTTGCTCCGCAAGTAAACTCCTAGAATTAGAAATGGTCAATAGCATTACCATACCCAAAGACATGCCTTTAGAAGTTTTAGAAGCTTTTAATTTTCCCGATCGCTTAAACAAGCCATTCTTTTTGAACAATCTCATTGGCACCAAAACCAAAGGCAAAACGGAAGCGATTATAAAATTTCTGGAGTGTAACCACATGATATTTCACCAAATCAATAACTGGCGTATTTATAAAAGATTTCATACCTTTGGACAATTGATTAATCGTCAACACTTTGAGAATAATAGTGAATTAGATTGGTCTTCCTTTGGCCTTGAACACCAGTAAACCTTCACCTCTATATCGATCCCCAGAATACACAAGTTTGTGGAAACCCTATATCTCGCACTCTCATTATTCTGTATTCTGTAAGATTGTGTGTGAATTACCGAATAATCAACCTGTGAAATATATCGTGTATATAGATGGGCTGGAGATGAGGATCAAAGGGGATTTTTATCCTAACTCCAATTAGATAGAGATAGAGTTATCTTATAACTCTGTCTTATCTAATTAATTACAATAAGCACCACAATAATATTGTAATTACACTCTAGGATTTAGAAATTACAACAAGGCCCTGTTATACTAAATAACTGCATATAAGTCCCTCCACTACCGAATATCCATAAGTAGTCCCAAGGAAAATAAATACTGTCCCACCTAAGGCATGCTTACTCTTACATTCCTTGAGTAACCAATTTAATCTTTATGATCACTGAATTTCTTTTATAAAAGAATTTTTCAAAATAAATATTTTTCTAAATAAATAATAGAAAAATAATGTAGTCAACATTTTACTAAAATGCCCTAGCCAGGTTCTCATGATCAAACTTATTAAAATTGTATCAAAGGGATATTCTAACTCCTATAATGAGTGTGGATTCCATGTTGAGCATTTATGTTCCCAGAGCTCCAGCATTAGCCACCCAAGATACCGTAGTATTAACCTTACAAGATCTCACACGTTAGTAAGTCAAAATGACTTATACTGAAACTTTAGTCCATTAAACCTCTCAGGATTTAGAGCTTAATGCATTTACTAGATAAGAATCACACCAAAATAATAGCAGTAATTTGTATAGTGTGATCTTATGGTGATTCAATTCAATATACTCCAAGCACACTAACACACTGCCTTAGAGTCAACTACCTCAATGGTCGAGACAAACCATCATATCTTATATAGGTCAAGTGTGTTACAGTCTTACAGATAAAAGTGCCCCAACTTTTATCACTAACTACGAACAATGTCAAGATGCAAGAAACCAGTGAACCTAAATCTCCTACGTGTAAATCTCATTTACACACTTAAGTCACATATAATGCAACTTGAGGACAATAATGCATCTCATGCAAATATATGCAAAGCCCAATGCATGAATATCACATTTATTAATAAAATATCAAATTAAGAATAAATAATTGTCTTGTAGGACATATAATCCCAACAAAAACTATATGCCAGAAAGTCCAATTCTCCTTCAAATCCATAGCAGTTCCCCAGAATGGGTAAAAGATGGAGCTATAATTCTTGGACAATATTAGATCTATATTAATTCCGAACCAATTGAAGTTCAAAACCAGTTACAACATACCTCTTATGTTAATGATTTTCGTAACCATATAGAACCAATAACATTTGATCATTTAACGTACTATAAAGCATACTGACAGCTTAACCCAAGTTATAACCATGGTTTCAGATTTCTAAATCATAATATTAATATGGAGATTTTTATCAAAACCAGAATCCCATATATCGTCAAATCTCCCCCAGAAATTGAAATATCACTAGAAATTGTTGCTATAATGGATAAGGAAGTAGAATGCGTCAGAGGATTACATGCTCAGTTAGATAATCCGTCAAAAGGAAATAACAGCTCTCCAGACAACACTGAAGAAAGAAATCTGTTTAATTTGCTAAAAGTGTAATAATTTCGCTAGATGAATCCAAAGAGCACTCCAAAGTTAAAAAGTCCATAGTAGAATTCACTTTCAGAGACCAGTTGTAGATAAGATTATATATATATATATATATATATATATATATATATATATATATATATATAAAACAGATTTTGAAGATAAGAATCTACCAAAAAGCAGATTCTGATGCCACAAATTTCTAAAAGACAACAGTTTAAAGATAAGGATGTCCCACAATAATTCAGTGAACCTTATCTTCAAAGCATCTTACATCTCAGCCATTTATGCAGCATCTGCAATCTCAAGCATTGATCTATCTCTCAGATCACTCTATAAAAGGATGCCTTCAACTTAAGAGAAGATTATCAAGTTTAGAGCCATCAAGCATTCCAACCTTCAGCCATAGCTTTCTAGTGTGTTTCTTTTTGTAAAATATTGTGTGAGAGTGTATCCATGTATAAACAGTATGTATCCATGTATTTATTTCCCATGAAATAAATCATTCAGTTTGCCCTTATTCAGAAATTCCTTTTCCTTATTTAATATTTTCAGTATTTTCGGGTAAAAGACTTCGGTCGACAAAAAGATAAAATATATAGATTTTATTTAGCCAGACAGTGTACATTCCAAAATTTTCTTAAATCCAACCAGTATAAGTAGCCTTAATTTTAATTTAGCAATTTCTTCTGTGAATTGACTCAAACTGTTGGTTTGTTTGCCCGTTCTTGCCGGTGTTCAGGCGTTTTTACAGGGCGTTATCAGAGCGTTATCAGGTTCGGCAATCATTTCTGTAATTTAATTATTAATTTTATCTCTATGTTATTGCATGCTTTTATCCGATTCAATTGAATTTAATTTTGGTATCAGAGCTATACTATTTCGTTAAATTTAATTTATATATAAGGTCTTTTGTCTAAATAAATCTATAAGTCCATATTAATCTACTGTGAAATTTTAAATTATTGTGAAGATTTTAAAAGGTTAGAAAAATATTAAACAGTTTGTTCAAGGATCTTTCCGTATATTTATTTCATGTGTTTAAGACTTGTATGTTATAATAACATATTGTTTTGGGTCATTATAATAATATAGATTGTTGTGTAGTTCAAAATAGAAAATAAGTTCATTTTATAGAAATAAGTTGTGTGGTCCTTCTATATTTGTATAATAGTTTGTGTGGTCCCCCCATTTTATTATTGTTTCAAGACTTTGACCTTATTATATTGTAGTATTTGGGCTTTAAGCCCATGTATCGGTAAAAATCTCAAAATTATATTTGTTTGGGTTTGAGGTTCTCTCTTAATTTATTGTTGATTAAGAGAGAGATTCTAAAATGAGGACTAAAGCATAATGGATAAAAGAAATATCCAATAAATACATTTTTTTTTATTTTTTATTTTCAGTAGCGTCATTCATTTCATAGAGGCTCATTCTGAATTGAAAATAACTTATGATGCAAAGTTCACAGTTGGCTGTCATGACTCATTTAATTTTTCATTCATTTTTACTTTTTTCAATATTACGGAAGAATTGTCTAATTTTTTGAGATTTTTGTCTGAAATGAATTTAGATTGAACTAATTTTTTGATGTTATCTTTAGGGCAATCTACAATGACCTCCCTTCAGATTTGGACTAATTGCTACTAAACTAAAGGTTTGCTATTTTGTTGCAACGTGACCCCTTGAGGTTTTCCCCATTTTGCAATTACCTCCCCTTCGTACAAAAAATAATATTTTTTTATCAAAAAATTTGTTTGAAATGACTAAAATACCCATCAACAAAATAAAAAGACGCTATTACCCTTATAATGTAAACCAATGACAATAAAATTTGAGGTTAATTTCACTGAGACCCCCTCAAGTTTGACCAAATATCACCTTCAAATATCTTTTGAAAATAACTATCACTCACACTACAAACTTTTGCTCCGTTTTTCACTCACACCCCAACCGTTAGTGGAATGAATCTAACATGATATAAAATGACTTAAATACCCTTTGAATTTGTCAAAACAACCTTAAGCCTAAATAATTAAATTAAAAGACTAAAATACCCCTAAAAATTTGTAAATTTACAAATCACATATATAAATATACATATATATATATATATATATATATATATATATATATACACATATATTTAGATATACACACAGACATAGATACACACAGATAATGATATATTTAAAATGGATAGTACTTAGTTACCAAATAAAAGATAATGATGTATGTCTTTAATTATCAAATCAAGAGGAATGATTTAAGTATTTTCCATTTAAAATAATGTTATAATATTTTTATCAATTTGTTTAACAAGTAAGTTTGAACTTTATTTGCACACTGAGTTCAAAATTATTCAAAATCAATGAAATTTTAAATAAAATTAAATTAATGAGATTTGAAATCTCAAATATAGCAACTTCTAATCCCATCTAAAATGGTAAAGTTTGGTTTTAACTCACTAAGATAAGATTTCAATTCTGATTACTAAAAATAGAAGAATATACATATATGTATCATATATGTAAATTTACAAATCACATATATAGATATACACATAGACATAGATACACATAACCCTAGCCGCCATCGCTGCTGCCCACACAACCCCAGCCGCCATCGCCAATACATATATACACAGACATAGATATAAATAGAGCATCCGCAATCTCCGCCGCTCACACAATTCCAGGCCATCACCAATATATACACACAGAGCATCCGTTATCGCCGTCGTTGCCGCCGCTGCCCATACAATCCCAACCCATCACCAATCGCCGCCGCCTCCACCCACACAATCCAAATCCCAAACCATCACCATTCGTGCCACCACCCACACAATCCCAATCGCTGCCGCCGCCACCCACACAAACCCATCACCAATCGCTGCCGCCACCACAACCACCACTGTCTTAACCCATCACCAATCTCGTTGCCATAATCTGCAAGACTCATTGAACTTTTCTTTTAGCATCTTCAACTCTAGTTTAAGAATCTCGCTTTCTTGGCCGCCGAGGTCTATGACACCTTTTAGTTTTGTGTCTACCCAAACATTGTTTTTATCATATGTCTCCGGAATCTGCAAGACCTATCCGCAGCCATCACAACCACCACTGGCAACACCATCTATCGTCGAATTCTGCGAAACCCATCCGTCATAGTCCTTGGATTGTCATCGAAATCTACAAATGTCAAAGTCAGAGTTGTGAGTCTCTGTTAAACCAGCGGTGGCCGTCCTCGAAGTGTTTGTCGCTGCATCGTCGGAATTGGACGCGGGGCTGTTCTATCAATCTAATCCAACAAAGATTGACATGGTAATCTATGACTTCTCCTTCTCTGTTTCCTATAATTATGGAGGCGTGGAGGGACAAGAGAGAAAGAGAGCTAAGTGTGTATGCGTGGGTCACTGGGTTGTGGTGGTTAGTGGGTAAAATAATAAGGGGGTATATATGATAATCTGATAATTGAGATTAAAAAATTAGAAGTAAAAATGTCTTTTACATATTTTTAATTGATTTTGTGACGGAAAAGTGAGAATGGACCTAACTGATAATTATTTTCGAAAGATATTTGAAAGTGATATTTGGCAAACTCGAGGAGATGTGAGTGAAATTAACCCTAAAATTTATGTTAAGTTGACCAAATTACCCTTAAACCACTTATTCACCATTGTCTCTCTCTAGCCCACCTTCACCACTTCACTGCCACCGTCCTTCTGCGAAATCCATATGCAACACCCAAATCAAATAATGTGTTTTGTGTGCAAAATTCACACACACATATAATACATATATGGTTACAAATTCATACATATATATATATATATATATATATATATATATATATATATATATATAAACAAAGATTAGACCAATCCGATCCGAACCAGTCACGCAGTCCGTCACCGCCGCTGAGCTTCCGAACCAGTCACGGCAGCCATCACATTGCCCAGATCCTTGCTCGCCGTGAATTTGTCACCACCGCCGGCCGTCCATTACGGCCGAAACATCTGAGCCCCGCAGCCGAGACCGTCTTCATCCTCGCCGGTCCGTCACCGACGCTGCACCACCCGCCAGATCCGCCGGCCATATCACACTTCTCTCCACAGCCGAGCTTCTCCAAATCCGCAAGCTCACAACCGAGCTTCTTCTAATCTGCAAGCTCACAGCCGAGCACTGCCACAAATCATCCGAAGCCGCTGCTCACCGCCACATTTCACCGCCGATTCCGTCCATCCCATTCGTCACCGCACCGAATCGAAGGATGTAATCATCAGCGACGACAAAATTTGTGTAAAACCCTTAAATTTCGTATAGTATATTTTATTATTTATTAATTATTATTTGAATGTTAAATTAAAGATATTAGAGTTTTTAAAATTTAAATTTCAAAAAGGAATCCTAAACTATCTCAACCACAGTTATAATTATCTTTTATAACTCACGCCGTATCAGTTCTATAGAGATATTATTTGTAAAACAAAAAAAGAAAGAAAAGAAGAGAGAAGCGTGAGATATAGAGAGTGATATTTAAAGTTGACGTCTGTGGTAGCCAGAAGGTAGACGGTGACCGAGAAATTGCCTAGAGAAGAAGGAGAAATTATATTTCAATAGTCGAGTCTAGAAAGGAAGGTGAAACGATATTTGAGGCAAGTTAATCTTGCATTGTACTCTTATATATATTTGGAACTTGCTTTTGATGAATTTTGTATGTTTTAATAAATAGTAGGAAAAAAATATATATATATATACTTAATGATAGTTATGATTAGGATAATATAGTTGTATAGGTTGTTGTCTTGAATTTAATTGGACGAGAATTATTTATTACTAAAGATTAGATAAAAATTCAATTGTAGAAACTTTGGTTATTGGTTTTGTTAAATTTGTAAAGATTGGTTATGTTATTATTATTTTAGTAAATTGATATATAAGGTTACAAGTTACGATTTATTGATCTCACCCAAACAATCAGAATGATTATTAATATTTAGTTATTGTTATGAACTATTTGTCTGATGTAATCTATGAGATATGGTTGGAGGACTAGATCATAGAATTATAAATTGTGTATTATGTATATAAACTCTGGATCTATATATATACATATATACATGTATGTATAATTCTTGTAGGCATGTACATGAAAGCAAGCATCTTTATATGGATATATGTATATATGTTTAGATACGAACATGTGAATTAGGAACTGAGCCATGTCTACTAGTTGGCAGTACTATTGTAACATGATTAGGATATTTATATGATTTAATATTAACCAAATTGAATACTCTTACTTTTTGGTCCTTCATACCTCTATATATATATAACTTGCGAAAATTGAGTTTAGAGACTTTGTCTGTCTGTGATTGATATATATATATATAAAGTATTGCATTGTATACATGATTACTTTGGTTCATGTTAATCATGTAGCAGGACTGGGTAATGTGTGCATCAATGGCATATGTTTATACATATGTTTATTTGATATATTATACATGTGAGTTTAGTCCCTAATTACAGTGACTTGTACGCACGTGATGGCTAGATTGCAAGTTACTCTTCTGTTTTTTTTCATATTTCGTTGATATTGAAAACAGATTGAAATAAAATACTATTTGATTAAAGGAAATAAAATAGAATACTATTTCTTTATATTTTATTATTATTCTTTTAAATTGATTTTTAAACTAAAGGAAATAAGGAAAAATAGTATTATTATTCTAAAAATATTGGGGTATGTCCAGAATTTGGTACTCTAAGTGGTTGGGTCATTAGAGTTCTGTTTTTAAATTAAAAGTGTATTTGGGTGCATTAACTATTAATTTGAATTATTAATTAATGATATCTCTCATAATTCACTATAATTAATAATGATGAGTTTGGATTAGTCGGAGGGCAGTCAGGGACTGACCCTACGATGACTCTTGGGTATGGTCAGGGACCTACCTATTTGGGAGTGCACTACGCTTTTGTTATGGCCATGGGTCTAATGAGCCCTTATTATGTGGACGTGATCAGGGATCATCTGGGGAGTAGACGTACAATCCAGCCACACGTGTGTTTTTGGTAGTCAGGGACTATACGATTCACACCATTTTATTGGACGGGAGCCTGGGGCTCATGTGAGATATGTCGATTTATTAAAAAAATTAAAAGATGGTTATTTATTAAGTTTATAATTAACTGGGTTATACACATTTGAATAATGAACTTATTCGAGTTGCTTATATATACAGGAATATAAGGTAAGGTTAATTTGCTGAACGATGATTGTGTTTAGCATTTATTGCTGAGCTTGTGAGCTCACCCCATTATCACATTTCAGGTACACGTTGAGTAGGAACGTGATGAGATTACATGATGGTGATGGATTTTGGCTTGTTTGTCGCATTCTTTGGTTTAGTTCAATTTTCGCATTGTAATAAGAATGACGATATGTTTTTTTTTAGAGTTAGTTCATTTTGTCTAGTTATCATGGATTATTTTTGACAAGGTTGTTTGATATTATGGTTGTATCGATTGAATAAATTAGAGAGTGGTTTTCATCTACTTCTTTATTTAATTATTTTTATTGTAAAGTTGTGGTTGTGTAAGGAAAGTCATGTCAAATCTTAATACAAGATAAGAGTTCATGTATTTAGGATTTTGGGGTGTGACAATTTGAGCTGCGTGGAGGTGGGATCGGTTATGTATAAGCACCCGGCGGTGAGTGAGGCCGCAGTGGAAGACGGCGGAGAGAAAAGATTCACCGATGTCGAATACCGGCGGTGACGCGAGGCACAGCACGGCGCCGATCTGCGAAGTTTGCTCCTGTTCGATGACAAGAGGATGGACGTGAAGAGAGGTTTGGTGATATGAGAGGCGATGGCGGCGAGGCATAGAAGAGGGCCGGAGAGAAGTTCAGTGATAGGGTCACGAAGGCGTCGAATGACGGGGGAGGGAGAATTGCCTCAATAAATCTGGTCCAAAAAATCTAGAATGCTGAAGGGTGTATTGGTAAATGTTAGTGGGCAAAAGGGTCATTAGTTATTTTTAAATATTTTAATTTTTTAATAATATAATAATAAGGGTAAATTAATATATTTACTTATATGACATTGGGAGGTCTTTACAATAAAATGACAAATCTCATATTTACTTATTTAGTTGTATATCGTCATTGTAGTTTGCACTACTTCTTCTTCTTCTTCTTCTTCTTCTTATTATTATTATTATTATTATTATTATTTTTGTGTTTTATAGGCTATTGTCAAATAAGTCGTTTTTAGGGTTTTATGTTCTACTATAACTAATTGTAGTTTTAGAGGTTTTATTATTTATTAATAAATGACAGAACAATAGCTTTTCCCTAAACTTTTTGGTTTCAAAATTGTTCAATTCCCTTCTTATTAAGCTTGCGCTTCAATTATACAACTCAAAATTGTGTATCGCTTTGCTGTTTTGTATAGCTTTTGTTTAATTTATGTCTGATATCAATGTTGCTCAGATGTGTTTTGCCAAGCTTTGGTTTGCATTTGCTGTATGTGGTTATTATTTTGTTATTGTTGCAGTCAGATTTGTGCTCTGTTAGACTGTTATGTATGGTACAATTTCATAAAATTGGTTTTTTATTTTTTTGTAAATTTCTAAAAAGTAAGTTTAATTAAAAAAATTTAAATTAATAAGTTCAAAGAATGGTGAATGAAAGATTTCTGTATATGGGAATATCAAAAATTGAATCCGACTCCCAGCCCTACTTTTTATAATTTAAATATATTATATATATTTCAAATTTTTCATCAACTTCTTTTTTCTAACTTTGATTTTTTTTTTTTTTTAATGTTGAATATTAATAAATTAATATTTAAAAAATATATTTGAAACTAACCTTTCAAAATTAAAATTTAGATTAAGTGCACAATTTGAAGTAGTTGGTCATCAAAATTTATACATTGCAACTAATGATATATATGATAATCTGTTTCACTCTTACTTCTTTCACTCCTTCACACCTCATATTTTTTTTTATCAATATTATTGTAAATGTCTACTATATATAAGTTGTCTGGTGGAAAGATTGAATGAAATAGTTAAATAGGTGGGAGCAGATAAGAAACGCACAAATAAATGAGAAAAAAACTCAAACTTTATGATTAATTTTGGCATTCTCTATACATGTTCTCATTAATTTTTTTGACATGCTATACTCATTTATGATTAATTTTTATGTAATTTTTCACGTACCTCCTTTAATGGAGGCGGCCGTCCCACTGGCCACAACATAAATCCATCCTTGACCAAACGGGACATTAAAGCAGTAAGTTGTTGCTGGAGTTTTCCAGGGTGCACCTTCTCTCACTTCCTCACTCAAATTGGTGATTTATGTAAAGGTGATCCACAATGAAGGCGCCATTTATTGGACTCTGTTTCTCAATCCGGGCTGAATTGAAGAGTTTGATGCATGTTTTTAACCTTATTTTTTGGGACTAGACAGCAAATGTGTGTACTTATGAAAAGCTCCCACACATTCATAGAATAAGATGTCAATTCCAATATGTATTGGCCTCACTTTTTATTTCTATTATTTTTGTCTTTTTATATATAAGTAATAATGTTTTTCTTACCGTTGATATATTGATTATCGTATTAATGTGACACATGTTAATATTATAAAGGACATTCTTATGTAGTTGAATTATGCAGTCTTGAGTAAAAAATTGTGGAATATTATAGAGAGAAAATGAAAGATTTTAAAATATTGGAAAGTTTTAAAAGAAATTTGAAGATTAGAAAGAATTCTAAACAACTATAGTCTGTAAATATATAGATATTTTGTTGTGGAAGTTCTAAGGAATAGATCTTCTTCTATTGGATAATATCTATATAAGAGTTGGAGATTTTATTTATAGTCATCAATTACAATAGGTAAATTTAGACCTGAGAGGGCAGTTAATAAAATCGAAATTGCCCTCTCCCCTCCCATGGTCTAGAAGAGTCCTACCATTACAAATAAAAAGTTGTAAAATTATGGTATGCTAGCATTTATATGTCTATTATATATAAGTTGCCTGCTAGAAAGATTGAATGAAATAGTTAAATAGGTGGGAGCAGATAAGAAATGCACAAATAAATGAGAAAAAAACTCAAACTTTATGATTAAATTTGGCCTTCTGTATGCATGTTCTCATTGACATTGAAATGAACATATAGGGGGAGAAGTAGGAAGAAGTTTAGTGTGAGAGTTAGGTTTTTGCCCTTCAACATATTTTCAGTAAAAATGTATGACGAAATTGCAGAGAAAAATAGAAATTCTTTGATTATAACATTTTTCTGATATTCCAAATCTCAAGCAAAACGGCCAAAATAGGTACAATTGGTATTATGATTCGCTTGTTCAACCATCAATTTGAATATTTTTAATTTGCATAAATAATCAAAGTGACCAATAAAAAATTTAGAAGTGACCAATCAAAACTAATAGGTGATAATTCACTTGAGAGTTGGGTCTAACAATCATTATATTTAAATATAAATATATATCCACGTCACTGGCTAAGAATCTAATGCGTTGGTAGGTCTGCCACCAAGAATTATCAATTACCTAATCTTAAACATCTAGAACAATTTCAAATAATTAAAATTATTAGTATTTGTTAACATAATTCAAGCTTGACAATTGCAAAATATTAGTGCCTTTTTAAAAAGAATTGAATTCATGACATCCAAATTTACCATTAACCTTAAAAGTCCCCGTATCCATTGGACCACTTGTGCGGCTCTGCAGGTTAATACCCCTTCTGTTATGTTGGGCTGTTTGCGTGGTTTATGTCTGGTCTCTATGTTGTTGATGTATAAAGGCTAAGCTTTAGTTTGCATTTGCTATATTTTGTTTTTGCTGAATTTTTATTCGGATGGCATGTTTAGCTTTATTTTCATAATATTATCTTCTTAATAAAGCTTGTTTATCAATAAATAAATAAATAAATAAAAACCTCTATTCCAAGCAACCAAAACAAACGATTTAACCTAAGGAGGAGTAGGTTGGGCCCACGTGAGATTTAAATTGGTGGAGGATGTTTTTTAGTAAGACAAAAAGGTTGCTTCAATCTCTTGTATAGTTGTATGTCAGCAGTAGAAATAGTCTCACTTAACTTTTCTAGGGGTGGGACTAATTCTGTCACGTATACTCTAAATATTTAAATACATGAAAATTTTTATTTTAGCCAACATTTTTTAAGAGTTATTAAAAGCCTTGATTTTATATAATAGTTTTTTTTTTTTTTTTTGTAATTTATTAATACTATTTTATATGTTCAGTGTTATTATTATAAATTATTTTCAGAAATTTGAATTAAATGCATACATAGTAAATGATTTATTCAGTGCATGCCTTTTGTTTTATTTGATTGATTATTTTAGAACTTAGATTATGATATATACATTTTATAATCACTCCTATTCGGGTAGGTTATTGTTAATCTACAATACCGTTGTACACAGAAGTCTTCAAATGTTGGTCCAAACCTCGAAGAGCAAGAAGACTGACCATTTTTTTTTATGCAGCATGAGCTTTGATTTCTATATATATATAAATAAAAAAAAGTTGACAAAAATTATACATTATATTTGTTTGGGTTTGAGGTTCACTGTCCAGTGGGATGAATTATAGTTAAGGTAGATTAAGAGAGAGATTCTAAAATGAGGATGGTTAGCATAATGGATAAAAGTATTATACAATAAATTTTCTTTTTCTTCTTTTTTATTTTATTTTATTTTATTTAATGACTATAGATGACATGTAAGTTTTGACATTGAACAAATGACTAATGCCTATATGGACATCCTGCTAGGTTGACATGGAGTAGCCTGATTCATTTTATAGAGTCTCATTCTGGATTGAAAATGAAAACAACGTGCAAAATTCACAGTCGATGGTCGTAACTCATATAATTTTTCATTCATTTTCACTTTGTTCAATATTACAAAAGCGCTGTTTAATTTTTTAAAATTTTTGTTTGGGATTGAAACGAATTCAGATTGAATTAATTTATTTGGTGTTATTTACAAATTATCCCTATTTTTATTTTATTTAGTATTATTATTATTATTTGTGAGTTTTATAGACCATTGTCAAATAAGTCATTTTTAGGATTTTATGTCCTTAGAGGTTTTATTATTTATTAATAAATAACAGAACAATAGCTTTTGGATTCTAAATTGTTCAATTCCTTTCTTATTAAGCTTGCGCTTCAAGTATGCAACTCAAAATTGTGCATCGCTTTTGATATCCTTATGATGTTTTGTATAGCTTTTGTTTAATTTATGTCTGCTCTCAATGTTGCTCATTTCTAAAAGGTAAGTTGAATTTAAAATTTCTAAATTAATTAAGTTTAAGGATGGTGGATGACGATTTCTGTATAGGGGAATATCAAAAGCTGAATCCGAGTTCTAATTTACTTTTTATAATTTAAATATATTATATATATTTCAAAATTGTCATCAACTTTTTTTTTTTTCTAAGTTGATTTTCCTTTTCTTTTTTTTTTTCTTTTTTTGTAAATCTTGAATATTAATGATGGGTCTGAGATTGAAAATTTTGACGGAAGAAAAATGGTTTTTTCTACTTGGCTTTGCCAGCTTGTGCAGGAACTAGATAGTTGTGCTGAGATTGTATGCTTGTGGCCTTGTTGTTCGACTCATTACAACATGGTATGATATTGTTCGTTTTGGGTCTGAGTTCGCACGATTTTGTTCTTGAACTTTACCCCAAAAGACCTCATATCAATTGGAATGACATACCTACATATAAGTACTTTACTTTTCTCTTTCCTAGAGGATGTAGAATTGTTCACCCGTAACTCGCCAATGTGGTAGTCTGTCAGTATCTCGCATCCGCCCACGGCACACCAGTCCACAGGGTCATCTCACACCTAACATAATCATTATATTTAAATATTAAAAAATTATTAATATAATTTTCTTTTATTTTATCACTAATTTTGTTTTGAAAACAGAGTTTTATCACGACATAATACTTTGTTACACCCTTACTCAATTCTAATTTTCATACTCCTTTGTTCCCAGCAAAGAAAACATATTATCTTTAGTTTCCTCAAATACATCAAATAAAAATTGGAAAAATTATGAATTATTTAAAGTAAAATTGGAAAAATTATGAATTATTTAAAGTAGGTTGACATTTGTTTGTCTATTATATATAAGTTGCTGGAAGATTGAATGAAATAGTTAAATAGATAGCAGCAAGAGAAATACACAAATATATAATAAAAAACAATTCAAACTTCATGATTAATTTTGGCATCATTTTCTCAGAACAAGTGTTTGGTGTGAGAGTTAGATACTTCTCCTCCAACTTATTTTCAGCAGTACAATAGGAGTTTCTTACTCAACAAAAGAAAAAATTATAGAGAAAAATAAAAATATTTTGATTATAACATTTTTCTGATATTCCAAATCTCAAGCAAACCAACCAAACTTAGTACAATTGCTACCTTTGGGCATCATGATTGGCTTGTTGAACCATCGATTTGAATATTTTGTAATATTTTTACAAAATGCCTCTAAAATTAGCCTTTTCTATTTCTAAAATAAAAAAAATTTTGGTTGATACAAATAGTGTCTATTCCCAAGGGAGAGATAATCGATCTTCAATTGTCTCACCAACCAAACAATCAAAAAGAGAACATAAAGCTTTGAGAAATAAATAAATAAATGCAATGTTGTTGATGTATAAAGGCTAAGCTTTAATTTGCATTTGCTATATTTGGTGGTTGATTTGTTATTGGTGTAGTCGGCTTTGTGTTTTGTTGCTGTTTTCATTGCTTTGTATTGAAGTTTGTGTTGGCTTGCTAACTTTTGGTTTTGGTTGAATTTTTATTTGGATGGCATGTTTAGCTTTTTTGCTTTGTTTATATAATAATATTGGCTCTGTTTGGTTGAGCTTCCTGAGGGTTTCAAGTGGGCTTCTAAGTCCAAAAAGGCATTCTTAAAAAAAAATGGGTGTTTGGTGGCATTAATAAAATGGGCTTTTAACAAAAGTAGAAGCCACTAAAAGCCCGTTAAGCAAAGTTACAAATACCCGTTTCCAATATAGGTTTCTCAAAACATGCGAAACATGGGTTGTTGGAATATATTGGAATATTATAAGATTACTATTTTATCCTTAAATATTGATTACATTGCCTATATTAACCTTTATTATTTATTAAATTACAAACAACACCCTATTTCAGGAGTCCCTCATCTTCTTTCCTCTCTCTTATATCCCAGTTTCTTTGCCGGCATCGTTAAAATTGATGGTGACTGCTATGGCGCTACCACCCCCAGCCGATTGGTGGAGGTTCTAAAAAATTAATACAATGCAACCTTATTCGGATTTAGGCGTTAAGTTTTCTTTATTGGCACCACCAGCCGATTGGTGACACACCACCTCTGTGCGTCGCCATGGATTCCGTTGACCAGAAAATAAAGAATCATATTTAGATTTATTTATTTATTTATTATTATTTCTTTTTTGTTGGGTGTGAACGTGTGCTTTGCTTGATTTTCCCTTTTTTAGCCTCTTTGATGAAAAAAAAAAAAAAAACTTAGAAATGTAGGAGTCAATATATATATATATATGGGTTTGAACTAACACAAGTGTGTTTTATGGTAATGGTGCATTTATATGACTATGGTGTAAGCTGTGACCCGAAAGAGATAGTTTTGAAGTCATTTTTTCTTTTGAGATAGACTTGCACCAAATTAAGATTAACATGGAGATGAATAATCATGGAGTTGTCCAAATCTAGTGGATAATGATTAATTGTGTATTTTTATATGTATATACTTGTATCTTATAATTGGTAATATTGTATATACTTTCTCTCATAATTGGTTCTCTAATGCATGGTGTTCTTCAGGAAATGTGAGGATAACTTTGTCACTTTAAAAATATTAAATTATGTGATTGAAATTATTTCTTAATTCAAAAGGACTTTAAAAATTAAATATACCAAACATATTTTTTGATTTAAATTCCTTTTATCGAAAGTTCTTCTTCAAGGACTGTCTTCCCCAAACAGGGCCATTATCTTCTTAATAAAGCTTGTTTACCAAAAAAAAAAAAAAAAAAAAAAAAAAACCCTTCCAAGCGACCAAAACAAACGATTAACTTAAGGAGGATGGGCCCCACGTGAGATATAAATTGGGGGAGGATTTTTTTTAGCAGCAAGGCAAGAAGGTAGAGTCAAATAGGAATGGTAAAATCTCTGCATGTCAAGACAATACAACGACCTCAGCAGCAGTAGAAATAGTCTCACTTTTCTATGGGGCAAGTTTTGTTTGAAGAGAAATGAGAAATGAAATAAACTATTAAAATTCTTTTGTTTAATAGTTTTAAAATTAAGTTAAAAAAGATGTATTTTAAGAGAACGTTGTTTCTACAATTATGTAAAAAATGTAGCTTCTTACAAACTATTTTTTGTAAAATTGAATCAAACATGCTATTTCTTTTTGCAAATTTTTTGGGTTGGCTAGGGGTGGGACTAATTCTGTAATGCATACACTAAATATTCATGCATGAAAAAATTTATTTTAGCCAACATTTTTTAAGAGTTATTAAAAGCCTTGATTTTATATAATAGTTTTTTGTAATTTATTAATACTATTTTATATGTTCAGTGTTATTATAAATTATTTTCCGAAATTTGAATTAAACGCATACATAGTTGCTTTTAAATTGTTAACAAATATATCCTTTCAATAACTTGAACCTCGTGACCTTACTATTCATGACAGACACAATCAAAGAAAGTATTTCAAGATATTGTTATTTTTAGATTTATAGACTACAAGTTATATTTATTTGGGCAAATTGCAAAAAAACCTCATCAACTATCACTCACTTACAAAAAAACCCTTTAAGAATATTTTTAGCAAGAAACCCCCCAACTATAGGGGGGTATTTTAACTTAAAACCGTTTAATGATTTTTTGAAGTAATTTTTTAGATATTGTGAATTAGGTCATTGTTCAGTCCTCTATTAAATTCGGTGAACACCAAATTTAGTCCAATCTAAATTTTCTAACGATTTTCATCTACCTAAACAATACTAAAATTTTGGGCTTCTTGATTTCTAAATTATGTATTGTAACAATACAAATGAAAAATAACTTCGTACAAGTTTTTCCAAAAATGGTTGTCAATGCATTTTTTTCCCCCCGAAAACAGAATTGGACGAAGTTGGGTCCAAATTTGTCAACTGCGAAGTCAACTGCACAGCGGATGTCGTCCTCTATGGTGATATCACAGTGGAAAAAACATGTATTCAGGTTGCCATCAAGGGCTTCGCATAGATGCTGACCGAGTTCGTCTTTAATGTCAACACACAAATGCACATTGTTCAGTCCTCTAAACCCGGTCTCGTCGGCATGGCACCTCGCGGCTCCAGTCCAGTTAGCAAACATTTAGAGAAAGTGAATCAGTGTTTTGCAGAAAAGACTAAAAGGTATTTAATTTTCACAACCTCCGAGCTGACTGACCACCACCCATCTCACTTCACTGGTAGTGTTCTCAAACCCTAGAAATATAAAACACAAATATACAAGTGGAGTAATTGGGTTCATCTAACAAACCCTAGAGAGAGAAAGTTAGCAATACACAAGGCATAGTCCCAGAATCTCAGCTCAAACCCAAATCGACTATGGTGCCTTTTTCCCCTTCCAGGTATTTCACAGCCCTTTCTTTACTCATTCTCTACTTCAAAACCCTATCTGCATACCCAAATTCGTCCTTTTCTTTCAAGAATTTCAATAAAGATTCGAACTTTAAGTCCTAACTCGCTCTATATGGTGATGCCAAGATCGATAATGGTGGTTCGTCCGTATCACTGGGTCGTTGAGTTCAAGCGTTGGGCGACTCATTTACAAGAAACCCATCAAGCTGGGGGAAGGAAACCCAAAGGGAATGGTGTCTTTTTCGAGTTATTTCTCGTTTTCGATTTTGCCGAAAAATGGTAATGGTTTAGCTTTTGTTATGTTTCCAATTGGTTTCCTTTGAATGTATTTGATGGTAGCTCATTTGGGCTGTTGGTTGAGAGGAATTTTAGTGTTGTTTGGGAAGATAAAAATCGTCAGAAAATTTGGGTTTGACTAAATTTGGTGCTCACATAATTTAATGGATAACTTAATAATGACCCAATTCATAATGTTGAGTGGTAATTTGGTCCAAAAAATTACCTCAAAAAATCATTATATAGTGTTTAGTTAAAATACCTCCTCAGTATAGTTGATGGGAGGTTTTTTTGCTAAAAATATTCATTAGGGGTGTTTTTTGCAAGTGAGTAATAGTCATGGGAGGTTTTTTGCAATTCACCCTATTTATTTTTGTATGCTTTTGTGTATTTATACTTTATTTTTTCACACTTAACTTGATTCTTCAATTTAAAAAAAAAAATATTCACCCAAAATAAGTATTTATTTTTGAAAAGTACAAGTTTTTAAGAGAATATGAAATTAATACATAAATATATATATATATATATATATATATATATATAATCAAGTTTAATTTTTTTTTTAGAACTTCAAAAATATTTATGGGAAGATGTAAAATACCTTGTATAACCTACAATATTTTGAGACATTAAAAATAAAAGATGTACATTTATTTTGGAAGGAGGGAGTAGCATAATTTCCTCTTAAAGTGTTACATCTTTCAATACTTGCTATACAATTATTACCAGGTTTGCTGTACAATTATATCTTCTTACTTTAAAAAATGGAAGGTTAAGTGTTTTAAGTATTGGTGGGAAATAAAAAATGGGTGAGTGAAATTTTCTTTTTATATACTCCCTCCATAAATAAATAAAAAATAAAAAATAAAACCTTTTCATTTTTGGCCGTTTCTCTCAATTCAAAATTTATTGTACTATTTTTAATATTCATAATTTACCCTTCTTGTCTTTAAGTTATAAAAACATATTATCTCACAATAAAAGGGTATGTTTGAAAATTCATTCTCTATCACTGTAATAATAATAAATAAATAAAACATTAAAAATTGCACTCAATTTCTAAAAATGACACTTTTCATGGGACGGAAGTGTTTCATGTTGTTTTAGAACCAAAGCTCTCATGGGAAGTAGTATTATTGTAAGTGTGAATGACAATATATAAAATAAAAAAAAAATTTATTTTATTTTAATAATTACCTTTTATTGTTAAAATATCTGGTAATGATAAAATTAAATATGAAAACTAAAAATAGAGTGGGGTGATTTTATATTTTAAAAAAATGATATAGGTAAGTTTAAAAACTGACCGTTAAATCTGACGGGCTTGATTTTCTTTTCTATGATAAATAAGAGAGCAGGACTATATATATATTTTAAAGTAAAGCAATAAAGACACCACCACAATTATATATATTTTAAAGTAAAACAATAAAGACACCACCACAGCTATTGAGAGAGTACTGAGCAGTGTGTGGACCATTGTGGTGAGACCTACACTCTTGTCTCATGCGGAGTCATGGCCGGTTGGGCAAGTGTAGAGTGATTCATAATTCAATGATCTCTCCCCCAAAAAATATTTATTAGCTAATGATACCTCCTTTGTGGAAAAAAAAAAAATATATATATATATATATATACACTAAGGACAATTTTGCAGTTTCCTCCAAAAGTAATGGTGGGATTCGGTAATATATAGAAAAATTGAGGGCATTTAGTCACACGATAATCAACATGTGAAGAATCCATCCTATCGAGCGGCTTTTTGAATTTCAAATGACCAAACGGCTCATTCCAGATTAGACAACGCAGCACCACCAAAAGGTCCAAAACCAACACCCTCTCTCTATCCCTGAAGCTCTAGCAGCTGAAGAATCTCTCCCTCTCTCTTTCTCTCTCTGTTTTTTTAGTTCTACAGGCTTCCCCTAACTAAGTTTTGTTTCTGAATATTTGGATCTGTATTTGCTGAAGAATCACACCTCTTTTTCTCTCTGTATCATTCTATCTTTAAAAAAGCTATTTGTTTTTCAGTTCTTCAGAGCCTCTAATCCTTGAGAAATCAAAGTTTTTGTTGAGAATCTAGAGCTCTGATCTGATCAATCAAAGCTTATCTCAAATGGGTGCTTCTGGGAAATGGATAAAAACATTGATAGGTCTCAAAAAGCCAGAAAAGGACAACCATGTAAGCTTAGATTTTTCCACGATGAATATATATACACACATATATCTTTTCTCTTTCTTCATTGTAACTGTTATAGTTTCTCTTTCTCTAGGAAAAAGTTGGAAAGAGCAAGAAATGGAAGCTGTGGAGGAGTTCTTCAGGGGATTTGGGATCCTCTTGGAAGGGTTTCAAAGGGAATCATAGAGCTGTTGTTGCATCGGACGGCTCTGATTCTTCTTCAGTGAGTCATGATGCTT
Source organism: Cornus florida (assembly GCF_030987335.1). Classification (NCBI taxonomy): domain Eukaryota; kingdom Viridiplantae; phylum Streptophyta; class Magnoliopsida; order Cornales; family Cornaceae; genus Cornus; species Cornus florida. Next base: position 84,051,200 of record NW_026775581.1, on the reverse strand, counting down.
TTACAGCTGCTGTGGCTACTGTTGTTCGAGCTCCTCCTAAAGATTTCAGGGTTGTGAGGCAAGAATGGGCCTCAATCCGGATTCAAACTGCGTTTCGGGGCTTCTTGGTAAATGGGTTCACCTGTTTTTTTCCCACATTCGTATCTGTTTGGTTGATAAGAAAATTTAGACAAGAAAATAAAAAAAAAAAAATTCTTTTCTTTTCTTTGAATCTTTAGATTTGTTTTCTAATAATGGGCTTCTGGAAAGTAAATGTTCCACTCATTTAAATTTTTTAACCGCCTTTGGTTGCTGAGAAAATTTAGGAAAAAAAAACATTTTTTTTTTTTTTAATTTTTTATTTGGGATCTTTAGATTTGTTTTCTAATTGGCTTCTGGAAATTAATTGTTCCACTCATCTAAACTTCATTAAAAACAAATCTTGGGTTTGCATATAGATATTCTATTTTGACATTTAACTCTATCTAGCCTCATTAAAAGCAACTATTTTACCATGCGATTTATTTTTCACTTTTTCCATGCCTTGGTTTATCACTTAATTCATTTATCACTTCTTATTTTCCTCTTCTCATACATTTTCTCATCAAACAAACTGAGCCCTTTTCTATTTTCAAGAGTGAATGGATATATCAACAGCACTACAATGATTGGATAATAAAAGACCACTTGAACTGCTACAATACCATGGGAGAGACTAAGCTAATTAACTCAGATTTAAATTTTTCAGCAGATGTGGATGGCTAATTCAAAACTAAAAAACAACAGATCTTGTTCTTAGTTTATTTTATGCAATATGCAGTAATGAGAAATTAATCTTATCAAATCTGGTGTCAAATTAACATTTCCAATTCAGAAAACTCTAGATCTGAGTGCCTATGATTTTCAACCCTTCATTGCAAAATTATAGTTTCATTCAATATACTTTTTTAGCTTCTAAGCATGCATTTAATATATCTTCTTCTGTTCACCCATGTTGTATGTATTGATTTCTCTCACTCATTTGATATCTACCAACTTTTGGATTCAACCTTATAGTTCAGAATGTAGATTGCTGTTTGCAAATTTGATTTTGTTTTGAGAATGTTGTAATCATTTAGTGGGTGTTGTGTGATGATTGTAGGCAAGAAGGGCTTTGAGGGCCTTGAAAGGAGTGGTAAGGCTTCAAGCTTTAGTTCGCGGGCGGCAAGTGAGGAAGCAGGCTGCTGTGACCCTGAGGTGCATGCAGGCCCTTGTTCGAGTTCAAGCGCGAGTCAGGGCTCGTCGTGTGCGTATGTCCGAAGAGGGGCAGGCCGTGCAGAAGATACTGGACGAGCACCGCACCCAGGCTGATCTCTTAAGACAAGCTGAGGTATTTGTTTTGCTTGTTGGCACATTGATACATTTCTTTTGTTTTCAATAAATTGGCTACAAACCAATTCAACCAACCCTTAGTTCTCTTTTTGTACACTAGATATTGGCACTATGAGCATTGTCCTTTCTCCTTGAAACTAACAGAAATTTCCAATGTCCTGTCATTAAAAATTCTCAGGAAGGATGGTGTGATAGTATAGGGACATTGGAAGAGGTTAAAGCAAAACTACAAATGAGGCAAGAGGGAGCCTTCAAGAGAGAAAGAGCACTTGCATATTCTCTTGCTCAAAAGGTATTGTGTTTATGAAGTTGAAAACTTTTTGTAACTTTTTGTGTCTCTGTCAATTGAACAACATGATTAAATTGTTCATATTTCTAGCAATGGAAATCAACCCACAATTCAGATTACAGAACAAATGTCTCCTTTTCATCTCTCAAAAATCAAGAGCTCGACAAGAACAGCTGGGGGTGGAGTTGGTTAGAACGTTGGATGGCAGCGAAGCCATGGGAGAACAGATTGATGGAACAATCGCATAACGAATCATTGGAGCTTACTCCGCCTTCTAAAACCTGTGTAGATTCCCTCAAGGGCATCCGGTCCAAATCTTCTGAACTGGGCTCAGTGAAGATCAGGAGAAACAATGTTAGCACCAGGATTTCTGCGAAACCCCCCCTGATTGGACAAGTTACTCGATCATCTTCAAGTCCAAGTTCTGAATTTCGATTTGATGAGAGCTCAGGTTCATCTTCAATATGCACATCTGCAACTCCTATTTCTGGAAATACTGTCTTGGCTTCAGATAGAACAGATGAGAGGAACAACACTAGGCCAAGTTATATGAACTTGACCGAATCAACCAAGGCTAAGCAGAGAAATTTATCTTCCAGAATTCTAAGGCAGTCCATGGATGAGTTTCAGTTTGTTAAGAAGTCAGTGGCATTTGCCAATGGGGATTCTAAAAGCAGTGCTGGTTCTGATCCTTCTTCAGTTAACATGTCTAAGCCAATTTGGCCATCTACCCGGATGGACAAAAATGCCATGAAATTGATGGGGAGAGAAAATTGTCTTGATGAATAGAAGATGAGTTCATGTTTGCTGCAAAGGTCAACAGCTTGTTGTTCTGTATGATTGAGAAATTGTATCAAGTTTAAAAGGATTTGTGCTATGAACTGATTGGTGCTTGAGTTGTGGTTAAAGGGTTCCCCATTTTCTAAAATTGTATTAAGTTAGTGTTTTGGAATTAAACATTGCATTTTCTCTTCCATCTGAAAAATGTACAACTAGGGTAGCAATTCTTGATCAACATTACATTTTCAAAGTCATGGGTACCCTGAAATGCTGCTATCAATATGACAAATTTAAACTACATTATATCATTTAGTATATAAAAAGGATACATGATTTAGAAGATGGCTCAGCCATGTTTAACAAATTTCATGCTCGTTTGATGGCTCTAACCTTGACACCATGTTTGAAATTAAGAACGACGCCATACTCAAGTGCCAAAGGTTCTTCCATGTTGGGGGAATGTCGAAATACATACTTCCGGTACAGATGAATCAACGAGAGTTTAATTTCTTGCAAGGAGAATTTTTGCCCAATGCATGCTCGAGGACCAATACCGAAGGGGATGTGTGCATAAGGATGCCTTTGCTTTTCTTCTTCACAATTTGGGTCGAACCTCTCTGGCTTAAACTTGTCTGGTTCAGGAAAATTCTTCGGGTCTTTCGCTAGCACTCCAAGAGCTAACCACACCCATGTTCCCTGCATAGTCATAAAAAGATCAAGTAGAATATATAAACTGTTTCATTGAATATACTAATCCACACATAAATGTGACATATATGTAACTGCTTTCAAATATAAAACATATATATACCTTTGGGAGAATGTAACCTCCAATCTCCACTTGTTCTGATGTTTCTCTTGCAACTAATGGGGAAACAGTATAGAACCTCATTGACTCTTTAATCACCTGCATCAAACAACCAAGAAATGAATGGAATCCATTGCTACGTCATGGATATCTTCGGGATCAAAAGCAAATCTGATACAGCAATGTAGTAGTTAAGATGATTTAGAAAACATTGAATCAAACAAACTTAGTGGGTTTTGTATGGTTATTTGTAAATCTTTCGAGTTTAAGGAGACTTGCCTGATCAAGATAGGGAAAATTGTGTTGAAGATCATGGGCCGTTGGCATCTGATCATGTGGACCAAACCCATCAATCTCTTCGAGCAACTTACTCTCAACTGCTGGATGCCCAGCAACCAGATAGACAATTGAAGACAATGTAAAAGCTGTGGTTGCTGATCCAGCAAGTAGGTGCTCATAAGTTACTGCACTAATGTAGTCCATGGTGAAAATGTTCCTTGACACCGTCTCTGACTCTCTTGCACTCAGTATCAGAGACAAGAAGTCCTTTGAACCTCGGTCCTTCTCTTTCATTCTCTTTGCAACGATGTCATCAAGCTGGCTACTCAAATTATCGTTTGTTCGTTCTGCTTTCCAGTCCATAGTGCCCGGTATTCTTTTGAGAATCTGGCGAAATGGCTCCTGGAGTATGGGGACAAGTAGGCCTAATATGATTGAAAAGGAACCTGATAAGTCCATCTTAAGCATTGTTGTGGAGTAGATGTGTTGCTTGATGAAGTCTTGGACTTCACCACCATTATGTTTTGGATTGTTTACTGTGTCATCGCCTGATTGTGGCTTAGAGAGCCCAAAGTCGACACCAAATGCAGCCTGTCCAATCACATCTGTGGCCAATTTGATGGACAGGTCGGAGAAAGTGAGGTCCTCTTCTTTGTTGGAGTGGAGATTTTCGCTTGCAGACTCGATGAATGTTTGCATTGTTGGCACCAACTTGGCTAGGTGAGATGGTTGGTAGACTGATATTATTGTGTTTCGCATGGTAGACCATCTTGAATCCCTGCAAGCCAGTTGGATTACACAACTTTGTTGTCATGACATGTATAATATTTGCCCTACTTACCCGAGGTTCCTAATGGGTTGAAGGACAGGTCTTCTGATTAGAGGGATCTTGTCCCACATTAGATCCAGATGGAGAAAAGATTGGGCATATGTGGATAGATATGCAATATTACTAAATAACTTGAGTTTTTGGGTTAGAAGACAAGTGGTGCGAATTTCAAAGACAAAAAATAATTAAAAACATTGGGTCCAAGTCGTCTGAACCAAATGATCAAAGGAAAGCAAAAGTCTGGCTGGTTGAGAGTGCTTGTTTTTGTTGGTTCAAGACATCATGTATTACTATGGAATATACATGATTTTAAAGTAAAATAAGCACATAAATCAATTATATTTCTACCATGGTAATACCTGGAGAAAAAGAGACCTTTTTGATGAAGTGGGGTACTTAAGATTGGAGAGGGAATGCTTCTGTTTGGAATGTATTTGAATTTCTTAATTCCAACTTCTCTACAAAGCTCTGCATCTGCTATAATCACCAATGGTTGTCTACCCATATGAAACCTGCTCCACAAAACAATATAACTATGTGGACCTTGAGAGAGAAAAATAGGAGAAATTGATACAATCCATGCTTCCTTTTCTTTTACTGCATTAGCAATTTAGGAGATAGATATTGAATCGTCTACGATGAACGTCACCATGTTGTAGATGTGTTCAACACAATTAAATTTAGTTTCAATACATTATTTCATGTTTTAAAAATAATGTGTTGAAATACAATTTAGTTGCGTTGAGTACATACAACAGATGACAACAGAATAAATGGTTAAGGTTATATGACTAACATCATGATGTCAAATCATGTCTAACATCACCATGTAGGTGCGTTCAACACAATTAAATTTAGTTTCAATATATTACTTCATATTTAAAAAATAATGTGTTAAAATACGATTTAATTGCGTTGAAATACGATTTAGTTGCATTGAATACATACAATAAATGACATCAGAATACATGGTTAAGGTTAAACGACTAACATCGTGATGTCAAATCATGTCAGTTGCACAGTATATTTTGGGAGGGGCCTGTCCATGATCATAAATATCTCAGCTGTTATAAATGGTAGTTGTTCTTCCTCATGATCAAGATTGTATCAGACATGACTATTGGATAAGCTTTTAATCGCATTTGGATAAGTGGGAGAAAAAGCAAATGAAATGAGAGGGGGTCATACTAGTAGGAGGAAGAAAGAAAAAGGAAATGGAATAATAGTTTTAATATGCGCTCCTGTTTGGATCCAACAAAATAAATCCAAGGAATGATAGTGAGAGCCATTAATCTTATTTAATAAACGAGAGAAAAAAAAGGGGATGGATCAAGAGGTATAAAATAGTGAGATGTCTCATAAGGTCAGTACTTTATACAATAATGATTAATAAAGTCAAATGAAAGAAGCAAAATTAAATTATAAAATATCAAATTTGTCATATATTTTCCCTTTAATTCCACTTTTTTACTAAAATAGTACTATTATTGTTAAGGGCAAAAATGTAAAATCAGGCTCTGAGTACTGTTCATTTGAAATGTCTGACATGAGAGGTTTGTGTCATTTTTGAAGCAACAAAGGAAGCTTGAATAAATTAACCGTTCCCAAAAAAATAAATAAATTATGCTATGTCTTAGAGAAGGTGATTGAAACTTACCCAAGAAAAAAATATTTTATTTTGGGGAAAATAGGTAATCTTATTCGTGGATCTAGGGTGGGCTTGGGTATAAAATATAAAATAGAATAAAATAAAATTTATTCTATCTAATTTTAGTCCAGCCAAAGAAAGAAAAAAATATTACTATTATTAGTACACTAAATATTAGTCCACCCCATTAATAATTTCTCCATTCGCAATAAATTCTTGAACTCCTTCATAATTTTCTTTGGATTCTCTACAAAACTTATTTTATATATATATATATATATATATATATATATATATATTTCTCACACCCTCTTTAAAATTGATAATACTAAGTGCGTTGTTAGATAGACTGAAGGTACTAGGGATTTGAAATTTCTCTTTTATACATATTGGGTAACAAAAAAGAACTTTTTGGTTGTTGAGATTTTGTCTAAGCGGAGCTTTTAGCCAAAGCTAAAAATTGTACCTTTTGGCAAGTATAGTTAATAAATAAATAATGTCTATTATGAAAACAAATATTTATAAAAAGTGTCTCACATATATATACTTACATCACCAAACACTATTTGGACCCTTTTTTTTTTCATTGTTTATTACATCAAGACAAACTGACCCTGGGTCTTTCATCACACACACACATATATATATTACCAAATTCGCACTTGTTACGCACGCTTTACAGTCTACACAGATCCTTATATTATTTTTTGTTTTTATTTCTAGATAAGTATAACAATTATTAAAAGAACAATATATTTAGAATCGTGTTACACTTGCCATCACACGACAACTCGTTATGAGATATTGGTGTGGACTCCACCAGAGAGCAGTCCACGCCCATTCCTCACGGAATCTGTTGTTTTATGTCAGCAAGTCGAGAGTTTTCCAAACTTGCAATGCCCAAATGGAGAATATGTGAGATTCCAAAGGATCAACAAATCATCGTTACGTTTATATAATGGGAAAAACTTCAAACTCATGTACTCAGCTATATAATATTTTGTATATTTCAATTATTAGACCACACTTTTGTTGTTGCTTAATTGTGTGATTATAGAGAAAATCCAGGAAGTGAAAGGAAAGAGAGAGAAAGGTTAGAAATGTAACCTGAAAATAGGTCCATAGCGTTTGGCAAGGACAGAGAAGACGTCAGTGCTATACTTAGCAAGCAAGGGCAGGTGTCCCACGAAGGGCATGGCGGGAGGACCAGGTACCTTTCTCACACCCCAATAGGGTCCATAGAAGTACCCCAAAACTCCGGCTACTATGGCCAATATGGTGCACAGACCTGATACCGCGGGTGTCCGTATTAAGGGCAGTCCTAACTCCGTCAATTGCTGCAGAGTTTCACCCACTAAATCCATCTTAGAGAGAGAGAGAGAGACAGATGGACAGACAGAATCGTTGGAGGGGGTTCGCAATAGGAGTTTGTTTCAATTTCTTATGGAATGGTGGGAATATATAGAAGGGGCAGTAAGTGCCGGATCACTAAAGCATCTTCACCATTGAGCATCTTGCTCGGGTGTTTTTGTCTGTATTCAATGCTTTTTCTTTGGAAAGTCTGTCGTTTCGAATGATGATATTCTGATAATGGTGGGTCCCATTTTTATTATATTGTTTTTGGGTGGTGATTTTTTTTTTTTTTTTTTAACAAAATTTGCTTTTCTATATATATATATATATATATTGGTCTTCTTTTTATACCATTTCCCTGCCAAGTACTAGCATAGCATGTTATTGTGAGATAACACTATAGTCTTCAGATTCTCCACGTCTAAAAAAAACTTTTTAAGGGGCAAATAATTAATACATTGTCTCTTAAAATTATCATATTAAGTTGATTTTTTATTTTATTTTTTAAGTTAAAAGGTAAGGATGGTAAGATTTAATGTATTTTTGTTTTTACGTTTTAAAAGAGAGAAATATTTTGAGACAATCTAAAAGAGGAAGATAAATTTATTCATATGAGAAGAGGATTTAATAATAAGTGTCCTATGCTTCTTTAATGTATCATAATTTTACATGTATAAATTGGTCATATATTTGATAATAAACACCCCATCTAACAAATTTTAAATTCTAAAATACTCCATCTTCTATGTTGGTGGTATATCTTTTTATTTAGAGATATCTAAATTAGTTGTCACATTTGAAAAGTGAAAGCATAAAAATGTCATCTTTTTATAATTACCCTTTAATTTTTTTAAAATTTCTCAATTCGATAACATACATATATTTAGGGTCACGTGCAAAAAAACACCCATATAATATGATTATAGTGCATATCACACCCCTCAGGTGCAAAAAACACCCATATAGTTTTTAATTTGTGCAAATAAATCCATCTTGACATATTTAAATTATACTTGACTAAATTGCCCTCACTGAGTAATTTTATAAAATATACTTCCTCCGTCCCATAATAGTTGTCCATCTTTCCTTTTTGGATTGTCCCAAAATACTTGTCCACCTACCAAATTTAAACAATATATTTCACATCTTTCCATAAAATACCCTTAAAATTTTAAAAAATTTCAAACTTGATTATATATATATTTTAACTTGAAATGGTAACTTTGTAATTTTTAAAGGGGACAATGCAATAATTACATGTCCCCTTAAAAAGTTTTACTCCCCATAAAGAATATCTATTATGAGACGGAGGGAGTATAAAAATATTTTACTTTGTGAAATGATCGAATAGGATAAAAATATCAACCTTTGTTTTCAAGACCCAAGTAACCCAAACCCTAACCCGTGGAATCAACAACTCAAGGTTTCCATAATTATTCTTCTTCTTCTTCATCATCATCATCGTCCTCTGTCTCCAAAGGAACGCTCTCCTCCTTCTCCCTCTACTGCCTCTTTAGCCGCAGACAGCGTTGTCAGACAATCGCCACCAAAACAGTAATCAGAATATCGAGTCAGATCGGCCTCTTCCTCTTCTACAACATCTGCGAAGACAACGACCCACCGTCAAACCCTAGTGAGTCCACTGGGGTAGTAGTGGATTCTGCAGTCAGAGCCTCAGTTGCGGCGGTGACAATGACGAGAAAGGTGATTGAGAGATGACCCTTGCCTCCGCCGATGTTTTCTTAGGTTTGGTCCTCTTCGACTCTGGCGACGTGTTAGCGATCTAGGTTTTCGATTTTGGGGATCAAAACCGTAATTGTGATTATGGGAAGAATAATTACTGATCTGCACCATGAATTATTTCATGGATTTTGGCTCAATTTACAAATTGTTAAAGACATTATATTAATTAATTACAGTAGTTCTTCCAATGACGACTGTTGGGGGAGAAATCCACGCAGTCCGATACGACACCGTTTTCCTGCAAAGAAGAGAGTAGAAGATCGATGAATCTTGACGGCACCGGTGTGGTGCCTGCCAAGAGCTCTCCGACGATCAAGTCAGTCACCGGAGGTCTAAAAGAAAGGTAGGGATTTAATAATCATTTTTTGTCGTACCTTTATTGACTGGTAGGATCTCCTTCTTATAGTTGTTCTCCCTCAGTTCATTTGCGGGATCAGAGGAGGTACGCTTGTGCAAGATCAGAAGAGATCCGTTTGTTCCAGATTTGTCGGGGATATAATTTACCCCTTTGACTTTCTCAAATTGTGCCAAGGTTATCCTTACCCTGTTGAACCATGTCATATTTCATTATCCTTGATAATAAAATATTATCATTCTTATCCAATGGAAATATCATCATTCGAAAGTCGAATAGGTCTGGCGACTGGTCAACACTTAGTTGCCTCTGTCGTTAAGTCAAGGTAGGTCAGGTTTATTTTTTCCTATTAGTTGCCCCCCATTCCTAAGCTTGCTCGTCTAGCTTTGGGAATGTGATTTTTTTTTTTTTTTGCCCTGGGCACTGTTCCATCAGGAATAGTGCCCGCGGGTACTGTTCACTTGAACAGTAATTTTTATAATAATTTTTTTTTTTTTTTTTTTTTGCCCAGGGCACTGTTCCTGATGGAACAGTGCCCAGGGCAAAAAAAAAAAAAATCACATTCCCAAAGCTAGACGAGCAAGCTTAGGAATGGGGGGCAACTAATAGGAAAAAATAAACCTGACCTACCTTGACTTAACGACAGAGGCAACTAAGTGTTGACCAGTCGCCAGACCTATTCGACTTTCGAATGATGATATTTCCATTGGATAAGAATGATAATATTTTATTATCAAGGATAATGAAATATGACATGGTTCAACAGGGTAAGGATAACCTTGGCACAATTTGAGAAAGTCAAAGGGGTAAATTATATCCCCGACAAATCTGGAACAAACGGATCTCTTCTGATCTTGCACAAGCGTACCTCCTCTGATCCCGCAAATGAACTGAGGGAGAACAACTATAAGAAGGAGATCCTACCAGTCAATAAAGGTACGACAAAAAATGATTATTAAATCCCTACCTTTCTTTTAGACCTCCGGTGACTGACTTGATCGTCGGAGAGCTCTTGGCAGGCACCACACCGGTGCCGTCAAGATTCATCGATCTTCTACTCTCTTCTTTGCAGGAAAACGGTGTCGTATCGGACTGCGTGGATTTCTCCCCCAACAGTCGTCATTGGAAGAACTACTGTAATTAATTAATATAATGTCTTTAACAATTTGTAAATTGAGCCAAAATCCATGAAATAATTCATGGTGCAGATCAGTAATTATTCTTCCCATAATCACAATTACGGTTTTGATCCCCAAAATCGAAAACCTAGATCGCTAACACGTCGCCAGAGTCGAAGAGGACCAAACCTAAGAAAACATCGGCGGAGGCAAGGGTCATCTCTCAATCACCTTTCTCGTCATTGTCACCGCCGCAACTGAGGCTCTGACTGCAGAATCCACTACTACCCCAGTGGACTCACTAGGGTTTGACGGTGCCCTGCGGGGTACTGTTCACTTGAACAATAATTTTTTATAATTTTTTTTTTTTTTTGCCCTGGGCACTGTTCACTTGAACAATAATAATTTTATTTTTTTTTACCTTTGGCACTGTTCCCTCTGGAATAGTGCTGCGGGTACTGTTCTCTCTGGAATAGTAAATTTTTTTTTTTTTTTTGATACCCTTGGGTAATCTTCCTAATGGTGGAATTACTACAGATACCAAATCAAGGTTCTGTTCCCTTGGGTACTATTCTCAATGGTGTAATTAATACAGATACCAAATCAAGGTTTTATTTTAGAAGGGCATGGATTCAAACCCATGGTCAATGACTCTTACTGATGCAAAGTTGGATTTTTCTTTTGAAAATCTAATATACTAGTTGTAAACTTTGTAGGTTTCAATCAACCCATCCCTTTTGCAAGGGAATAAATTTGACGAGCTTCACTCAGCTCGTTACTCCTTTAATAAGGGAACGAGTTTTACTCAGCTCGTCCTTTTAGTAAGAGAATTAAATTTTACAAGTTTCTCTCAGCTCATCCCTTTAGTAAGGGAATTAGGTTTTACGAACTTCACTCAGCTTGTCCCTTTAGTAAGGGAATTAGATTTTTGTCGAGCTTCGGGAATGCCAAGTCCTACTAAGCTAAGCATGCTTGATGATTACTTTCTTGCCTTTTAATAAGGGAAGTAGATTTGCTCAAGCATTGTGAGCTCACCCTTTAATAAGGGAGTAGTTAACGGAAGAAGATGAAGTTGACCCTTCGTTCCTTTACAGGGGAAAGAGATGTAGTTTGAAGGAGGGTGACCCTTTTAATACGAGAGGTAGTCATTCTGTCTTTCTAGTAAATGAAGGAAGCTTTAATTATCTCACCCTTCTGTGTAGAAGGAGGAGTCGGATTCTTGTCCCTTTAATGAGGGAAGAATGTGTTGTTGGCCCTTGGTCCCTTTAATAAGAAAACCTTTAATAAGGTGTAATCGGCCTCTCGTCTCTTTAATAAGATAAGTATGTTACTATGAGCTTAATATTATCACATAGGTAGGTAACTGAAAACGTAATATTTTATTGCGTAAAAATTAAGGGTCATCCATCTCATTGGTGATGGTAACTTTATTGGAAAATAAAATAACATGTGAGGGAGCTACCCTCCATTTAAAATGATGAACTGAGATGCCCCCAGTCTTTATTTTGAATGACTTGATAAGGCTAATTCCAGCTGTGAGACAATTGATAGTCGGTATGCTTATCTGAGTCCTTCTCACGATATGTCCTATCGCTTTGGCTGAAGAATGATCTCTTATAGTTGGTATCATTTTCATCCCTGGTGAGAGGGGCTGACCTCTTCTTGTCCTTTTCTTCCTTTCCCTTCAGTGCATTCATGACGTTTTTAGCGTTCATGTGTTTCCGCGCTCTAATCAACAACTCTGCCATGCTGGTGGGAGGTTCTTTTAATAAGGAAAACAAGAATCTGGAGGTTTAGAGTCCTCCTATGAAAGCGGTCAAAGCCACCTTGTCGTCCTCTCTTATATCTGCAACATCTCTGTGTTGAATCGGGTGATGTATTCCCAGATCGACTCTCCCTTCTGTTGTTTTACAGTAAGTAGGTAGGTGGCCGGCCTCCTATGCCTCTGACCTGCAATGCAGTGGCTCACAAATTGCTTACTCAGTTCTTTGAATGTGTTGATGGTTCCTGGCTTTAGCTTGTTGAACCAAACTCTTGCCGATCCCTTAAGTGTAGTGAGAAAAGCTCAGCACATGATTTCATCTGGCACGGCGTGTAAATGTATAAGAGCTTGAAAGGTCTCCAGGTGATCGAGGGGATCTTTGATCCCATCGAAGCTTTCGAACGAAGGCATCCTGAACTTGCTAGGCATGGGGCATTTCATAACGGCGGGGCTGAATGGTAAGTTGGTCCTCTGCACCAGGTCATCTATGGCGGCAGGACCTTTCCCTTTCATAGCTTGCATTATATTTTTCATTTTCGCCTTAAGATCCTCGATCTGTAAGTCGAAATAGGTAACTTTCTCTGTCTTTTCCTTAACACAGAAGGTTGTGCCTGTTTGAGGCTGGGGATTTTGCGGAGGCGGGGAAGGAGGTTCTCTGTATCGATTTTTGACTTGGCTTTGTTCTGCCTCGAACTTGCGAGGAGGATTGTTTTCTCGGTCCTCTTCGTGTTATCCCCCATCATTTAGATTGGGAGGATATGGGTCGGACAATTCTTGTTGAGGTGGTGGTCCCGCTGGATAAGATGTTGCAGGATCTCTGCATTTTGTTGGATCAACTGGTCCATACCTTGATTCAGAGTTTGGATCTGTAGTTCTAACGCTGCAAGCCGTTCCTGGTCATTCGGGACGTCTGGGTGTTCACCCGACCATTCTCTTTGATTGGATCCCTGCAACGATGTTTCTGTTCCAGTTACCATACCGGACCGCAAGTGCATATGGGTGCCGAGTAATTTATTGATTTAAGGGAATCGTCGTTTTCCACAAACGGTGCCAACTGTTGGGGGAGAAATCCATGCGGTTCAATACGACATCGTTTTCCTGCAAAGAAGAGAGTAGAAGATCGAAGAATCTTGACGGCACCGGTGTGGTGCCTACTAAGAGCTCTCCGATGATCAAGTCAGTCACCGGAAGTCTAAAAGAAAGGTAAGGATTTAATAATCATTTTTTGTCGTACCTTTATTGACTGGTAGAATCTTCTTCTTATAGTCGCTCTCCTTCAGTTCATTTGCGGGATCAGAGGAGATCCGCTTATGCAAGATCAGAGAAGATCCGTTTGTTGTCAGATTTGTCGGGGATATGATTTACCCCTTTGATTTTCTCAAATTGTGCCAAGGTTATCCTTACCCTGTTGAACCACGTTATATTTCATTATCCTTGATAATGAAATATTATTATTCTTATCCAATAGAAATTTCGTCGTTCGAAAGTCGAAGAGGTCTGGCTACTGGTCAACACTTAGTTGCCCCTGTCGTTAGGTCAATGTAGGTTAGGTTTATTTTTCCCTATCAGTGACGATGATGATAAAATCTTACAACCCTTTTAATTTATGAAGCCAAATTGTTTAAGTATGGAATGTGCAAAGACTAAACCAATTACTATTATAGTGGTGCACATATACGGGCAAAGCCATCTCTGCTTACGACTATATTTGAGAAGTTTTGGAGGATCCCTAACTTGAAATCAACCCATAAATGACAATTCTTCTATATTCCTTATCCTTGTTTTGTTTAGCGAATACTTTCTGTTTTAGTGAGTTTGAGTTCCATCATATTGACTTTGAATATCCCATGACAAATGAGATATTACATTCAACCATTGGATTCTTAACTAAAAACTCTAGTTGTTCGTTTCTAGACAAAGTTCTTCTCTACTAGTGCGAAACTCAAAGCTCTCTTTACTTATTTCCTTGAGCCGCAGTGTACAGTTATATAGGTAAAGTGCATAAAACACCCCTCAGGCATTTTTGGAATAATAAAAGGGTAAAGTGGGCATTATAATATAATTTTATGTCAGATTTACTATTAAGGGGTGTTTTCGCACAATGTGAAAAGAATAAGGATGTTTTCTGCATGCTTTTTCAAATAGGGGGTTAAAGCGCTACAGAAAGTATACATTAGGAGTGTTTTCTGCACTTCACCTATATATTTAAACTAAAAATGATAACTTGATAATCTTAAACGGGACAATTCATTAATTGTATTTTCTATTAAAAAGTTATAATGACAAATAATATTGGAAGTAGGTAGTATAACTTTTTCAAATACTACATATATTATTATAATATAACCGTAAAATTGTAAAAAATATCTCAAGTGAGCACAATATGCTCATATGGTATAAAAGTAATCAAGTTAGTCTACTAATTTCAAAAGTGAGCAACTTGTCTTCTTGCATTTCACCTTCGACCATTTTTCATCTGATGTCATTGTATATTTACCAAACTACCCCTTATAACTAACTTTTTTTAATAAAAAATTTAAAAAAAAGATAAAATATCTTAAATGCCCTCTATAATAAACCAAGGCTTACATAACCCTAAATTGACTTAAGTGTTGTAACTCTTTATGTGGGTCTCTACCTGGTTTATATGGACTCAGGCCGAATAAGTTTCCTACTCTTTTTTTCTATAGAATTGGAGAACACGTATCCATTAACTTTTTCCTCATCTGTATTTTTTTTTTTTTTTTTTCCAGTAACGCTTCCTCATTTGTATTCATGGCCTGATTCAGTAAAGAGGAAAAGACGAAAAATCATCGTTCAGAGCACAAAACTAACTAGCAACTTATTTAAATTTCAAACAAATGAAATCCCTTAGAGCTATTTTAAGGTGAGGAATGAGGAAAGCTTTGAGGCCAAAAAAGGATTTACGGACCCACATTTCAAATCATATGTAAAAGGGGCTTTGTCTACTTACCTTTCATGATTGAATTATATTCTCAACTACATTACAGACTATTTGATATAGTTTAGTTCCCAAAACTCTTATAATAGTTAGAAAAGACGGAATGAAAGAAGTACACATGCACATTTATATATATATATATGTTCTAACAATAATATAATATATAAATACACATGAACATTTATATATATATGGTCTAACAATAATATATGTGTGTGCATATATATATATATATATATATATATATATATATATAAATGTTTAAATGAATCGGAAGGAAAGCATAGGGAATAGATGCAAATGAAAAGAAGAGAGAAAAATATGTTTGATTGGAGCAAAAATGAGTTGACTTCAAGTTTGGGAGCCAAAACCAAAAATGAGTTGACTTCAAGTTTGGGAGCCAAAACCAAGCCTAGCTCATACGCCTAATTTAAATTCGATTGAAGGTCAGGTCATGGTGAAACACTTATTTAATTTGACAATTTCAAATCTGAATAGCAAGAGTTGACTTAACTCGATTCATATTTAATTTGACAATTTCAAATCTGAATAGCAAGAGTTGACTTAACTCGATTCAATTGCAATCTTTAAGACTCCGTTTGGTTAGATGGAAATAAGCAAGAAAAGAAATGAAATGAAAAATGAAAGAAAAGTGAGGTGAATGAAAAAAAAGAATTTGTTTTCTAACATTCATTTGGTTAGAATGAAAATTTATTCAAGAAAATTGTAAAAAAAAAATAATTTGTTATTATGGATAGCATGAAAGTGAAAAAAAAGAAAAAAAATCGATTGAAGATACCAAATTTACACTTATAATTTTAAATACTAATAAATAAATAAATTTGTATTTGTTGATGTATATTTTTAGCAAGAAAATAGTAAAATAATGGATTATTAAATTTAATAATATAATTTCTTTATATTTAAAATAATACTTCATAATATTTTCTGAGCTAGAAGTAGAACTAGAGAAACGAAACCTAAAAAAAATATGGAGATGTATTGATGGCAATACCAAATTTTTTTTTAGAGAGATTTGATTGTATTTTGTTGTTGCGAGTTATTATTTATGAACTTGTGGAAAAATAAAGAAAGGTGAAAAAAAAAAAAAGAAGTTGTTTTACAGAGAACTTGGCTCTTAGAAATCTAGTACAAAGATAAAGGAAGAAATTATTTTTCACGATTAAGTTAATGGATAAAAGAGGAATGTCAAATAAAAAAGTAAACATTTCATGCGAAAAAATTAATTCCCTATGTTTTGTGCATGAAAATTTTTGAGAGAAAATAAATAAGTATGGAAACAAAATTTTCTATTAGTTTTTTCTTTTTATCTATCTAAACTCTAAAAAAAATTAAAAAAATTTTGTTTACTTTTTTTTAAGCAGTTTCCAACTAGCCAAACAAAGTCTAAAGTACAATTGCAAAAATAAATCAACAAATATTTTTTATTTTAAAAATGATTAGACAAAGAATATGTACAAAATGTGTCTCTCCTCTAAAATAATGCCATTTAATTATGTCATACAATCATATCAAGCCATTGGATGGTTTCTGGGCCAATAAGGCTTGGCCAAATACTTTGATAATGTATAAAACTCATTGGCACTTTTGATGGTACCAAAGAACATCTGGCGTGCAACGTACTAACAATTTTATAAAGGTCCCTTTCTCATTTAATAAACAAATTTGTTTCTTCTCTCTCTCTCTCTCCATATGTACGCGCGTGTGTGTGTATATATATTATATTATATTAGTTTTCAGTTTTAGAGAAAAAAAAAAAAATGTTGCTAACTGGTAAGCTAGAAACAATTGGTCAGGTTCCTTGTCGAAAAATAATTTTAAAAAATTTGGTCAGATTTTGTAATGGGGTTAGGTTCATCTCCAACCAAAGGTTTTTACCATATACTTTGGTGATGATGTTACAGACTTTGCAATCATGGGGCTGACACATTGTCATTGTTTACAAACATGGATTCGTACCTAATATTCAGGCTGTCTACTCCTTTCCAGAGATGCCTTCCGAGTGTCTTCTTGACCAAGAAAAATATGATATATTAAAGGGGGGGTAAAATCACAAAAAAAAACCCCTCTACTATTAAATTGATACAAGAAATCCCCCATTAAAATTAAAACACCCCTTAAATCATAAAATGTTTTTTTAGTTAAAATTAAACCATAAAATGTTATCAAGTTATTAGTCTCATATTCATAACCCACATGTTGATTTGGTTATGAAATGGCAAAATTAATTTTACTATTTAATATTAAATTAAAAATTAATATTTATTATTATAAAATTAAAAAAATATTCGTGGTCTTCTTCATCCTCTTCACCCCCCTCTTTATCTCTCTAAAACTTTAACCTTTCTCTCTCTAAAACCAGACTCATCACCACCAATAATCAGCCAATAACTTGGTAGCATCGATTCCACCACAACCCAACACCCAAACCAAACCCAATACCACCAACAACCAGTTACAGTACGAATTTCACCACTATCTAAACCAAAATCAGACCCATCACGGCCACCAACATCCACGTATCCCACCACCACCCAAACCAAACCCAACAACCACTTACAACACGAATTCAACCAATACCCAAACCAAAATAAGACCCGTCAACTCCACCAACACCCAAACTAGCTGCAGCACGGCATCGAATCGCTCGTATCACGATCACTTGTTTAAAACCGTATTTTTTTGTTTGGGTTCGGTGCCAAAAAAACTCCATCATATCGGTATAGTGATAAAAAATTCTCCTATATTATCAATTTGATGCAAATAAGTCCCTCTGTGATGTAAAAAGACGATAATACCTTCACTTTAATTGAATAAATTAATAATTAAAAATACCAATCATGTAAAATGACTCTTTTATTTAAATTTGTGTAAAATTATGTTTGTTTGACAGAAAGATAAATTAAATCTCAAATGGTATAAAATACAAATAACCTAAACATGAATATAATTAAAACTAAAACCACACATTCCCAGCCTCTATTACCATCACCCATCACCGCCGAGAGTAACCACAATCACCCTTTGCAACACACTGATCGGAGCGTCAATTCAAACCCCAGACCCACTGTTCGCCGCCACCGTGCTTTTACCTTCACCGAAATTGCAGATCATTTCTCGCCGATGAGTTTTGCCGGAATATTTGTCGTTCTGTACCCTCATCACTGCTGTCTCCTGCTGTGTTGTCCCAGGAATATTCTGTCACTGCCTCTGCCGAAATCTTCTCTAGCCATCATCAACGTCACCACCACCGTACCTTCACCAAAATTGTGACATCCTTACAGTCATCGTCATATCATTTTTGCTTGAGTAGTTGTTGGTTCGGTCCTCTTTGCTCACCGATTCAGTCACGCCACTAATAGATGCTCATCGTTGCTGCCTCTTGTTGCATCATTGTCGTAATATTCATTCTCTGGTCGTTGTTGTGAAGCTCTCTCTAGTCGCCGGCGTTGAATTTTCTCTGGTTGTATGTTATAGAGCTTTTTGTTTGGGGTCTGTAATCATAATCAAACCCAGATAAAAAATAATAATAAAAGGTCCCAATTGTCATCCCACTGTCCTTGGCTCTGTTGACAGCTGCTTGGATCCTATCTCTCAAACCTTTAAGATCATTCACTTCTTTTAACAAATTCTAAATATTTTCTTTGTATTTAACCAAATAACCAATTTGACGCCCAATTGATGCGACCAAATAACAGAAATGAAGATGCTGCCTCCTCCCCACCATGGCCATCTTCTCCTCCCACCTCCTCCCCACCATGCCGCCGCCTCTTCCCTACTATGGCCGTCGCCTTTTCCCCACCCATAATCACACATAGGGTGACCATTGTGTTTACCCTAATATAATTTTAATTTTAATTTTAATTTATGTGTCTATTGAATTGATCCTTAGCTTCCCTTCGTCTCAAAGCTCTGTGTTGTCAACTTCCTCAATGATACAGAACTCATCTTTGCCCTTGGAGATTGAAGGTCAACAGGGTAAAACCCCCTCTACGCCAGAGCCTTAGATGCTGTTAAGGAAAGGGGTTGCGGAATCTTGTGAAAGGTCGGATTAAAAGGCATAAAGAATTTATATATATATATATATCATTTTCTAACTCGAGAGAGAGAGAGAGAGAGGCAGAGGAGAGAGAAATGGGCATTGTTTTTCTTTTTGGGGGAAGGGGGGAAGGAAATTAAAAAAAGTAAAATAAGGTTTTCAGTTTTAGTTTTTGTAAAAAAATGGTTAGAGGGATTTATTTGTATTTTTTTTTTTTAAAAATTTGTGAACTAATATGTACATTTTAAAAAATAGGAACTAATTTTACACAAAATCTAAATATTAAGAAAGTTTTTTTGCACTTAAAACTAATTTTTTTTTTTAGTGTAACAATGAATACTCCCCCTCCAATTGCACTTTTGAATGTTATGAGCGGTGACCAACTTGAGACAATTAATTTAATATCCATATTTTGAATCTTTTAGGTGATATGAGTGAATAAGAAAAAATGGAAACGTAACATATTTCAATCAAGAAACAGTAGAAAGGAGAGAGGTACTTGATTCTGAAACAACCCTAAATTGAGAGGATGAACGAAAGCCCACATGAGCTAGAATCTGCTTGGTCATCATGGTCCTAGTTTCCACCTCATATTAGGTCAAGGTATCTTGGAAGTTCTTATCCACAATGCATCATGATATTTATAAAAATTGTTCTTCGATCCAAGACATTGGAATTTGGGAACCTTTTATTTGTCCAATCTATGTTAATCGGCTACTCATTTTCTTGTTTTTCATTGTGAAGGAATCTTCAAGTGTGTTTGTCTTCTTAGGAATGTGGGGGGAAATTTTCTTGATTCTTTTTGTTTGAAAGTCTATTGATATTTTTGTTTAAAATTGCTTGGAGTACCATTTCGATTACCTTTTTTTTTTTTTTTTCAAGCTAAAATAAAGCAATTCAAATTAAATGAATTCTAAAAAGAATAATGTATATTTATAAAATTTATGATTTAAAAAGAAAAATAGAAATTACAAACTCACAAATTTGATATGATTAATTTTAGATTTTTTTTTTCAAAAATCAAGATGTCAATTGAAGACAATGGTAAGAAGTCCAACATATCATTAAAAATTTAGTTGATTATGGAAATGATAAATAAATGGGAAACTACACTTGCATCAAGTTAGGAGTCCTAAATAATAAATGAAAAATGATTCTTGTATTGAATCTAGATTTATTCTTTTGATTGATCAATTATGTAACAAAAAAGAAAATAGAGCCCTCTATTTAATTATATTTGATCGTGTGAGTATCACTACTCATAATAAATTGATTTATTTTTAAATTCTATTTTTCACTTTGATTAAATTTAACAAAATAATATGCATTGATAATCATTGTACAAGTCCAAAATGCCCTCCAAACTCTTATTTCAAATTACCAAATTATCCTTCTTAAATCAAATAATTTTTTCAATCAAAAAATTTAGTAAACATGAAATTTAATTAGTATATTGTGACATAAAACCAACTCAAGTTGAATAGACAAGCACATAATATCTTTCCGGCTTTCTTTCTTTTCCTTTTTTAATATTTACGTTCTTCCTTACCTTTTTTTAAAAAAATTTCCCTCTTCTTTTAGACAGAAAAACTTCGAGTGTTGGATGATTTTGCCTATTCAACATCTATTTCTAAAGAGATTTAATTGTCGCTTATACAATGTAAAATTATTTGGCACATTACAATTAGGGGTGACAATTCGTGTTCGTATCATATTGATGTAAATGTATCATACTAAATAGGTAAATTCAAACCCAACTCATTTAATAATCATGTCAAAAATCTTCAATACTAACCCAACCCGTTTATTAAATAGGTAAACATGTTAACCCGTTTATGATCTGTTTATCAAAATGAGACATTTAATATTTAATCAAATACTAAATAATAGAAAAAATTTGTCCTAATTAACTCAAATATTCAAAATAAAAAGAAAAATCATAAAGCAGACAAAATTTATGTTGAAATAACTTAACTATCAATAGTAATTGGGTTTAAACAGGTAACATATTGTATATGTCATATTTACAATTATAACATGTTGAATTAAATAGGTCATAAATAGGTTACACAGGTTGAACCCCTCAATCCTAACCCGACACGATTAAGTAAACGGGTTAATCGTGTTGACCCTTTTATGACCCAAACCCATTTATGCCAAACCCAAATCTCTTTAACTCGTGTCGCGTTCGTGTCGTAATTTGACACCCCTAATTACAATATACGCCTTTAATTGAATGCTAATATCTTTAACATACGTAT
Source organism: Cornus florida (assembly GCF_030987335.1). Lineage (NCBI taxonomy): Eukaryota > Viridiplantae > Streptophyta > Magnoliopsida > Cornales > Cornaceae > Cornus > Cornus florida. The sequence goes on along the minus strand of NW_026775581.1, from coordinate 84,029,603 downwards.
TTTATTCACGGAAATAATAATACATGCATGCATTTTAGTTATAGATACTGAAACTGAAAGTGGTAGAGAGCCTATGATGGAGGATTGAACGAACATAAAATAGGAAAAAAAAAAAAATAGAAGAATGGAAAACGATTAATCGGTTATGTAATCATTTTTAATTTACCATTGATTCATTATGTATAAATTAATATTTTACACTTGGGTTATAATTAGTGTTACACTTGAAACCAACTACATTAATTTTATTTTTCATTATCTCCGGCGAAACCTATGGTGTAAGAAGGATAATTTGGTGAAGGAATGATTTTTTCTGAATTTCTTAAGTAAAAGAATTACTTGATTTAAAAAATAATAATTTTATATTTTGAAATAAGAGTTGATTCTCCATACATATGTAATTATTTTGTTTAATTATACCAAAGTGAAAAATAACTTCTAAAATAGACCAATTTGTTATTCAAGACTCCTAATTAGATTTATGTGTATTTTTTTCTAAAATAAATTTAAAGAGAGATAGGTAAACAAACTAGAATCTTTAATCTTGTCCACATAGAGAGGGAGTTGTGAGCAATTGTGTGAGAGGGGGTGATAGTGTAATTTTATAATAATTTTAGTGGGGGTGATAGTGTAATTTTGTGGGTGTATATATCAAAATAAATGAATTAATAGGATATATTATTTATTAAAAAAAATCAGGCGGCGATCGCAAAAAAGTATATAAAAAAAAAAGAAAAAAAAGAAAAAAAAAACAGAGAAGTCTCGGTATGGATTCAAATGTTTATATGGCATTTTTTGCGGTGTAGGGTATGTACTCCAAATGATGACGCAATTGGTCTTTATGAGAAAAATGAAAGAAATTTGATATAATAGGGGTTTGTTGGTCTATGGACAGCATACACCCACGTAGACCGTGTCGAATTGGGTATGGAGTTGTTCAAAAGCATGAGCTCCAATAATTGTTTGACGCAATGTGATTGCTTGTATTGCCGTCAAACATTTTTGTTCAATTATGTAATCATATTCATTTTCACGGCCGAAGGAGCACTTATTTGGTGCTTTTCGTTGTCTTCAATGCTCTACCAATAAACAAATTTTTTAATTTTTTTTAAATTCTTGGATGGATGATTGAACTGATATGCCTTTTGGGTCCATTAATTATGCAATGATTAAAGGAAGGAGGGAAGGGGAGACATTGAGATTAATTTAGAGAGAGAAAGAAGAGAGGAGATTTTGAGAGGGAAAAGAGAGCTGAATGATGGTTAACGGTTAGGATTTGTGAAATTAGGGCTAATTCTGTCATTTTATAATTTTCTCCATTCCACCCGTGCAAAGGAAAAAACAAAAAAATTTGCAAAATAATGAATAAAGGAGGAATACAAACCCAATTTTGGGCCAAGATACAGGACTAACACAAGAATATGGTGGTCTAAGTACAAGTCAGCCCATGGCATATAAAGCCACCCTAGACAAACATTGTCAATATAACAAGCCCATACGACAAGCCATATGCAGAGCACCAAGGGCCTTGTGGCCCAGAGTTCAAGTTCCCATAGAGGCAAATGAGTATGTGAGGGTTCAAGTTTTTATAGGGACAAATGGGTATGTCTCTTGCCCCAAAAAAAAAAAAAAAAAAAAAAAAAAAAAAAATTTAAATCTGATTTGGTACTCTCAATCAACTTAGGATGGTGTCTCCCTCTCTTTTTATTTGTTTGAATAAAAGAAATAATAGAAATGATAGAAGGGGTGACCCGTTTTTTTGTTTTGTTGGGAGGAAATGAATAAGAGTTTTTATATATTTTTACCAATATATCCTTATAATGTATGGATGTCAATTTTTACCGCCCCGTTGCCCCCGAGGGCGTAGCTGTGATGGTTGGAGCTCGGCGCAACGTTTGAAATGGCCAGTGTTCGACTCTTCCCAAGCCATCTATTCCTCTCGATTTACTGCTGCGCGTGTTGAGGGGCCAGTGCGCATAGCACAGGTTTGTAAAAATTTTTACCGCCCCGTTAATAACGAATATGAGAGCACTTTTTATACCGTTGGGCCGGACATGGATACAAATTTTGTATCTGTCGCGGGTCACCGGGGGGGTAAGGGTTCATTCAGTATACATATCGTAGGGACCCCGCCCAGTCCCGCTTAGCATATAATAATATATAATATATATATATAATATTAATAACTTATTTTAGCGGTTTACTTAATTACCCATCTCTTACAATCCTAATTTAGGATGTAAATTTGGTATTAAATTTGCTTTTATTTTGGTTATCGTGGAAGTTGGAGCTTAGAACTTCTTGTTATTTGATTGTATTAAACTTTTATTTTTGTTTATTATGTTATGTGAATTATGTTATGTGCATGTTATTTTTTTTTATTTTTATTGGGATACATAATTTTATTTATGTTGTGTCATTCCCAGGCTTTCCACATTTAAATAGAAGGAGCTTAAGTTCTAAAAAGTGGGAGAAAAAAATTTGTTAGTGGGGCGGGCATAAGGGCACAGTATTTCTCAACTGGGCGGAACTGAACATGAAAATCCAACCCGTCGTGGGTCTCGAGACAGGCATGGACTTGACAAAAATTAAAAGGGAAGAGGCGAAATTTAGAAAAATCCGCTTCACACTCGCCCAGTTGCCATTCCTATTATTATATAAAATTTTAAAAACAAGTTTTCTTTTTTAAAATAGAAAAAAAAAAAAAAAGAAGTTAAAATTAGTATTATGTTTGTATAGGTTATTCTCTTTTATCCTCGACGGATTACAATCATAAAGTACGAGGAATGCTTCCTCCTTCTCTTCTTTTTCGTCCAACCAAACATAAGCATATATGTCCACTAATATGCTCCTCCACAAATTTATATAAGGTAATAGAACCTACTATAGACATAGGCTGTGCTGGGCAGAGATCTAGCTGTTGAGCGTGCTATGAATTGGGCTGCCACACTCCTTACCTAAACACCAACAGCTTGATAAAATAAACTCAAGACAAAATGGCAAATGAAGCTTCTTTCTTTTTTTGCCTAATCAATATAAATAATATTAGTTCTCAACTCAATGAAATGAAACACACATCAAACACATCATTGACACCTAGTTTAAGTTTGAAGAGAGAACAATCAAGAGAGCAATACCCAGTCAGGATGTTTTATGGCCAAAACATCATTGATCGGAAAAGAAAAACTTTTAATGCACCGGGAATACTAATAATACGATATCACTCACTAACTAAATATACTTACACATGATGATAGAAACCATTGAAACATAAGCTTTTTATTTATGTGACAAGATAAAAGTTGTTGATAACATCATACTACTGGAACAAAGAAAATTTTCTCCAATTGGTCACTTGCTAACAAGCTTAGCTACAAAATTCAAAGCAAACAAATGAGAGAAATGAATCAAACGGACTAAAATAAGAACTTCATACTGATATATTCACAGTATCTCATATTAAGTCTCTCATGCACTTGTATAGAAGCTGAAATTTATATTGAGAGGAAGTAAAATACACAGGCAAGAGAAACAGCACAGAGTCTTCACAAATGGATCAAGGATTCAGAACCCTCCACAGAGTACTCCGCTGGCGACTCCGCCTGAAAAATGAAACCAGGAAAAGAATGATCACAAACAAGTAAAAAGACCTCAAATTTAACAAAAATAAATAAAAATCAAATTACTAGATAACCAAACATCATCAAGAAATAAGGATACAATCAAAGGATACGGAATATCAGAAGCATTTCTTGGCCTCCTTGCAACTTTCAGTATTCCCTGTCATACGAGAGACAAATACTGCATTAGCCTTAACACACGCACACTGAAATACATCGACAACATAAGTTTTAATTCATGACCCATGCCCAATATTAGGAACAGGTTTAGAGTTGCAGAGACCAACTAACACACCAAAGAACAACATCAAACACTACATCTTGGCTAAGTGAGTCTTCAGGTTTTTGACCTGAGATACCCCATTTGATCAACAAGATCTTGCAGACCCTTCGCCCAATCTGGAGTTTCTGCAACCAAGTCCTCGACCTCAACATCAACTTCGTATTCATCACCCACCAAAACTTCCTCCTCTTCATTGCCAGCTATAAGCCCTTCACTGAGTAACTCCTCCCAAGTGGCCTCAGTAATGTAATCCATGTTAGCACCGCTAGTTGCAAGAATGGACACCCCATTTAGGTCCTCGAATTCACTACTTGATTCTTTGTCCAATAATGCATTTGAGAACAATGTGTCCATCTCTAATGCGATAGTTGCTTCCTCGTCTCGCTCTTGGCTTGCATAGTTCAGCACTGGGTCAGTACCTATATCCACCGGTACCACTTCCTCTTGCAGATTCTCCAAACTGGGGCTTAGACTTATTCTCCGTTTACGCCCAATCTTGATACCTTTCTGTTCCCTGCTATGAATATACTGCTTGATAAATGAAGGGTTCCTGAAGGCTTTGGCGAGGAAGCTCATCATCTGTCGTTGCTTCGTTTCCGTGTTTCGTATCCTGTCCTCCATTGCAGTGACCAGATCTCTTGAATTCTGCTGTTGTTGTCTAAGCTTCACAATTTCAGCCATTAATATATTTCGGTCCCTCTGTAGTCTTTCAAGCTCTTCTTCCATGCCATATTGGCCTAATTCAACACAGGAACCTCCTCCTTGTTCAACACAAGGGCCTCCTCCTTGCTGTTGAATGCCATTTGAGACATTCCTTCTCCTCCTGATGGTCTTCAAGAGATGCTTTTGCCCTCCTAAAAACCTTTCGTTCGCGAATTCCCACCGGTCAGGATCAACTTTTTTAAAACCCTGTCTCAGTTGCAGATATTTAGCCTCATCAGAACCACAGTAATTGAAGGAACACATAATAATAAATAAAAAAAAAAAAAAAAAAAATCCCTAAATGAAATGGGATAAGAAGGTCCCATTAAATTTCATAAATCCCAAACAACAAAGCTTGATCTTCCAAAATTATTGATGAAAATACTAAGATTTATCATGTGTAAACTCTAGGTTTATCTTGACATTATCATCAAATTAACCTAATGAATTATAGTTCATAATAGTGAAACCACGACATTAACCGGATTGAACAAATAAACCACAAATGAATTATTGTTGAATAAAAAATTTCAAGAACTGTAAGACGGATGAAAATACTAAAAATCCAGATGATTCTACCAAACTAAAGAAAATTGAAAATGATCATAGCAGAACAATAGAAACATCATAGCCCATAAAAAACTACAAATTAGGAACACCCAGGAAAGTTCTTATATTAGTAATTTTTTCAGAAATCAAGAGGTCAAAAATGCAATCTAAAAACAGAAGTATGAAAAACCAACAAGTCATATCAATCTTCAAAAAATTAAATAAGAAAAATAGAGCGGCATAATACTATGACCCGTGCAAACATTCAAAATCATCAAATTAACAGCAACTAGCAAATCCTCAGAATGCGTAGATCACAATTGACTCTCACTAGGATCAGAATTTCAATTTTAAAATTGACAAGAAATTAATATAACATTGTGAACATAGTGATCAAAATCTAAAATTTTGATAAACCCAAAACAGAGAGAGCTATTTGAAAACAAATAAAATCAACCCATTTAAATTCAACACAATTAAAAGCAAAAAAACACTTGAAAGTTAACATTTTGGTGGAATTGAGAGACTTACATATGTGTTGAGCTGTCGAACGAAGCTCGAAAAATTGTTGTGCTTGAAGTACCTGGGAAGCATAGTGGTTGAGAACTTGTGAGAGTCCCAAACAATGAAGCTGTTGCGAGCTCTGCTCCAAGACACCACAGAATCGGTTGCTGGGTCTTCCACCATTTCGAAGGTCTTGGTGAGGAATGGAGGTGGACCCAATTCATGAAGCCCCTCCATTGGCTGTGGTGATGTTGATGATGAAGATGATGAACCTGCAGTGCACGATATCACTGTCACCTCTTCCTCTTTCACATTCAACCTTTCCATTCCCTTCTTGTTAATCACTCTGGTTCTTTGAGAGCTTTTGGGGGTAGTGTAGTTTGTGTGTGATTTGGAGGAGAGAGAAAGAGGATGTGATTATATGGAGGTGGAGAAGAAGGTTCTGGAGAAAATGGAAAGTTGGTATTTTGTACTGATGTACTTTTCTTGGAAGTTTCTTAAATTTGTCTATGCAGTTGAAGATTAGTGGGTGCGCAGGATATTGTGGTCTGTGGTCTGTGGTCTCTTGTCTCCACACAATTATAAGTTTCTAGAAAGTTCACGTTCTTTATTTTTTTTTTCGAAAGTTAGAAAGTTCTCGTTCTTTCGAGGCAGTAAGTGTGATGATGGCTGAGAAAAGGCTAAGGTGGAGAGCTCTGGGTCGTTGGATCACAGCTAAGGCAAGCCAAACAAATTCGATCTAATCCGGTTTAGTACCAATTAAATTGGTTCGGTTCAAAAGTTCTCTTCGGTCTCGTTTAGAATTTGTAATCCGATTATTTTTTATTAGGTTAAATTAAACCAATATTTTTAGAAAATTGGATAAATTATATATGATAGACTTGTTACTTTAATTTCTCATAAAATTTTGTGTGTATTGACATTCACACTTTTTTTTTTTTTGATAAATTTATTAAAATAAAATTTAGTAATTTTTTTTATTATAAAATAATAATATATTTCTTACCTTATACAAAATGTAATATAATATATTGTTATAATATAAGAATATTAATAATTTTTTATATTTAAAAACACTTTTCAAAGCCAAAACACAAGTATGAAAAAGTTAAAAGATCAGTCTAATTTATCCTTTTTAATTTACATGTAATCTGATATTTGTACATGTGAATCCTTAAATCAACTTTGGTTCGTAAAAATACTTTATTTATTTATTTTGGATTTTTACATTTTGTCGTGGGCCTCATTAAAAGATTGTTATATGTGAATCATCAAATAATTATACATTTGAGATTGTGTAACTTTTGTATGCAACCTCTAAATTTAAAGGACCAAAAAAAAAAAAAAAAAAAAATCATGGGCTGGCAGGCATAATCCGACTTTCATGGACACTTTGACTGGTGATACCTGATTGTTGGACCCTAGCCCAATGGACCATGGTCTCCTTCAGCCACTCATTTTGAACATTTGCTGTCGAGAACAAAAGATATTTCCTATGGGCTATTATCATGTGAAATAGGAATCCAGACCTATGTGTTTATTGTTGTTCCAACCTAGTGCCTATATGTAACGGGTAGACGTTTGCCTATTTACCTAAAAGGTCAAACTGTTAGGTAATATTGCATATCCACTCATTTATACTTAAATCACTTTTCCATTCGGATCCGATGTGGGATAAATGACCCCTTGTAACATTCTCCCCCACCCGAACTCGCAACGCCCTCATTGCGATCGGGTCACCCTGCTTATCCGGGGTGGCTCACCTGAATGTCTTTTAGGCCAAGCACCAAATTAAGAATTGGATCTGACTCTGATACTAACGGTAAATGATAGGTACGTATACCCACTCATTTATACCCAATCACTTTTTCATCCGAATCTGATATGAAATAAATGACTCCTTATAACAACATATCTATAGTATAATTTTAGGGTAACCAAATGCTAGGGTTCAAATTCCATGATAGCTTTTTTTATTTCTTTTTTTCTTTTTCTCTGTTTGGTAGATTTAAAAATTATAGTAAAGTCACACAGCCTAAAAATAGGGTACTTAATAAGTTAGTTGACTTTGAGAAAGGAGGCTGTGACATCAATTTCAACCATCCAAACGCCCTCCATAAATAAAGAAATGGGTTTGGGTATTCAATGTACGTGCTTCTATTTTGTCAATGAATTTAGTCGGTGGCGGATTGAAAAGGGGGCTCGGGTGGGCTTGAACCCCACAAAAAAATAAAAAATAAAAAATAATAATAATAGTATAGGAATATTTAGTTCCATGTTTTAAAAAAGAAAAAATTAGTAGTAGTATTATCTTTTCAATTTTAACTCATCCAAACAAACTCAATATTTAAGTCATAATTTTAAAACAAAAGTACAACCAAATATGTTCAAGACAAATAAGTTCTAAACAATCACTAAGTCAAAGTACAGAGAACTCCTGAATTCATAATTTTGTACAAATCAGAGAGCTCACTCCTTCGCTTCTTCTAAAGTCTAATTCTATTTCTTTTAAAATTTTTTAACTCTTTAATCTTTCGATTCTTAATTTTTTCTTATTTAATATTAACCCTCTATTAATAATTTTTAAATTCGTCCTTATTTAGCGCCGTGAAGAGTTTTCTCTGTATCATTAAGCTTTGTCAAGAAAAAAATTTAACAATCGATACCGAAAGTTATTTGAGTGTGAGAGGGAGGGAGGCTTTCCACATCACGTTGATGGCTTTCCACCAAGCTGGTGACCACCTCATTACTTATTATGCGTCACAAATGACCAACTACATCCCCAAAGCAAACATGCCTTAATAAAAAGGTCTTTAATTAACTCAAAGTTGGTAGTGTACTATTAGTTGTCGTGGCACTATAAGGAATTCAAACGATTGTCGATGTCATGTAACATAATGATATCGATTATTATAGTCGTAAATTCATTTTTGTTTTTTAATTTGTAGTTAATTAATTCAAGCTTCGTTATATCAATTACAGTATTAGTGTGTCATGTTACGGTATCAAATATTATAAACGCATATCAATTTTAGCCTTTTCATTTTATAGATAATTAACTCAAACTGCATAGTATCAATTACAATACTAGTGTAATTTTAGAGCCGGAATGGAAGAGACAATATGTAGGTAACAATTTGGATAATAAATGTACGTAACATAAATATATATATATATATATATATATATATATAAGCTATACATACATATATAAATATAAATATATATACATATATAAATATAAATATATATATATATACACATATATATATGGAAGGCGGTTCTAAGACGCCACAGTGTACAATTCGCTTCATATAATTGCAGTAGTGACTCTTCTTAATAAGCTATACATACATATATAAATATAAATATACATACATATATAAATATAAATATGGAAGGCGGTTCTAAGACGCCACAGTGTACAATTCGCTTCATATAATTGCAGTAGTGACTCTTCTTAATCTTCGTCCCCATGGGCCATTGTCTCTATCTTCTGTGGTTTAGAAAAAACCTCTCACCAAATTGTCGTCTATTCATGGAGTTGGACCTGTGGGGTCTACTGGCATGCCACAATTCTTCCAGCTGACGCAACATTAAGATTCAGTGCCGCGTGTACGGTCCATAATTGTTGTTGTTCCCATGTGGGACGCTTATGATGTATTAAAAGTCCAAACTTTTGAGAAAAGCATCATAATAGAGGAACTGCATTAAAGAACCGACATGGATTCAGATTATGACGTCATCGTTGGTCCCACACTGTAACTCCGTTCCATCGTTTTCTTGCGTCACCCCGCTTGGCCCCCATGGTATGTTACGCCAACAGTAATAAAAGCATACAACCTAAACATTGTGCCCATGCTATGTTTTAGATCACAAGTCAAGTGCTTGTACTTTGTACCATATATTTTAATTAATTAATTAATTATTTATTATTAAGTTCAAACAAGCACAATAATATGTATTTCAGTATTTGTGACACATAATGCAGTGAGTTACTCTGGTTAAGTAGTATATATGAGTTCACTGATTAATTCTACTTCAAAATTTGCTTGAGCAATTAAAACCCTTTATGTTTGGAACTATTAAAATTAAATAAAATTTACTTCAATGATATTAATTATCAAAGTTATTATACAAATTCTCTTATCTTAATTAAATATAAATCGAGTTGAAGGTACTGAACGTTCCAAAATTAATCAAACGGAAACAAAAATTATTGAGTAGCATAGGTATCTATATCCAATAATTAGCGTTCGTATCTAATCATTAGACTATTTTCTTTATTTATAGAGAATAATAATCACTTATTAGATGGTGTATTCATTCATATTCATATTCAAATTACTATCAATCCATATGAGTTCCTAACTTCCTCTCCTCCTCGACGAGCCCTATTATCATCATACTGTTCCACTCATACATACGTATCAAGATAGGAACATCAAATGTGCACGTGGCTGCTTGTTGAAACAAATACTTCAATTTACACTATTTTCAAAAAATGGGAATAAAAGTTTCTCAATTAATGACATATTTAAAAATTTTATTATCATCATACTTGTCAACTGATCAACTCTCCGAGTGTTCAACTATGATTATTCCACATGAACTTTTGCACGATGACCACCAGTGCTAGCACACAAACATAATCCAGTAATTTTTTTTTTTCAATTACACTATCTACAAATAAAAAAAATAATTGTTATAGGGAGTATTAAATTAAGTCCTTATTTTTAACTATATATATCATTTAAAAATATATATATATTTTAAACAAACATAATCTTTCAAAATAATTTTTTATTTTCTGAGTGTCAAATCAGAGCCGCCTTGTTTTACAAATAAGTTTGATCAATACTCTGTTGAACACTATTCCTCTCGTGGAACTCAATATCTAACACCACGAACGGTCCACCGAAATGCATTACTAACTTTAATCCACGATGATGGGAGTCACACTCCACCATGGATAATTACTTATGATTGCAGTCGAAAACCATACGCTGAATTTCTATTGGTGGTGGTTCCAATTTAGAGCCAAATAAAAGGTAGTGGGCCATGCATTTTATCTCCAAAGCCTACAAATGTGGGAGTGGGAATTGGTTGGGCGGCGTAATAGATCATTTCACACAACGATAATGGTACTCAGTGTGTCCAGTGCATAAAAAATATCAAAATTATTGGTTCACAATATGTGCGAGAATGGATAACTCTGAATATTCAGTACACTTAGAATACCTAATACATTCTCTAATAGGAGGTAATTTTGTACCTTTATTATGTGACATATGTAAATTGCTAATGTAACACATTACATTATAATATAGCATTTCATAAAAAATATTTATTATTACATAATTAATGTTATGTAATTGCCACATAAATGATATAAAATTGTTACATAAATAATTGTATTCCTTTTTTCATTATATATCCATATATTTCATTTTTAAAAAGTTGAACAAATTATTTGAGTAATATAATATTCTATTAAAGAAATTTTCAACCAAAAAGAAACGTGCTTTAGCATAATATTGGAACTATGTCTATAAAAGAAATGTTCTATAATTGTAATAATATATTAGAGGATGTTGCAAAACCAGTAATATGATGCCACCAAAAAGTAAAACATATGCTTTTTTTTTTTTCTTTTTTTTCTTTTTTTTTTTTCATAAAACATATACTTCAAACCTGTCCTTAATATATGTATCACAATTGGAATTAAAAGTCTATAAAGCTTATGAATAGACTTATACTTTGGGTTAGAATAAATTTTGTCCATATTCGTTCCAAATGAATTTGAATTCTCAAATTTGAACTTAAGTTCGAAAGCTCAAACACGTGGCCCCATGTTTGCAAAAATTATCAAACTGCAAATATTGTACTTCGCCTAGCTGTAAGTTTTTTCAATGCATTTATTTATTTATTTCTCGGATTAAATCTATCTACTTTTAACTATATTTAAAGCATTGAAAAATAAAATTAACAATAAATTACACTGACCTCTTATGAGATTTCATCAATATACATTAACCTTCTTTCTTATTTATCAAATTATACTTAGATTTGTGTATAAACAAAAAAATACCTCCCCTTCATTAATCGTCAACGAAAAATGTCAGCAACTTTATAACATTCAAATTCCAATTATATTCTTTAAATACATGTTTATCACAATAAAATACTCCGTAATATATATATTATGAGCAAGTTTCCGCCCAAAAAGGAAAAATTGTTGGAATTGATAAAACTCTTTTAATCCAAGGTGTATCGGGTGGGAATCCACTGTTTATATGATTCTTTGATAAAAATTAATCACAAAAAGGGTATGTTGCTGCCATTTTGAAAGGATTAAGGATCGCCAAAGTAATGTCTAAACCTAATGAGTCAAAACAAAGATAAAAGATCCCCAGAACAAAGAAACGCGGTTTGAGTTGTCTCAATAACTGGATCAGAATGAAGAATTTAAATTGTTTTTAAATGAGACAAACAAAAAAAGGGGTTAGAGACTACTCAATAAATGAAATAAATGTCTAAAGATTTTTCGACTTCCTATGAGGTTTCATCAATATACATGAACTTTCTTTCTTATTTACCAAATTATACTTACTTCTATTGAGATTTGTATATAAACAATATACAAATCTGATAAACAATTTGACTGAAGGATCTATGAAATTTGATAAACAAGAAGAAAATCAATGTGTATTGACGAAACTTATTTATCCTTAAAATTAGTATGTTAAAACAATTACAATGGGCACATTATTGAGATACCTGGTTAAAATTTTCCTTACTTTCCATCCAGAAATTTTTAGATGGTCTTGGGGCCATTGGTCTCGCTAAGACAAATTGTTTGTAACGGAGAATTATTACATTTTATTCGGAACTCATCATTAATAACAATACTATTTTTTTTTTCACCGCTTTTACCATTCACTTTGGAAGGTAAATGAGATGTTAAAAAAAAAAAAAAAAAGGAGGGAGGGGGGGGAGGGTTTCAGATTTTTAATGGGTCTCATTTTCTGTAATTACCCTATTGTCCTCCTACCCTCTTCCCAAAAAAGGAAAACCATCCATATTTTTGCATCATTTTCCATGGTATATTGAGAGAATCTGTTACTTGCATTTTGAAGTATGAACTCGTTAAAAAGAAATAAGAAAAAATTAATAATTTACAACCAAAAGGTGTTGTGATTATCAAGTTTTAGTCAAAGCTTTTAATGGAAATCAATTGTGGCAACGTAGTTCTTAAGCAAAACACTGCTGAAATTGGGCAACACAATAGAGTTTGATTAGAGAGACCATAACCAAAAGAAAAAGAAGGGATACATGAATTTTCATCTATATTTTTTTTTAATCTAAAAAACCAGAGCTATTCTTGGAATACAAAGACTATGGATTAGAAAAAATTAGATCCGAAGAGAAACGAAGCTGAAAGTTAGTTTTTTTAAGAGAGAGAAAAGGACTGATACAAGAAAACCAAATTATACTTTTTTCATCTGATTTTTATTATTATTTTTTTTCACTTGAAAAACGACCGAATATTTTGAAATAGAGATTAGGGATCTGAAAAAATTAGATTTAAATATCAAAATTGAACTTCGAGTAAAGAAAATTTTAGAGACATAATCAGATTATAGTAATTTTTTTTACCTAATTATTTATTTATTTTTTTTAAGAATACAGATTTGAAAAAAAATTCAGATTTGAACTTCCAACATTTAAATATGAATTTTTGAGAGAAAATTCCTGCGAATGATTTCTCAGTTTTTTTCTAAAAGTAAAAAACTATTATAATAATACATAACGAGAGACCCAAGAAAAAGTTAGCATATAAAAAATAATTAATTATCAAGAAAAAAAATATATAAAAATGTGGTTAGCATCCCGCATAAAAAAATATACTTAACCCTATCGAAAATGTGTAAATTTTTTTAAATTTTTACTTACATATTTAATGATAATTAATTAGACCAATAAATCTAGAATCATCTAAAAATTTCTTCCCCAAATACCTTTTCCCTTCCGTCTTACATGTCTTCCGAAGGAAGTGGAAAAGAAATGGCCACGTGTCCATAAATAATGTTTGATACACGTCAGCTGAGAGCTTCCATTTCGCATTCATCAGCATTCAAATCCCGACAATTCCACGTTGGAGTGACCTGACGTCATAGTCATTAATAAGAGACACCCCATGTGATTGGGCAATGACAGGAGCAGGCAATTATCCCTTGTATTCCGCCTACGATATTACGTTAAGGGACATAACAATTTCACGCGCCTCTATAGTTAAAGTCACACACAGTGGCTGTGCCTGTATATAATTATATATATATACTACGATATTACGTTAAGGGACAAAACAATTTCACGCGCCTCTATAGTTAAAGTCACACACAGTGGCTGTGCCTGTATATAATTATATATATATATACACGCTATTCACTCTCGTTCCTAATTTAGTACTGTAATTTAATATTAGACTATTTTTATGTAATGAAATTAGAGTATTTATAGATAAAGCTCTCTTGATCAGCCTATTTCTTCCATTTTTATATATTTCAAGAATTGACTTCTCTCAACAAACGACGTTAAGCTTTTCAACATCACAGGATCTAACACTGTCACCGATTTACCATCAAAACCTTCAATGTTACTCCATATCCAACAGTCCACCACAAAATCCCAATGACTGAACATTTTAATTGAGAGAGAAATTAAAAAATAAAATAGACAAATCTATTAGTTCAAAGCTCTAGTAAAACTGATTGATTTTAGAGAGAGATGTGGATAAGATCTTTAAAAACACTAGATAAAATTAATTAATATGCTATGAATTCTGAAAATGTAAATTGTTTAGACACAGATCATTTCTATGGCCACCCAAAAAGTATTTACTTCAATAAATAAAATGAATACATTCAGCGAGAACAATATTAAAATTTTATAAATATATAATTCAAGAAAAGAAAATGTACTACTATATAATACAGGCCCATAACTGATTAAGAGATTAAGAAAAACTATTACAAGGTTTGTTTATATATTGAAACATTTATAGCACATCCTTTGGAAGAATTTTAACAATTAAAGGACTATATTTTAACATATGTCAAACTCAAGTGCGAAAATAAGATTTTAAAAGAGATATTTTATCTACAAATACAATTAGGGGTGCGGCAAAAGGATTCCGTTTGATCCAATTTAAAATGAATCAGAACTAAACAAGTTCCTAAGGTTCTAAAAATATTAGAATTGAATTGCTAAAAGTAGTGAAAACCAATGAGAACGAAAATGATAGATTTGGTTTGGTGGCAAAATAAAATAGGAAATAAAGAGCATAAAGAGCTTGTTTAAAAATAATTAGGGTTAAGGGCAAAAAATCTCATAAACTATTGTTCTTTTGCAAATAACTATCCAAAACTAAAATTTATTGATTTATTGTAATTAAGGACAAATTCATCACAAAATACTATTTTACCCTTCCTCAATAAAATTTTTATTTTTTATTTAATTATTTTTATTATCTTTTCTCTTATGTAAATATTAATTATATTATTTACCTTATTTTTATTTTTAGTATCAATTTGTCATAAAAATAAATAAATAAATAGATCTGTAACTACTATTTTTTAAATTGATTAACTTATTATTAAAATATTATTATTTATAATAAAACGTACTATAACCAATTTAAACATTTTTATCGTAAAAAAATATTATTTTCTCATACAATATATTGATAAAAAATTAATAAAATACTTTTGAAAAAATTACCTTCTTTTCATATAATATATTCATTAAAAATTTAAAAATTAATTATTTTTTTTAAAAATTATGCTAAAATTTTTAATTTAAATATTTAATTAAAAAATTTAAAGGTAAATTTATGCAAATTTAATGAAAAATATCTCATCAAATTAGTATGATTTTTTTCTTAATTTATTTAGATAAGAAAAATATATTAAATGTAATTTAATAAGAAAGAGTATTATGGTCATTTAATGAAATATAGTATAATCTTTGCGGTATGTTGTAACAAAATGAGATAGTTTAATTAAAGGAGTTATTTACAAATTCAAACATAATTCAAGTAGGTTTTTTACATTTTACCCTTAATCATATTATGTTACATAAAAAATATATATTTATTTAGTGGGTTGTGTCATGTGTCAATATTTAATTAATTCATGATACAATGTAATCAAAATAATTGGAGAATTAAAGTATTTTCTGTCAAAAAGAATTTTAAAAATCAGATTTAAAAAGATTGAGAGAAAAAAAAAAGTGAATTTGATAACGTGGCATTGTACAAGGAATAGTACTAGTTTAATACGAAGTAGTTGTGGTATCAGATCCTACGTAATATGTTACTTCACGGTGCATCAAATCACACCTCCTTCCCACTTATAAAACCCCACGCTACGATCCATACTCCTCCGTTGACAAAGCCTCTCTCTCTCACTCTCTCTCTCGCTCTCTCTCTCTCTCTATATATAATTATATATATAATCGGCGATGCAAGGCGTCCATAGTCAATTATCCGATGGAGGCATCCGCCTAGAACTAGCTCCAGCCACGAACTGTCCGCTGTCGATGGACGTGACCGAGTCAGCTGAGATGAGGATCCCACGGCTGATATCCGAGAACCCTGTGATCATCTTCAGCCGTTCATCCTGCTGCATGTGCCTCGTCATGAGGCGCTTGCTGTCCACCTTGGGGGTCCACCCCACCGTCATCGAATTGGAGGAGGGCGAGTTAGGGGCGCTCGCCGCTCACAATAGCAATTCCGCCTCCGGCGACAGGGCACCGGCGGTGTTCATCGGCGGAACACGTGTCGGCGGATTGGAGAGCCTCATGGCTCTCCACCTCAGTGGCCACCTTGTCCCCAAGCTCGTAGAAGTTGGTGCTCTTCGGTATGATATTTTTTAGTAATTAGATGTCAATTTGGGTTATTATTGTAATTCAGGCAAATATTAGAAAAGAAAAAGAAAAAGAAAAAGAAAATAATAATATATATATAAACTACTACTTTTTATTTCTGGGCCTGGTAAGTTTGTAGTACTATACTATGAACAGATGTGAATTGTAGATTAGTGTGAACCTTTTTTTTTTTTATTTTTTTCTTTGTAATTGAAAATGTATCACTTATCAAGTGATCAGAGCCGTTAAATCTGTAGATTTGATAAGTGGGTTCCACTTTGTGAATGGTTATGATCATATCATGCAATTTAAGTTTCCTTCAAAATTTGACTCCTTAGGATCAATTTTTATTTATTTATCAAACTTAGGTAAATAAAGATTAATCTTGTAGTTGCTAATAGTATTTTTTATTGAATTTTGGTTTCGATAATTTAATTTTTGAATTTAATGTTCTCTAAATCCATCTATATATTGATCAATATCTCAATATTAAATAATTATAAATTTAGTGTTGTCACGTTTAAAATTACATTTTAGTATTTTACATTAGTTCAATGGTCATTGAAATATTATATACATATTTTATAAATTTCATAAAGTTGAAAAGTTTCATGAAGCTGAAGTTTTTAGGATTCAATTTTGTTTCTCGGTGATGTCATTCAAATTAAAGTATTAAAGGGATATGCCTTATTACTCCACTTTATTTGATTTACTAAACCTACTAAAATTTCATACATGTGACCCACCCCCACCAAGGGAATTGTGTACTTTATTTTTTATTTTTTATTTTTCTCATAATTATTGTGTACTTTATTATTTATTATTATTACTATTACTATTGTTTTACTAAAACCATACACGTTGAATGCATTACAAATTTATGGTGTTTTTAAAGTTGTTTATTGTCGTGTAACAAAGTATGGTAGATTCAGAATTCTTGTGGCTCGAGTTCTGTGAGTGGTGGTGTCATTTTTTCCACCAATTCAACTAAAAAATTGGAGTTCTGTAAGCGGTGGTGCTATATTTTCCACCAATTCAATTAAGAAATTCAAAAATTGATGAACATACGCATGATAAAAATAGATAATAGTAAAAAATTGAAAAACACTTGACAAAATATATATTTTCTTCTTCCTAACAAAAATGTTGAGAAACTTGTTTAAAAAAATATAAATCTGTTTAGTTTGTCACTCAAAAATATAGTTATTAAGAATTTAGAAAATAAAAAATTATTTTAAAATAATTATGAGAGACTATTCTCGAAAAACACAAAATTTTTTTATAATCGAGTTGTTGAATTTTTGTACAACATTTTGATTTTATTTTATCAACATAAAACAGTTTTGTGTGATATCTAAGACTTTTTAATATTTAATTAGAAAGTCAAGAATGTGGGAAAAGAAAAAAAAGAAAAAACTATAAATATAAAATTTGCATAATGAGAAAAATATTTCAAAATCCATTGAAATTATAAATATTAGATTGTTTGATGTGTAAAAAGTTGTGTATGGTAACTTTATGCCAAGCACATGGTAAAGTAAAGATTAGATGGGACGCTTACCAAAAAAAAACACAAAAAAGAAGATGGGGATGGGAAAGGCCATTATGGGATTAGGAGATTGAGCCCCACTTCACTTCATGTCAATGCTTTTATTTC
Source organism: Cornus florida (assembly GCF_030987335.1). Classification (NCBI taxonomy): domain Eukaryota; kingdom Viridiplantae; phylum Streptophyta; class Magnoliopsida; order Cornales; family Cornaceae; genus Cornus; species Cornus florida. The sequence goes on along the minus strand of NW_026775581.1, from coordinate 84,011,359 downwards.
CTTTAGTTTTGGAGAGGACAACTAGCTCAGTGATGACAACAGCAACAACTATCTACTCCAAAGAGTGTGTGCGGAATCACACGTGGCAGGCACGTAAAGCTTTGATTCAAAAATTGTAGGCCCCACCTAGAATCTTTATGGTCTTACCTTCGAAAGAAGAATATCCTAGTCATTTTTTTTTTCAATATTCCAAAAAGATAGCTTACTAGAACACATTCAACAATGTAATCATGCAAAACAGCATGTAGTGGTTAAAATTAGAATTTGGCAACCCAATTAAGTAGCCCACTCCCAGATTCCTTAACTATAATGGTCAGTTTATATTCTTTCTATAGCTTTGGTCTAAAGTTCTACATACCTCTATTAAGTACTTTATACCATGTATACATATTCTTTTCCTCTTTCAAATCTATACTTGATTTTAATTGGTGGATTAAGAATTTCATTTTTTTTTCATAAGCATTAAATTATTTAAGAGTTTAAAATGGATAGAAGCTTAAACTCTTAGAGAAGATGTAACTTCAATATTTAAATTCTCTAATAATAACTTTTTCCATGGAGTATTAGAATTTTGTTTAAGAGTTTAAGCTATCACCCATTAACAAATACTATTTACTTAAAAAGCAAGCTTAAACGGTCAAAGAATGTACAACTAATATGTAAAGATCGACTAAAATTGTTATAATTTGGAGTTCTGGAAAGAGAAGCAATTGAATTTGTTAAATTAATCCTGAAAAGCACTCAAATTAATTAACATGGCGCATGGATGGTGAATGATTAATCCAAGCCACTACTTTATTGCCTAGTTTTTTGCATTAGGCCTCCTTATTTAATTAATCAAAGTATGGCTGATGCTAAAAACAAGATAATCACCCCATTAAGATTAGATAAAAATGTAAAGATAAAGATGGTCTTTAATTTGCAAAGATAAAGATGCTCCTTTTCATTTATGCAGAGTAATCAACTAGTCATTCATGGGGCATCTCATGATTTCTAGTCTTAAATAAATCTACTGTATTAAACTTTGTCAATGAGCAGCATTTTTTTTTTTTTTTTTCAGGGATTATTACATATAAATGGAGTTAATGATCCATATTTATCATTTGATGGGGTTAAAGTTTCATAATTCCAAAAAAATAAAATCATAAAAAAATACTGTTTACCCTCACACAGGTACAACATTTAGGTACATTAGGTACCACTTTTTGTGCTGCACAAGAAAATGGTACTTGATGCACAAAAAGTAGTATTTACGTCAATAAAAATTGTACCTCTATGCCAAAAACAAAAGTGGTACCTGATGCATAAAAAGTGATAACCGCGCATACAAAAAATGGTATTATGTGCCTAAAAGTGACACCTCTGTGAGAGTGAACAATATTTTTTCATATCCACATCAGTATTTTGGTCAACTTCATTTTTTTAAAACTATGATACTTAACTCCATCAAATAATAAATATAGGCAATTAACACCATTTATATGTAAAAATCTTTCTTATTTATTTATTTATTTATTTTTAAGATCCCAATGGCTGCTATCTTATCTTATGATTTGTAGTCTAAATATTATACCTTATGATTTCTAGTCTAAATATTAAGGGTGTGTCCGTTATGAACTTGTATCAAGTTTGGGGAGATTAAAAAACGGATTGATTATCTTGTCTATATTTAAAAATAGGTTATAAATTGATTCACTGTAGAACTCTATAATTTTGGACATAACCAGAGACTCAGTTGGTAGAGTGCTCTACTCTCTAAGTATGGTGTGCCAATGTTTGAGTTTACAAAGAAATCTGCCAATTTTCAGCGACCAATTCTTGAAGTTATGTTCTTCTTAATTGATTGGTGGCTTCCTTCTTTTCTGAATAGGAACAATTTGAGCTTTCTTCATGCTCCAACCACTAAGGCTTAAGATTTTAACACTCTGACTTCCATTGTTAAATACATAAAGGTGAGCTTCTTCACCAATAGCCAAACTGGGATAAACCCTAGCTGTGATGCAAGTCCTCCCTTCTCCACCAAAGCTCTCAACTATTGAATGATCAATCTGTAAAGAGATTTAAAACCAATTCCAAATACATCAATCAAAAGAGGAAAAATACCAACAAAAAATTTAAGACAGTAAGAAGATGGTAAGGAAGTTCTAAAGTAGCATTTGTCATGCATTTTCCCAGTAAATTTAAAAGTTCAAAAGCATCAATTGAAATTATGTGAATGGTCTATGAATTATTATCCAAAACCCACACATTACAATCTCGTGATAGTTCCATTATTTAGGTTTTGATAGGAAACCATTTTAAAAAATTTGATTTTCATTCAAGCAGGGGTATTGAGCAATATAAAATGTCCTTCATTAAAGAACTTCTTAGTGAAATCTTGAGAGCAACATACCAAGCTTCTTAGTGAAATCTTCTCACGAAGAGGGTCTAAATCGACAAAAGCTCCATAGGTGGTTTTGTCAAGATCTGGTATCAAAGAAGACCTGGTCGAAAACATTGATTCCAAATCAATAATCATAGCAATTGAATGACTTGAAAAGTGCCAAGGGTTAGAAACTAACCTGCTTTGATCACTACACATGAGCACAGCATATTTTCCTTGGCTTTTAAATATCCTAAAGAAGATTGCAGTTTGTTCTGTTAAGTCATTTGAGGCGAGAGCCAGCAAACCAAATGGCCCGATAACCCCTTTGTTGTATGCAGTTTTTTGGCTACAGAGGAGCTGGGGATTAGCCAAATTCAGGTCCATGAACTCGGCCTCTTGAAGATTTGGCAAATCAAATGAGACTTCCACGTCCGCCTTCAAAGGAAATAATCATCAATTAAGAAACATAAAACTGATCTGAAGGCATGAGACTAGTTGATAAGTGGGTTAAATTAGTCACCTGTGAAGCTGTAATTCCCACAACTTCAAACACAGAGCCACCCTCAAGCTCTTTGTTATGGATATTCACTTGTTTTCCATGTAGTTTTTCGATTTCTTTGATCGGCCATTGTACTAATTGCCTCCCATTTTTACCAAGCCAAATACTTCTAGGAATTGACTGCAAAAAAGAAAACATATCATCCCTTCTGCTAGAAGTGACCATACTTGGCTAAAAACAATTGTTGAATACTATCAAGTGTATTTGCTATTGAGCCAATTAATCCCAAAAACAGAAAGCCTTATTTGACAAAGGTAAGAAAGTAATGCAAAGAATTTATTTTCATGTGTTTGCAAGAATTCATGTCAGCAGATAGAAGTTGAGCACAAAGATTGAACCCTGGATTACCTGAAGCCCTGACCATCCTTTCTTGATATCATCTGATTCACGATCAGACTCATTTATCCATCCCCACAATATCCTCCTCTGTTTCGCGGAATCATAAAATGTCTTGGAAGCATAAAATTTCCCATAATCATATCTCAATGGCGGCTGAGTACCATCCATGAAGTCGGTGACAACCAGATACTGATCTGTTTTGGGCTCATAGTTTCCCACTACGTAGTAGTCACTCGAATTGAAGCTTGCCTTAAGCACATGCTTGGTAGCCGTAGCTCCCCCTTGCATTGATGTATCAACTCCATTCTTGCCATGAATATTAACCGGGTAGAAATCCGGACATTCCCACATTATAGTTTTATTCGAAGAATGGAGAGGCTTCTGACTCCTAGTCCAAGTAACAAAATCTAGACTTTGATATAGTAGTGCAGTTCCATGACCATTTATCTGGCTTCCAATGATAACGCGCCATTTTCTGTCAGGCCCTTGCCAAGCAGTTGTTGGATCTCTGAAGAAGTTCGGATCAATGCCATCAATAGGAGTCATTAAGGGATTTTGATTTGATTTTACCCATTCTCTTAGAAGAGGGTCAGATAGATTCTTGGGCACTGCCAAGTTCTGAACTTGATTTTTCTTAGTGTCTGCTCCGGTGTAAAGAATGGCTGGTTTGTCCCCGGGAAGGATTGTGACAGAGCCAGACCAGCAGCCATTGATGTCAAAAGGGTCAGATGGATAAATAGCATGATCAAGATGAACCCAATTGATGAGATCATATGATATTGAATGTCCCCATACAATGTTACCCCATAATGCACCATATGGATTGTATTGATAGAACAGATGGTAAACTCCTTTGTAGTACATTGGTCCTGTGATGGATGAATCATCCATATCAAATCAAAATGCATAAAAAATGTCTCACTAAAATTGTCTTAAGAAATTGCTGTGGCTTCGTCTAAACGAACCCCAAATTCAAATTTCAAGGGGGGAAAAGACAGGAGGACTCTTCTACCTTCGCCCTAGTGGCTTTAGGGCTTAACTCTAAAAGTCCTAGGTCAAGGTTTCGAGAGACCGGTAGATAAAAGAAAGAGAGAGTCAATCTCATCTTGGTTATTTCCAAGCAAATTATAAACAAAATTATTTGGTTAAACCATAAACCCCTAATTAGATTTTCATGACAAGTATGGGTTTGTATTTCTGGTGAAAACACAGAAGGTTCATCTATAGACTAAATTAGATTTTTATGGTAACAATAGAAACATGAATCTAGCTAACAAAGAAGGAAGTATAAAATGAATCTACAACATACCATTAGGATCTGCATGTTTATCAACACCCATAAAGCCATTTTCACCGACACAAGCATATTCATGACAGGAAAAGAGATTGTGAGAAGAAAATCTGAACAAAATGTATAAATTTTGTAGAGAAAAACAGAGAAAGACGAGTAAAAAAATGGAGTTGGGAATTGAGAAGAGTGAAGAAGATGTACCATTCATCCAGTTTTTGGGAGGCTGGAAGTGGTAGGCTGTCCTGTAAGGCTGCTCTATTTGAGGAGATTGAAGATTTCTTGCTTCAACTTCAAATCCATAGAAAACCGGCACAAAGTAGATTCCGAGAATCCAAACAACAGAAATCTCCATGCTACTTTCTTTTTCTGGTACATACACAGCTCAACAATACTTATATCACACACACTCCTCACAGAAGAAGTACTGCAACATTGATGATAATTGAACAGATCTGCTATGGTTGGAGTTGACCAAGTTGTCTTGTTTTGGTCATGTGAACTGTGAAATCTTATGTATCAAGCAAAAATCAAATGTAGAGTTTACGTTTACAATGAAGATAAAAAAATAAAAATAAAATAAAAACTTTCACTAAAGAGAGGAGAAAAAAAAAAAAAAAACTAAAAAAATTAGGTGTTTCTCAAAAATAAACTAAAAAAATTAGGAGTTTCTCAAAACCTTACCCCAGTACACTTATTCAACCTCTATCTCCTCCTCTGTCTCGATTTTCAGTGTTCCATTTTTAAAAAATAATATTAGTGTCGATTGGTTTAAAACTGGAGTTGTTAATAACATGTGTACCCAACTTGCATTATATTTTAAACATAATGCAATTTTATATTTAACATTCAACTTGCATTTTATAATTACAGAAACAGAAATATATATATAGGCTCACAAGACAAATACATAATGACAGCTATTTGATTTTAATATATGTTTCATTCTGATGGGAAAAAAATATTAAAGTCTAGAGACCATGTGATAGATCCCATAGCAGTTCACGAAAAATAAACTTAATTAATGATTCTAGTTGATAACAAAAAAACTAGTAGAAGTCCATATGAGATGCATGAAAAAAAGAAAAGAAAGGAATAATAATAAAAAAAATAAATAGATAAATAAAAAAATTAACAATATAGAGGATGTGGTCATTTTCTCAAGCATCTAAAGCGGCATGAAGAAGAATGTATGATCTATACTCTATCTTTGAAGAGGTTTTGCTCAGTATTTTTTTTTATTTTATTATTTTTTTAAAATTATAAATTCTTACCATAGATACTGCCAATGAAAATTGGGCAAATTGCATAAAACCCCTCTATTTTTAATTTTTGGCAAGATACCCCTAAAAAAAAAAGTTGACATAAACCCCCAAGTATTAAATTTGTTACATAAGGAATGTTATAATGATGCAAATACCTTTTAATGTAATTTTTTTTTTTTAATAAAAAAACCTTTTTTAATTTTTTTAAAAAATAAAACTTTAAGAAAATTTTAAAAAATACACACCATTAAATTAAGTTATAATATGTGTTGGGGTTGAAATTCGCCGCGGCCTGGTACGACACCGTTTCTTGTAAAATAAAGATGTCTGAGTCAGACATAGGTGTGGTACCGACCGTAGACCCTACGATAATCAACTTAGTGGGGGTTAGAGAGAGAGAATTAAATTGAAATAGGATTTTTTTTGTATATCTCACTTCATTCCATTGTCCCTTGTATTTATGGTGTTTTGTCAATGGAGACTGTTGAATATAATCACGGTTGTAGAGATTCTGTTTATGATTAATAACCACTTCCAATATCGTCATTAACTGAATGTCGTCATCCTTATCGTAGACCCGTCATCATACGAAAGTTGAAAAGATCTGACGGCTAGTCAACACTTGGTTACTTCTATCATTAGGTCAAAGTAGGTCTTATTTTACCCAATCAATATGAAAATGCCCCTTAATGTAAATTTAAGAAAAATTAGGTTGTCTTAAAATATTTTTCATTTTAGGTTTTTCTTTTCTTTTTAATTTTTTCTAAAAAAGTTAAGAAAATTTTATAAATTGTTCCAAAATATTTTCATTTTTTTTATAGATGCACCATTAAATAAAGTTTGGAAAAATTTTAACACCAATATGCAGAATGAGTTATTTATATTAATTTTAAATTTATATTAAGGAAAACCATTTTTTTTAAAAAAATTATATTAAAGGCATTTTCGTCATTCTAACATACCTTTGCAACAAATTGGATACGCAGATGGTTTTATACATATATATTTTTTTCCGCAGATGTTTTCTTGCCATAAATTGAAAGGAGTGGAAGTTTTACGGCAATTTGTCCTTAAAAATTGTAGGACATAGGAGAAGCACAAGAGGAAAATATGCTCATTTTCTCATGCAATGGAAAACAAAGTAACCTCTTTTCAAATTGATACACAGAATTTGATTTTATGGCATAATAAACCATGTGACAAATATTTTAATTCTGTCTCACGAGAATGAAAATAGTAACAATTAATAATAAAAGGATAAGATCTCAATGAACCTTTTAGGACCAATCAAATGGGTAAAAGCTTATATATAAAGAAGTATCTAAATGACAATGAAGTTACAAGCCTTACGGGCTCAAATCATTATGTGGTTTATCATTTTCCCACCATTTTTTAATTATGATTCCCTATTGTCTTAAACTCTCTGTTCAACTAATCTGAGTACCTTTAACTCAAGAATTGATGAGGAAAAATAAAAATAAAAAATTACACAACAAAGATTTACATGATTCGATTTATAATCTAGTCTATGGTGAAATCATTTTATGCTCATCTAGAATTTATCGTGAGGAAAGTTCATGATGTAGGTAAGAAAATTGAAAGTTTCAGTTTAGAAAATAGTACGTTCCTATCACGGCACATGAGAGCCACACATACCTGCTCGGTCTTCAAGTATCTGAAAGTAGATAGCAGCTTCTGTGTCAAATATGTGGAAGCCAAAACTGAAAAAATAAAAAATGAAAAAAGGGTTAACTCTGCTATTAATTGTTGCTAGATATTTTTTGTACTTCACATCAGTTGAGAGTCAACCCAATTGGGGTCAAGTTCTTATCAGTACTTCTAATTTTGGCAATTCAATAGTGACCCTCGCTAGTGAAATATTTATCAGAATACAGAAACTTCAATAACAGTTTTACCAACAGGCAGAGGTTACAAGAAATGTGGTGCAAAACAGAATTCATTATTGTGTGGAGTGCTAAGCATAGTCGCGCAGTCTGTGAGCCCCATTATTGGATCCACAAGATTGCATGGCAATTATTCTTAGCATTTTCTCTTATGACTGGCGCTGAGGAATCAATATCTGACTTAATATAATTTTATCTGAATGCAAATCTATTCAAATCACACTTGTTGTATAAACTACATTTAACCCATACAAACTTACTTTCAGAGCATCCAAGCAGCAGACTAATCAGGGCCTTTTCAATTCATGTCCAAAAGACCGAGTTGATTAGAACCACCTTCTTTCAACGCAAAACTTTCTAACTAGGATCAACTCAGTGTGTAGAGATTGAATCTGATACCAATTTATGAGTCGTACACAGCGAAATATTTAGAAAGTTTTGTATTTTTGAAAACCGATCTTTGTCTTTTCCAACTTTTCTTATTTTAGTAACTAAACAATTAATCACATGCATATAAAATAAAGTAAAACATAAAGTTAGAGATAACACCAGGATAAAATATGTCAACTGTTTGCGTGAGAAAAATCTCGTGGACTGTGCAATTCAAAGTAAACCGATCCACTATGTTTAAAACAAAGTACATTGAACTTTGACTCTGGCTCACACCTTATCTCTAATGACCTGAACCCGAGGGTCTGAATCGCTAACCAAGTCCTTACCTGAACTCAAGGTTGTCTAAGGGCACTACGGTCAATTCCAAGGTCGATACATAACATACGCCTCGCCCCAAGGCTTATAAAAAACATAATAATAGTAATAAAAAAATTGAAATCATAGCTACAAAATATGCCAAAACAAACCACTAACCCATCAAAACTTGTAGAGAAGCGTCGTCCGCCACTTCCTTCCCATGTCCTGAAAAAAAATATTAAAAGGGTGAGCATAATGTCACGAAGTGATTCCTAAGACGCTCGGAGGATGGAAGACACGCATGCTGGTTGGCAAAAAGCAAAGTTTGACTGGGAATGGTTCCAGGGAAGGGGCGTGCAGGAGCACATGATGGTATCTCTTCAGAGTTCAGGCAGGTTGACTCGGTTGAGTGCGAGGAGTTTGTCGCTGGTCGTGGACTTGACTATGAAGAAGGGAGTTCGCCATCCCTGAACAAATTGGTCGGGAGCTGGAGCCGTTCCCCTAACGAGGCCATGGCAGGCAGAAACCAGTCAGTATGTATCCATGGGAGGGCAGGTCGTGGTGGCTGACCAGGGCGCTTGCGCTAGCTGAAGCAACGCCTTGGTGCCGCACGGGCCGTGCCGCTGCGCCAAATCTCTAGGCCCGTGACAAATGGTATCAGAGCAGGACTTGGGGTAAAGCACGGTGGGGTGCCCCTTTATCGATCTGGGAGGGGTCTGAGGATGAAGACGGTGCATTAAAGTTACGTCTATGTGGAGGAATCAATGCAATTGGGGGGAGAGCCTCCATTTCCCTAGGAAGAGGCTTCCGTTGAAGTTGCGCACTGGAGGGCCGAAGGGCCGCGCGCACCAAAGTTCGTGATTAGTCCTTGGGTGATGCAAACCGTGGTGAAGGGCGAGCATCAAGTCGGCAGGAGGCCCTTGCTTGCTTGGGATGTCGCGGAGGCGGCATGACGGAGAAGAGTCATGTCCTTGAGGAGTGGACGTCCCCTTGGTCCAAGGCCTATCATTGGGCGAGTGCAGTGCAGGGAGCTGCACAAGGAAGCGATGGTGGGAAGGCGAGCATACCTCTTGGAGGCAGACTTTGGAAGGGAGTGGACGCAGTAGTGAAGCGCCGCATTGCGATGAGGGCGTCGCAGGATTTGGGTGGGGGAGAATGTCACGAAGTGATTCCTAAGACGCTTGGAGGATGGAAGACACGCATGCTGGTTGGCAAAGAGCAGAGTTTGACTGGGAATGGTTCCAAGAAAGGGGCGTGCAGGAGCACAGGATGGTACCTCTTCAGAGTTCAGGCAGGTCGACTTGGTTGAGTGTGAGGAGCTTGTTGCTGGTCGTGGACTTGACTATGAAGAAGGGAGTTGGCCATCCCTGCACAAACTAGTCGGGAGTTGGAGCCATTCCCCTGATGAGGCCATGGCAGGCCGAAACCAGTAAGCATGTATCCATGGGAGGGCAGGTCGTGGTGGCTGATCAGGGCGCTTGCGCTAGCTGAAGTAACGCCTTGGTGCCGCACGGGCCGTGCCGTTACGCCAAATCTCTAGGCCCGTGATAATAAGCTCAATAGGAATTGTCTAACACACACTTCTTATGATCCTGTAAATTCACATAAGGAATATAGTACAAGTAAGTGGGGTCATGCCTCGGGAAAAACAAGCAAAACAACGATAATACCAACAATGCATACTCAAGTCGTTTAACCACCAAATGTACAATATATACCAATGCAATGTCATGCCATGCAACGTCGCTCCTCATTTCCGAAACGATACCGTTTCAATCCTCCAAATCGTTAATGCAATCCGACCCAAGGCACCTCCAAGGCGTCAAGAAGGAAGGGTTGGCTAGCTTTCCCCGACCACATGGCACCTCCATGGCATCGTCTGGGCCTAGGTAACTCAACCACACTAGAGTCTCTCTTTAACCCCCCCTCTAGATCACACTAACACTACGGACCACTAGGCGCCTCTTAGGCGTCCGGGTTTTCACAACACTTTTCAAAAAAATTTCCCCAAAAATAATTTCATTTGTTTTTAAAACAAACTTTTCCCTTTTTACTTTCCCAATAATAAAGCATGAACTATGCAAATTCTTTAATGCCATGACAATATAGAAATTTCCTACATTCATCAACATCATTCAAGCATACTTAAAATATGAATTCCCACACAATATCACATTCTCATACTTTCTAAATCATGACATTTTGCATACTTTCAATTAGCAAATCCAACAACTTAAATAGATAAAGCATAAAATATAATAATTCATTTTCATAATTACTACATCACTTTTCATAACAATTTGAAAACATAAGCATATAATACATCAACACTAAATATGTTTATTCACCATAAAAGGTTTAATCATATTTCTAAACTCACTTAACACATAGCATGCCTTTATCACTTAAATACCAACAACCACAACAAACATAATCAAGAAAAATTAAATTTAAGCATGCTTAAAGTCTAATTAAAAGAAAACTTTACAAGAAATCTAAGAAATTATATATTAGAGCACCCCTACCTCAAAGGATGCAAAAACCCCAATTCCAAGCCTAATTTTTGAAAATTCTATGGTTGGCCAAAAATGAAATTGCTTACATCAACTTGAAGATTTCGCCGAGCTTTCCGTTTTGCTGCAAACGGCACCAAAAATCTCTCAAAAATGAGAGAGAAAACAAAGTCTCAAGCTTGAAGTAAAAAGAAAAAGAAAAAGAAATGAAAATGAGGGAGATGGAGCTTTTACGGGGAAAGAGAAATAAAAGATCAAATGGCCTCTTGGCCATACAAATGTGCATTAGTGGTGGGTCTCACCAAGAAAAATCCAACTTTGACTTTTTTTTTTCTTTTTTTTTTTTTAAAAAAAAAAATTACTACAACACATATATATATAAATTTATAAAAATCACAAACATTACATTATCGTTCTACCAAACACCAATTGCTGACAATCCTCTAACTTTGCGACTCCCCGTCCAACAACAACTTGACCTCAGATTTATGCTTGATATCTGTAGAAGAGTAGCAAGTAGATCAGACAACACTCCTTGAATGCTCCAACCCTTTCAAAATGTGATCGCTTTTACTTCTGTTCTTCAATATATGAATTCGATGTAGAAGTAGATCTGATTTTTTCTGATCGTCGTAGATGCAACTATATGATCACGATCAAGATTTTGAACATCACAACTCTAAACTCACTATGTATTTATGTGTATGTGTTCTAGAGAGATAACAGATAAATCTCTTGGATTTTCTGCAAGAATAATCTTCCTAAGGCTTTTACGAATAATGAATTTGTAATGCTAAAGCCATGAATAACCTAAATGTGTATCAAGGTTTATACAGAGGTTTTCAAAGTCCTATTCCTTCTGAAAATAAATGAAATTTCGTGTATAGGACTTGGAAGGAAATTGGAATAAAAAAAGAAACAATCAGAAACAGGAAACTGAAAGTTCAAATGCTGTCAGGACATCTGGAACCGGTTTTGAATATGCGGTCCCAATTTCCAAAGTACAAAATTGTTTTCTCTCGAATCTTAGCTTCTTGAACCAGTTCCCACATCTAAGTACCAGTTCTCACTTGACATAATCCAATTTGGACTTGGATTTTCTGTTTTTGGTAATTCTTGAAAATATATCTTATAGGTATTTGTATCCTAAATGGGAAACAATTTTCTAATGTGTTGTTCTTTTCTTTTCGACTTCTGAACAATCTTGCAGTCGATATCGATCTTGATATAGTAACTTGAAATTACAACTTGATTAGGACTTGTTTTGTTACCGAAATTAACTAATTACAAAAATATATCTCACAATGTCCTTTAATGTATTTTTTTTTTAATAAAAAAACCTTTTTAATTTTTTTAAAATAGAACTTTAAGAAATTTTTTTTAAATACACACCATTAAATTAAGTTATAATATGAACATGCTCCTTAATGAAAATTTAAGGAAAATTAGGTTGTCTTAAAATGATTTTCATTTTAGGTTTTTCTTTTCTTCTTAATATTTTTCTAAAAAAGTTAAGAAAATTTTATAAATTGTTTCAAAATATTTTCATTTTTTTATAGATGCACCATTAAATAAAGTTTGGAAAAATTTTAACACCACTATGCCGAATGAGTTATTTGTATTAATTTTAATTTTTTATTAAGGAAAATCATTTAAAAAAAAATTATATTAAGGGCATTTTCATCATTCTAACATAACTTTGCAACAAATTGGATACTTAGATGGTATTATATCTTCTTCTTCTTTTCTCTATTTTTTTTTTCCTGCAGATGTTTTCTTGCCATAAATTGAAAGTAGATTTTACGCAATTTGCCCTTAAAAATTGTAGGATATAGGAGAAGCACAACTGAGGAAAATATGCTCATTTTCTGATGTAATGGAAAATAAAATAACCTCTTTTCAAATTGATACACAGTTTCATTTTATGGCAAAATAAACCATGTGACGAATATTTTAATTCTGTCTCACGAGAATGAAAATAGTAACACTTAATAATAAAAGCATAAGATCACAATGAACCTTTTAGGACCAATCAAATGGTTAAAAGCTTATACATGAAGAAGTATCTAAATGACAATGAAGTTACAAGCAGTATTGCATTTGTCTTATGGGCTCACATCATTATGTGGTTTATCATTTTCCCACCATTTTTTAATTATGATTCCCTGTTGTCTTAAACTCTCTGTTCAACTAATCTGAGTATCCTCCTTTAAACTCAATAACTGACTAAGAAAAAAAAAAAAAAAAAAACTATCACAACAAAGATTTACGTGATTCCACTTATAATCTAAATCTATGGTAAAGATGGTGAAAAGTTTTCATTGTGAACTTGTGAAGAAGAAACTGAGATTATTGTGATACTCCTCGATTCTAGAGTCACGGGTAATCAAGTCCGAGCACAGACTCGAGGAATACCAAACAATCAATATGTAAACAAATAGGAATAAAATAAAAATAAAAACTGCATTAATAATAAAGAATTAGTGGACCCCTAATAATTCCAATTGATAAATAAATTTACAGAATAAAAATCCAAAACTAAAATAAGAAAAGAAATCCTATGTAGTCGGAAGAGTGAGTGTCTGTATTTGCATCAACACGATCCAACTCTAAGCCTGGTACTGTCGAACACCTGAAAAATAATAGAGTGGGTCAGGCCCACATGCAAGTCCTGATCTACTACGATCCAAACAGTAATCCGATACGCAGATACATCCTAGAAAGACTCAACAATATCTAGAGTAGTCCATATATGTATATATAGTACACACTATAGGACGCTCGCTAGTCCAGTAGGTCTGTCTCAGCCTGAATAGAAGGTAACATGCAAATATGCACCCTAAGGTGGGCATGAGTACCTAGACCTATCAGGGAACAACACCTATGTCCAGTTATCCATCCTAGGCGATATACGCGCCCTAACCATGGTCCTAAGACTCAAGCTCATACCATTGCACATATAATAAATATATAAAGTCCGTACTCCTCCTAATACAGAATATCATCCATCTGTGTAGTGGTCTGATATTTGTATAAAAATAAATCCATTCTAAAACCATAGTAGATCATTCAATTCACAATTGATATGACACATGTAGGTGATGGACTTAACCTTTATGGTTAATCTATACCTGAATCCAAATTGGGTCAGACTTAGTGTTTTGAACTAATCCATTCCCATTATAGGTAGGTTTTAGTGTTTTGAACTAAGCCATCCCTAATATGACACCGTCCCATACCGGTTCATATACATCCATATAAGTGGGACTTAACCTTTTTATGGTTAATCCAACTCATTCCAAATTAGGTAGGACTTAGTGCTTGAACTAATCCTTACCTAGTATGTCACCGTCCCATACCGGTACATACAATCCTCCAGTTAACATAGTTGATAAATCAATATTAAATAACCATCAACCATTATACATAATATGCACAAGACAAGTTAATTCATGTACATAAATATTAGACATTTAATGCAGAGCCTAAAATCCAACTCCAATAATGTAAATTGATATATAATTTGCACACATTTACATTCTCCAACATAATCCCTGAATTGATACATTTTAGTACCATTTAAGTATCAAATAAATTCAAATTAAGCATAAGGAAAATTAGTTAATTCCCAATACTTCAAATACTATAGAAATATGATTTATATGTATATTTAAATCATACATAACAACCTTGCCAAGCTCCGGTATATAAACCTACCAAATCCTCCAATATAATCTATAAATTGATACAGTTAATAGAAATTTAAGTATCAATTAAACCCAACCTAAGTATAGTTGATTTCTAATTAATTCACCATACTTAACACTGTGGAAAAATACAATTTTACCCAATTAAATCATCCATACGACTTGTTAAGTTCCAGTGGATACAACAGTGTACACTACACTAAGTTTCCCTTAGACTTTTTATTTCTCCCTCAATTAATCCCAGTTTAAATTAATGTTCCTAAAGACTAAGTTTAGGTTTAAAATAGTTCCATACAGTGTTTAAAATAATTTAAACGAAGTCCTAATACACTGCACAGTCAAAACACGTACAAAATCACACAGTAATGCAATTTCTGGGCAAGAGCAGGCTCCAAAATTTGAGAGCCTGCTCTATTTAAAGGGAGAGCCGGCTCTAGGGCTGCAAGAGCCGGCTCCCCCATCCTTGGGAGCCGGCTCTAAGAGTAGGAGGAGCCTGCTCTTCCTCTCTTAGATGCCGTCGTCTGTTTTTGCATCTTCTTCTCCAACTCCGGTGATTACAGAGCCTCTGTGGTATGTTCTAATTCTTATTCCAGGTTCAATATTAGTCCTAAACAAGTTTAAACCACTAAGATCCAACCCTAACATGTGTAGGAACACAAGTTCTAAAGCAACAACTACAACACCTCTGTTAACCAATTTTAAGCAAGCTGCGACAGATTTAATTCAGATTAATTTGATGCAATTAAATATTGTTCTAAGCACCTGTTCTAGAGTTCAAACTCAGTCCTAGATTAATTACTAGGCAACCATACGAATCGTTGATCTCAATTAAACAAGAAAAATAAACATGTTATAAGAGAAACCAACTAACAGAAACCTAAAGAATTTTGGTATAACAGTTCCATGCAACGAAGTTAATTATCAGTTTAAACATGCATAATAGATTGTTTAAGCATTAGTTTAATCCCTGGAGTCTTTCTAAGCATGCACAGAACACGAATTAACGGGAAAGAATAGAACAAAACTTGCCTTTGAAACTTAAACTTGCAAAGCTAATCCCACGTCTCTGAGTGTTAAACCACCCTTGCTGCTCCTATTGTAGTCTAGTAACACATACCAAACTTCCCTCTGTGATTCTGTTTTGTGAACCACCCAACCTCCCACTCCGGTTCTCCCTGTATCTCTCTGGTTTTCACTACCAATTTAGGGCTCTGTTTGTGGTTTACAGAACGTAGTTTATTTTGTTCTTCAAACCCTAAACCATATCTTGCTTTATATTTATAGGTGTATATGAATACCTTAGTCCACGAATAATCAGAGACTAAGCCCTAATCCCCATCCTAATCGGCCCATGAACTATCTCAGTTCTAATTTACGGCGGCTCACTATACAACCTTCGTAACCCTATTGTTTAACTAACGTATTGTTTTAAAACAATTCATTTACTTAATTTCCATAATTAAATAACTACATCAAATAACTTAAGTCAAATAAAACGAAGATGCAACTAAACCAAAAAGAAGCCAATTAATTCAAATAAAACAATTAACTCAATCAAATTATTCAAGTAATTAATTAAAACAAATTTAAGTAAATCATTTATTTAAAAATAAATACACACAAATTCACACTTAATCAATTAAACAAATCAAAACACATAGCTCACATATTAAAAATGCAATAAAACTCAAAATTATCAAAATTAAATTCCCATTCTATCCTTTTGGAAACTAGGGGTATTACAATTATGGTTTTCGAAACTCTCATATAATGGAAAGGATTATCTGAAAAAATTGAAGGCAAACCCTTTTAAAAAAATTTTATGAAATCATTTGATGCCAATCTAGATATTTTTTTATACTTTATATTGAAAGAAACTATCGAGTCCAAAGAGATCGTATTACCTCCAGCCATGAAATCAGTTTGATTAATGCCTGCAAAACAAATTTGGAAATCCTAATGATGTTCACGCCTATAAAAATCTTTATGCGTGTACTTGATGGAGACAACACAGACTGCTTTTGTTAGGCATGGGACCTCTATAAGGATTCTGTATGAATGAAACGAGATAGAGCAATCCATCATGCTAACCTTGTTTTAAACTAATCAGATGATAACCACCATCAACTTCCCACAACCACGTTGTTGTAACTTCCCACAACGTGTAACGTTGTGTCAGACGCAGTGGATTAGAACATAAATGTATTGTGGCAATATAGGCCACACACGTGTTATAAATATACGTGTCTAACATTCTCCCACTTGGTCAATATTGACACACTTACTTTCTTTATAGGTTTGAGAACTAAAACTTTATCTAAAGAATTTAAGTGTATAAAATCATGGCGGAAATCACACTCTATATATGAGTGTTACCTTCCATGTATCATTATATCACTGTCTTTCTTTAGATAAATATCTTTATGTTGTAGTACTTTATAAATAGTTATTTCAAGAAAAACTATTCAAAGAAGTTAACTTTATTGTCCCAATGGACTATCTGTATGAATAAGCTCCTATAAGCCTATTCTGAGGTCCTACTTTATTATCCAAAAAGATAATTTGTCATTTATAAACTTTATGTATACTTCCTTAAAAATGACAAATAAATACTAAGAATCATCAGAACATAAATGCAATTGCAAACTTTAAAGTGTCTTAGTAAATCAAACACAAGATATATCAATAAGCCCCATATGTCCTACACTTCCTTATACAATTTGGGTGGCAAACCCTTTGTCATAGGATCTGCGACCATTGACCTTGTTCCTATGTAATCTACTAACACTTGATAATTCTGAAATTTTTCTTTAACAACAAGGAACTTTATGTCAATCCACCTGTTTAAACTCCCACTTGTATTGTTGTTGCAGAAACGAACCGCAGCGGAATTATCATAATAGATTCTCAATGGCTTAGAGATGGAATCCACAATTTTAAGACCTGTGATAAAATTTCGTAACCATAAGGCTTGTCTTGTAGCCTCATGACATGCTACGTACTTCGCCTCCATAGTAGATGAAATAATTGATTTCTGTTTTAAGCTTTTCCACGAGATATCTCCTCCTGTAAAGAGGAATACATATCCTGATGTTGACTTTCGAAAGTCAATCCATCCTCCAAAATCAGAATTAGAATATCCAACCACTTCCAAAAGATCTGATCTTTTATATGTCAGCATGTAATCCTTTGTCCTTTGTAGATATCACATCACTTTCTTTGCAGCTCGCCAATGATCCATTCCTGAATTACTTTGGTATCTGCCTAACATTCCTACTGCAAATGCAATGTCTGGTCTAGTGCATACTTGTACATACATTAGATGTCCTACTGCAGATGCATAAGGAATGACTTCCATCTCTTCCCTTTCTAAATCATTTCTTGGGCACTGATTTAGATTGAATTTGTCACCCTTGACAATAGGAGCAACACTTGAAACACAATCCAACTTTCAAAATCTTTCTAAAACTTTATTGATATAGGCCTTTTGGGATAATCCAATCAATCCTTAGGATCTATCCCTATAAATTTCTATGCCAATGACATAGGATGCTTCACCCATATCTTTCATATCAAAATTTTTAGAGAAAAATTCTTTAACTTCATGTAGCAACCCTAAGTTGCTACTAGCAAGCAAAATATCATCCACATATAGGATCAAAAGAATAAACTTACTCCCACTAACCTTAAGGTATATACATTGATCAACGATGTTCTCTTTAAACCCAAAAGAAGAGATAGCATCATGAAATTTGTAATACCACTGACGTGAAGCTTGTTTCAACCCATATATGGATTTCTTGAGTTTGCAAACCATATTGTTTTCTTTATCCGAATGAAAACCTTCAGGTTGTTTCATGTATATCTCCTCATTTAAGTCCCCATTAAGAAATGTCGTTTTCACATCCATTTGATGTAACTCTAAATCAAAATGAGCTACCAATGTCATGATAATACGAAGAGAATCCTTTGTAGAAATGGGAGAAAATATATCATGGTAATCAATGCCTTCCCTTTGGGTATACCCTTTGGCTACAAGTCTGGCTTTATATCGTTCAATCTTGCCTTTTGGGTCTCTTTTAGTCTTATAAACCCATTTACAGCCAACTGCATTAGCCCCTTCTGGCAATTGAACCAAATCCCAGACTTGATTTTTAGCCATATATTCTAGTTCCTTTACATGCATCATACCATAACCTTGAATTTTCTCCACTCATGACTTGTGAAAACGTAATTGGGTCTTTATCAATTCCAATATCATGGTCAATTTCTTGTAGATATACAACATAATCTAAGGGGATTGCAGGTTTTCTTACTCTTGAGGACTTTCTTAACTCTATATGTTCATTTATAACAGGTTCATTAACAACAGGATTCTCGTGGGTAGCAACTTCTTAATTTACTTGTTATTCCATAATAACATCTTGAGAAATGTCTTGAAATACAAGTAAAGGTTCTTTAGTCACAAGTCTAACAACCAAATCCCGTGTTTCCTCAAAAATTAAATTTCGAGGTTGTCCACTCCCATTAATGTCAACATCCTCAAGAAACCTAGCATTTCTCGCCTCAACAATAATGGGTTTATGCGAAGGACAATAAAACTTGAACCCCTTGGACTTTTCTGCATAACCAATAAAAAACTCACTTATTGTCTTTAAGTCTAACTTTTTCTCTATAGGATTGTACACCCTGACCTCAACTAGACAACCCCATATGTGTAAGTGTCCTAAACTTGGTTTCCAACCATTCCATAACTCAAAGGGTGTTTTTGGAACCGATTTGGTTGGAACCCTGTTTAAGATATACACAGTGGTTTTTAAGGCCTCACTCCATAAAGATAAAAGGAGAGAAGAATTACTAATCATACTTCTTACCATGTCCATTAGCGTTCGATTCCTTCTTTATGCTACATCATTTTGTTCTGGTATGTCTGGCATCGAATATTGTGCTATAATGCCATTCTCCATAAGGATTTTTGCAAATGGACCTGGTCTTTGTCCTTGTTTTGTATATCTACCATAATATTCTCCTCCTCTATCCGATCACACTATCTTGATTTGTTTTTTCCTTTTTTTCTTTACCTCCACCTTATATGATTTAAAAGCATCAAGTGCTTCACTTTTATCATTTAGAAGGTAAAGATACATAAAACGTGTGCAATCGTCAATAAAGGTGACAAAATATTTTTGACCATTGAAACATAAAATTTGAAAAGGTTCACATATATCAGTGTGTATGATCTCTAAAACTTGAGAATTCCTTCTGGCACCCTTATTGGTTTTGTTAGTCTGCTTACCCTTTATGCAGTCCACACAAATACCAAAATCAGAAAAATCAAGAGTATCAAGTACTCCATCATTTACTAATCTTTTAATTCTTTGTAAGGAGATATGTCCTAATCTCCTGCGCCATAATGAAGAAGATTTCGCTGTTTTAGCCTTACGCTTGATGCCAATATTTCCATGCAAGGTTAAGTGGTTATGGTCAATATTAAGGTTTAAATCTAATTTATATAAACCATCAACCAAAATACCATTACCAATAACAACAAAATCTTTTACAATACTTAAAGAAGTATTAAAGAAATTAAAACTAAAACAAAATCCAACAAGTTTCGAAATAGAATTCAAAATTTTTAAAAAAGTTGGAAAATAAAAAGTTCTTTCAAGTTCTAATGTAGAGCCAGATGGTAATGTGAGTCTGTAGGTTCTAACCGCCTCCATATGTGAACTCATCTTGTTTCTCGAATAGATGAAACATTCACTTTTCGTCGGTCTCTTTAGGTTGATTGAACCCTACATGGTATTGGCAATGTGAATTGTAGAACCAGAATCAATCCACCAAGCATCATTAAATGTATTAACTACATTTGATTCATAACACACAAAGGAAAAGAGATTACCCTTTTTAAGTAGCCAAGCCTTATACTTTGGACATTCCTTTTTCATGTGCCCTTTCTTTTTGCAGAAGAAGCATTTGATGGTACCCTTATCGTCAACTTTGCTAGTTGATGCATTCCCCTTCTTCTTAAATTGCACACCCTTTTTGATATATCCCTTTCCATGAGTCGCTAGATGAACACTTTCTAAGTCCTCCTGATTTAATCTCCCCTCATCTTGAACACACATGGTAAACAATTCATTAACTGACCATTTTTCCTTATATGTGTTATAAGAAATCTTGAATGGCCCATATTCAGCAGGCAGGGAGTTGAGTATAAATTGGACAAGGAATGTCTCTGAAAAGGTAAACTCCAATTAGTTCATTTTGGTAGCTATATCTCTCATTTCCATAATATGTTCACGAACCCCTTTATCACCCAAATGCTTCATTGTTGATAATTTGGTCATTAGGGTGCCAGCCAATGCTTTATCGGAACTTACAAACTGTTGTTCAATTGCTGTCATGTATTCTTTTGCCTTAGTACATTCATGAATTGAACTCCTTATGTTTTTCCCAATATGACTTTTAATGAGACATATACTTAAGCGATTTGATCGCTCCGACCTCTCATAAGAAGCCCTTTCACTTGGCGTACTTGATTCCGTGGGGATGGGTGGTTCATCCACACGAAGTGCCAAATTAATGTCCATACACCCCAATGTTAGAAGGATTTTCTCCTTCTAATCCGAATAATTATCACTAGTTAAAAATGGAATATGAGATGAACCAATATTAACAGAACCAGATATAATTACTGCAAAAAGAAAACATGCCAAACATTACTCTACTATACAATAAACTTTATTGAAATTCTTAACCCACGTTAAAAATTTCATATCAAAACAATGTGTCATTATAACCTTCCTGTGGGTAGAGATTTTAATACACTAAAGTTTTGAAAAATATAACCATAATGGAATAAAATATTCTTTACTGGCATTAAACTGATAATGATATAGTCCTGTGGGCATTTGTATTCATTGCCAGTTTAATTCCATATCCCCTGTTTTTTTTTTTTTTTTTGTTTATCCACGTTCATTCATAAACAATGATTATTTCCCTGTTTGGCAAAATAAAACACTTTTTATGAATGAACTATAACCTTTTAATGCATAATCTTTATGTGATATATATATCATATATTAAAACTTTTTTTATTTTTTTATTTTTATTTTATATCACAAAATCAACAACCAAAGGTGCTGTGGCTACTCTCTGGTTAAAAAATACACATTAAAATAGTAGTAATACTCATACTTTAATAAACTGCATGTATGAAAATATATTGGACATGAAATTTTTTAAAAAAGCAGTAACTGTACAATTCTGGAGTATTCTTCATTTGTATAGAAATTTTCAAAACTATACAACTCTAAAGTATTCTGTATAAATACAAATTCATTATAAAACAAATCTTTATGGTCTTATGATGAGATTCACCCTTTTTTAAAGCAGTCATGAAACCGCTCGGGTCTGAATCACTTTTACCATAAAAAAGGCCAACGTTGTTCCCATTGTATAAATTCACGATGACATTCTCCCATATTTAAAGCAGTCGTTAAACCGTTCGGGTCTGAACACTTTATTCATCGCAATCCTTATGGGTGTAGTATTTTACCACTTCATTCCCGCCAACGTAACCAAATGATAAAACAGTACCGGAAAGATATTGCAGACAGAAACACACCAAAAATAATACAGAACAAATAGAACACAAATAAAATATTACAGGCCAAAAAGACAATGGCGACATAGCCGCTAAACAAATATTTCATTTTGGCCTGTAATATACGTAGATTTGATACGTGTTATGTTTTAAGTTACTTTATAATTTTATGGTAACTTAAGTATTATTGGATAATCCATTAATAAATAATGGCATGGGTATAATTTATTTATTTAATAAAGATATACATAAATTATATACGTAACAGATTTTACTTACCTTTTTAATATTTTAATATATATATATTTTTAAGTTGACTTGGATTGGGAAAAGGGTTAGGGTTATTTAATTTATCCTATAAATATATAGTTATAGGTTGTAAAAGGGAGTTAGAAATATTCACGTGATATATTCTAGAGAGAGAGAGTTAGAGAGGGAAAGAGGAAAAAAAACCCTGTAGAGAGAAGATCAAGGAAGAAGAAATTTAACTTTCTATCCGAAAATTTAAGGCAAGTTCTTCTTCTATCTCTTTTCCTTTGATTCGTGTTTCTATGCATGCCTAGGAAATTCCATGATTTATTAAACACATAAAATTAAATAATTAGGCATGTTTAATTGGATTAGAACATAGGTTTTATGAAATTGGTTTATATCTGTTCTTGTGTTATGAATTGATAAATGCATGATTTTGATTTGATTTCCGGTGTGAATTTTATATTTTTACATTATGTATTTTTTTCATATTTGTGAAATGATGGAACGTAGAAACATGCCTAGGATTCCTGAACATTAAATAGGAACTAGGTTTGGCTTTAAATAAATTTAAATAGACTCAATCATAATGATGCTTGTTATTTGAATGTTTTAAACAAACGAATGAATTTAATCTTTTAATATGTTTTAGCAATTGAGATTAAATGTGTAGGATGAATTGAATATGGAGAATGCTTATTTGACGGTATAATAAAATATCATCATATGTATAAGATTCAGTTTATGTAGGACATATGATATAGGAAACTTAAATAAATAATAAGTCATTCCTATTTTGTGATAACTTGATATCATATTATCATAGTTATTTCTGGATTGTTTGATGTATTTCCTTAATCGTTACATTAATTATTGGATTGTGTGGTTTAATGCACCGGTATGGGACGGTGGCATTCTAGGGACGGATTAATTTATCAGTTAAGTCCTACCTATTTTATATAAGGGAATGGATTAACTAAAATGTTAAGTCCTACTTATATTCAAGTCAGGTCAGCTGAACAAGTTGAATGACTTATGGAGGATTAATTTATTATATAAGGGAATTGATTAACTAAAATGTTAAGTCCTACTTATATTCAAGTCAGGTCAGCTGAACAAGTTGAATGACTTATGGAGGATTAATTTATACTGAATAGGATAGTTACTAGATTATATATATATAAGTATGATGCCATGATATGAGCTTGAGTCTCAGGATCAGTGGTTAGGGTGTGTATATCGCCAGGGATGTGTAGCTAGATATAGTGTAGTTGTGTACCCTGGTAGGTCTAGGTACTCATGCACACTATATGTGCGTTTTGCATGTTGCCTACTATTCAGTTTGAGATAACCCTATAGTCTAGTGAGGTTCCTTTAGTGTGTATATATATATATACGGATTACTAGTTACTGTTGGATTGACTAGGATGTATACGTGTATCAGATCTCTGCTTGGACTGTAGTAGAGTAGAACTTGTTTGTGGGCCTGACTCACCATTATTTTTCAGGTGTTCGTCAGGAGTAGAGATTGTTCGTGCTGAGCGGGGATCAGTCTACTTCATTCTTCCGATGCTACATAGGAGTTCCTTTATGATTCAGTTTCCTGATTTAGACAGTTATTGCTGTCATTTGTTTAGTTTGGATTTTCTAGGGGTCCACACAG
Source organism: Cornus florida (assembly GCF_030987335.1). Taxonomy (NCBI): domain Eukaryota; kingdom Viridiplantae; phylum Streptophyta; class Magnoliopsida; order Cornales; family Cornaceae; genus Cornus; species Cornus florida. The sequence goes on along the minus strand of NW_026775581.1, from coordinate 83,987,205 downwards.
TATGGATTCCCGAGTTGTATTTTGGAGGATCAGTTGTATCAGAAAAGTTTATTAATTAATGGAAATATATTTTGAGGTTTATTATTAGATTATCATTTTAGTTTCTTGTCAGCATTTTATTTATTCTTCTTTATTCTTTTGTACTCTGTGTTCGTTTATTATCAATTTGTTTTGATATCCTCGGGTATTCGGGCGTGGGCCTGGTCAACTTGCATTCGGAAATCCGAGGGTATCACAGTTGGTATCAGAGCCTGACCCAGCCGGAAGTGTGCCGACGGGGATGTCGGGCCTCCAAGGGGGGTGGATTGTGATGACCTTGTGGGCGGGTGTGTCGTGGGCATTACAAATGGTATCAGAGCCTGACCCAGCCGGAAGTGTGTCGACGGGGACGTCGGGCCTCCAAGGGGGGTAGATTGTGATGACCTTGTGGGCGGGTGTGCCGTGGGCGGGTGCGAGAGACACTGTCAGGCTATCACACTGGCGAGCTACGGGTGCACAGACCCATATCGCCTGGGTAGAGAAAATGTGAAGTGCTTATATGTAAGTGTGTCATCTTCAATTGGTATGAGGCCTTTTGGGGTAAAGCTCAAGAGCAAAACCGTGAGGGCTCAGGCCCAAAGCGAACAATATCATACCATGTGGTGGAGTGGGTCGTTACATCGTATTACCTCCAGCCATGAAATCAGTTTGATTAATGCCTGCAAAACAAATTTGGAAATCCTAATGATGTTCACGCCTATACAAATCTTTATGCGTGTACTTGATGGAGACAACACAGACTACTTTTGTTAGGCATGGGACCTCTGTAAGGATTTTGTATGAATGAAACGAGAGAGAGCAATCCATCATGCTAACCCTTATTTTAAACTAATCAGATGATAACCACCATCAACTTCCCACAACCACGCTGCTGTAACTTCCCACAACGTGTAACGTTGTGTCAAACGCAGTGGATTAGAATATAAATGTATTGTGGCAATATAGGCCACACACGTGTTATAAATATACATGTCTAACATATATCAGTTGAGAGTCAACCGAATTGGGTTCATGTTCTCATCAGTACTTCTAATTTTGGCAATTCAATAGTGACCCTCATTATTGAAATAGTTATCAGAATAGAAACTTCAATAACAGTTTTACCACTAAGGCAGAGGTTACAAGAAATTGGGTGCAAAACAAAATTCATTATTATGAGGAGTGCTAAGCATAGTCGCGCAACCTGTGAACCCCATTGTTGGATCCATAAGATTGCACAATGGCGATTATTCTTAGCATTTTCTCTTATGACTGAAGCTGAGGATGTTGAGATTTTATCTCATAGTACAGCTGTAGGATTGAATTATTTACTCATTGATTTAGGGCTAATTGGTAGGTAATTAGTTACCTATTTTAGTTAAATTCGATTCTATAAATTGAGTATAACACCGTCAATGAATGGATCGAATACAGTTTTTAATTCTCATATTCTATCTATCGTTGAATTTTAAGATGGTATTTTTGAATCTCTTTGAATTTTTATGTGAATTCACAGACCCATACACCCATACATTCACATACCCATGCACATACACATATACATACATTCAGACCCATACCCAAACACATACAATCACCATAAACCCGATTCACAGACCCATACCCGTTGTTGAACCGCTGCCGGAGAACCATTGACTCTTGCAGCTATCCTAGATCTGTTGAACCGCTGCCGGTGATCTTCCATCGACGACGACGCTGCCGAACCGCTGCACCGTCCATTGCCATTCGCCGATCTGAATTGGATTTGGACCCACGGCACCGATATGCGGACGACCCATCATGTTCGTTAACTTCGTTGCTGCCGTCGCCGGATCTGCAGTCGTTATCACTGCCGTCGTTCATCAGTCGGCTGTTTATAGCAGCCCATCACGGCCGAAGCCGCGATTCAGCCACCGCCCGCCATTGTAATCACAGCCGAACCAGTCACCTCTCTGCTACCGAACCGAACCGAGCCTCCTCTCCGCTACCGCGTCTGCACCGCTGCACCAGATTCATCGTCGCCGGTAGGTTGTTTGATAATTCCTGATTCATCGTCACTACAAGCCGCTGCTCTCACCCATTTTCCTTGCTTCACCAGAGACACATCACCCTGTTAAGGCCTTCGGATTGGCAGCTAAAAACACATCTGGTGTCCTCTCTCCATTTAAATTATCCAGAAGGGCCGCGGCTAAGAAAGACGTGGTGTTCAAAGTGTTGTACTGTGGGATTTGTCACTTCGATCTTCACTGTGTTAAGAGAGACATCAATTGCCATTTTCATTGCTTTGGTAGAGTGAAAAACGGGTGGTAATGGCGAAATCACCAGAGACATAGTCCCTTACGGATCAAGAACCAAAAGTTCATCGGTCACTGCAGCCCGACTAATAGTCCCTTAACAGAGATGCGGTTCTTTGATTTTTTTATAACAATATATAAAATAATATATATATATATATATATATATATATATATATATATATATATTTATTTATTTAAAAAAAAAATGAGTGGAAATTTTTTTGAGTCATTCGGAGCAGACAAGTCTACCTACAAATGCACTCATTGCAACCAGACTGGTTATACCTACAGTCGTTGTTTTAAACTTGTGGGATATTCGGAATGGTGGAAGAAAAATTCAACTAAGACCTCAACTGTAGCAATTGTTAAGACAATAGATATTGGTGGTAAGTTTTTCAATATTTCTACACCTGTTGCTAATAGTGCATGGATAATTGATTCTGGTGCTACAGATCATCTGACATTTGATCTTAGACATGTCTCACCTCTTAATTCATCCTCACACAAATTTGTTTCTACTGCCAATAAGACTTCAACCCCAGTTATTGGGGAAGGATATTTGACACTCACTGATAATCTACATTTAGATTCTGTTTTAGTTGTTCCATCTTTAGATTCTAATCTTTTGTCAGTTTCCCAAATAACTACAACTTTATCTTGTGTCGTCATTTTTTGGCCTGATTTTTGTGTGTTTAAGGACATCCAAACAAAGCAGACGATTGGTTGTGGTATTAGGCGAGAGAAACTATATTACTTGGACTTGATGTCCAAAAGTTCCAACAAGCTACGACAAGTATTGACAGTGGATGGTTCTGAGGGGGAGAAAAAGAAATCTAAAATCTGGCTGTGGCATCGACGTCTAGGGCATGCTTCCTTTGGTTATTTGAAAAAATTATTTCCTAGTTTGTTTGCAAAATTTGATGTTTCTAGTTTCCGTTATGATGTTTGTGAACTAGCAAAGAGCCATCGTGTTTCGTATCCATTATGTTTGCATAAAGGTCCACTTCCTTTTATGATTATACATTTTGATGTTTAGGGTCTGTCCAAAGTCCCTACTTTAGGTGGAGCCCATTGGTTTGTTACTTTTATTGATGACTATACCAAGATGACTTGGTTATGCTTGATGAAGTCCAAAGTTGAAGTGAACTTATTGTTTCAGAAGTTTCATAAAATGATTGAAACTCAATACGATGCACATGTTCAGGTTCTCCGTAGTGACAATGGTGGAGAATATCAGAGTTTTGACCTTCAGCAGTATTTGGAAGCACATGGAACTATTTCACAATTTTTCCATCCAACTTATCTTTAATGAAGAATCTATCTATTTTGACATGTTTCGTACGATCATGTTGAATTGGATTATGGGCAATATCATATGCTGCTTTATTATCACAATATAGTCGAATCGATTGTCCAAGTAGATAACCCAAATCCCGCAAGAGAAGTCTTAACCACAAAGTTTCACAAAGTCCAAACGCTATACATCTGAATTCAGCTTCTGCACTCGAGCGAGCAACTCTATGCACCAATTTGAGGGGGAGTATTGAGATTTTATCTCATAGTACAACTATAGGATTGAATTATTTACTCATTGATTTAGGGCTAATTGGTAGGTAATTAGTTACCTATTTTAACTAAATTCGATTCTATAAATTGAGTGTAACACCATCAATGAATGGATCAAATACAGTTTTTAATTCTCATATTCTATCATTGAATTTCAAGAGAGGAATCAATATCCGATTTAATTTAATTTTATCTAAATGCAAATCTATTCAAGTAACACTTGTTGTATAAACTAGATTTAACCCATCTAAACTTACTTTCAGAGCACCCAAGCAACAGACTAATAAAGGCTTTTTCAATTCAAGTCTAGAAGATCCTCAGTTGTATCATCTGTTATTGTGTCACTTATTTAACAAGCTCCATCATGTACCAATCTCCATCTGTGATATATATATATATATATCTCTTTCTCTCGTAGCAGTTAAGATCTAGAGGCTCTTGAGAAATCTCATTCAAGTTTATGGAACTATATTTGTGGAATTAGGACCCATGCATTTCAAACTGAATTCCAATTCTATGCTTATTTTAGAAAACCAAATAGTATAATGGGGAAGTGGAATCTCCATTTTCAATTTCAAAGCCTAAATCCCATTTAACTAAATGCATCTTAAAAATCCACCTGTTAAAAAATAATATATATATTTCACTAGTAAAATAAATAAATTACAATGCTCCAGCCTATAGTGTGCCATGTGTTAGGTTTTCTTGAATAAAACATAAAAGTTTTTAAAACTTCTTATTTTTTAAGAGGTGTGACCCCTTATGATTAGTTGTATTTATTGGCTGAGGGTGTAAAAATAATCTATAAATATATAGTTATTATAATAAATTATATACTTTTCTCCTTCAGATTTCTTTCTATTTAAAACCTCTATTCATTCAACTAAAATATTATATGTGTATGTGTGTGTGTATATATATACACACACTATATATATATTTGAGTTTATGGGCAACGTGACACTGCAAGACTTGGTGATCGTCACTCTGTTAACATGCGCATGGAGGATTTTGGAGGTGTATCTTGGAGTCTTTCATAATTGTCACAACCTGCACTTAGGGAGGTTGTAAAGGTTTTAAGACAGCGCAAATTGTGATACCCTCGGATTTCCGGATGCGGGTTGGCCAGGCCTACGCCCGATTACCCGAGGATGTCAAACCAATTAGCAATAAACGAACACAGAATACAAATAAGGAAACAGGAATAAATAAAAATTTGCTGAAAAGAAACTATAATGATAATCCAAATACTGAAACCTCAGAATAAAATTAAATTAATAAAGAATTATTCTGATACATCCAAATTCTCCATTTCTAATACAACTTAGGAATCCATCTGGTGGACCCCTACAAACTCCAACACTGAAATCATCAACTGAAGAACTCCACTGCTAAAACATGAAGAAACTCCTACGTCGTCGGAAGAATGAGAAGCCGTCTCTGCTCAGCATGAACAAGACCTAAGACATGGAACCGTCCGTTACCTGAAAAATAATAGTGGGTGAGTCCCATGAACAAGTTCTATCCTAATTACATTTCAAACAGAGACCCGATACGCAGATACATCCTAGATGTCTCAACTATATCTATATAGTCCGTAATAGATAAATATATATTCACACTACAGGACTCTCACTGAACTATGCTGAGGGTCTCAACCTGAATAGAAAGTAACATGCAATACGCACCTGAGTAGGCATGACTACCTAAGCCTAACAGGGTATATCTCAACCAACATAGCTAGCTACGCATCCTACTGCATATACGCACCCTAACCGTCGACTATGAGACTCAAGCTCAGATCGCGGTACCATAATTTATATATATAAATTCCATCCAAACCAACGTAGTGCCGCTCAACAGTTTGTTACCATGATACAACATAAAGTTAGGATTTAAGTGTTTTAATTAAATCCCTATCCATTTTACTACAAAAAATATAAACAACCATCTGTTATGTCGTTCAACTGTTTTAGTTGACAGGACATGCATCCATGTAGGAGTTAACTGTTTTAGTTAATCCATTCCGTATGTATGAAGGGGTAGGACTTAGCTTTTTGATCTAATCCATCCCTGATATATCACCATCCCATACCGATACATATAATGCAAATGATCCACAAATGATGCAACATTTTATACAGTACATCAAACACATCCATATAATCCAAATAGATAATAAACAGAATCTAAACAGTTCATCATCTATAATCCAAAATTCATCCATGTAACTAACAAGATAAGGTTTAATAGTTCATCAAGTTAATTATCCAGTATCCATCCAAGTAATTGATGAGACAAGATATAATAAATTCATCAATTCAAAGTGTAGTATATATCTACGTAACTAACAGAATGTAATTTACCTATTCTGCAATTAAAACTAAACCAACATCCATGTAAATTAACAGAAATTATATAATTAACTCTTCAATTCAATCCAAGAAAAACATAATGGAATCTAATATGTATAAGGTCGTACTATGCATCCAAAACAACCTTTAAAATCCTACTGCAGTTATTTAGTTTGCAAAACCAATGTAAGCAACTAAATATTTTACAACCGTCAACCGTGTGCGACATTTGCTTAAAACTTCCATACGGTGAATATTATTAACATATAGAGATAAATTATGCATTGTGGGTTAAATTTTAGCATAATCTAATGTTTGGGATCCATGGTACAATCCACTGAATTCTTAGACCCAGTTGAAACAATTAAATCCTCTCTATCCGTTACATCCGTGAACAGAATGCGACTTGTTTTAAATTTTACATTCCGTTTTAAGAAAACATTAGCATAACTAATTTGTTGCATACTAGGGCATTAGAACCTCATGAATTAATATTTAAAAAGCTCTCCCCACTCCAACACAGTTTAGAAAACCAAATTTGGACCCAAACAGTGCCCGAAAGTGACCAAAACTCTTTCGGATTGCAACCAAACGAAGACTAACCAATTGATCCTGCTCTAAAAAAATTGAGCAGGCTCTAAAACACCTTAGAGCCAGCTCCCTTGCCCTTGGAGCCGACTCAATGAAGGGGGGAGACGGCTCCCAACTTCCTGGAGCCGGCTCTCTCCTTCCTTGAGAGCCCAGTACCCTTCCAGCTTCGTTTCCGATCATCCACTCCGTCTCCGGTCTGTTCCTACCCTTCTATTCTTCCTTAAAATTGGTCTTACCAGTCTAATAAACATCCAATATCAATCCCAAGTCCTTAGTTTACACAGTAAGAATTAATACAGTGATTTAAATTAACACCAAATTTGTTTACTTTGAAACAGACAACGAATAACAGAGTTTCAAGTATATATTTTTTCAGACAATATGCACATATACAGATGATCCAATTAACATATACCAAGCATATAAGATTCAATTAATATTCAATTACAATCTTAGAGATCATTTAAGGATGCACAGAACACAGGCAAAGGGAGAGAGACAGAATAAAACTTGCCTTTGTAGTTTTGGTTTAAAACCTTTAACCATCCTCTGTCCAGACTTTCCGGTGACCTCTTGACTGTCGTCCACTCCTTTGTTGCCCTAGGTTCAACCCACAAGCAACACCTCTTCTTCCTCTCCTTGGTTTAGCCTTGGTTCTTGGCCGAAACCCTAATTCTCCTTCTCTCTGTTTTCTCTCAAAAACTCACTATTCGTGAAACAAAGTTCTACCACCCTCATACAGACTTATAACAGTAAATATATAGGAAATACTAAAACCTAGGTCCAATTGTAATTAGAGACAGAAACCGTAATTAACCCTAGTCGGCCAAACCGTAATTCCTAAAAGAATATAACCCTAAGTTCACATTATAATCAATAACTCTAATTTAATCCAATTAATTCATTTAAAAAACTAATAAACCAATAAACAATTTAAAACAATTAAAACAAGTAATTCAATTAAAAGAAATAAAAATACACTTAAATAACATCATTAACAAACCACATAATTTAAATACAATAATTAAAACAAAAATTTAATTTAAACAAATTAGTTAAACACACCTTTAATTAAATTCAACACAAACCATGAAATCATCTAAACACAAAACCACATAAGCTTCTCAAATTCAAAAATATAAAAATTAAATCCCAATTATATCCTTTTGAAACTAGGGGTATTACACAAACTGCGTGCCTCTCCATTATACAGGTTAGAAGTTTCTTTACTCTCTTGTTGATTTTATATATTTTACTGACCTATTACTTTAATATATTATTGTAGTATGATTAATATATTTATACTATATATATTGTAGTATGATTACACAATGATATAAATATATAAGTGTTTTAGTCAAAGTGAATTTTGATAACATTATGTGAATGGATTTAAAAATAAGATTGTATAAAAATATCCAAAATCCCTAACATCATGCTCTCCTCATTGTAAGAGTCTGGCGAGGGTCAGAATTATGCTGCCTCGTCTCCAAATGTAAAGATTATATTATGATTTGAATTTATACGCTAATATTTCTTGTGTTATACTCTATCTTTATCTGTCTGAAAGTTTTATATAATGACTAAGAATAAAATTGTCAATCAATTTTTTTTAGCAAATGTGACAATCCAGTTTAGCACTTTATAAAATGAGACATGCAATTTTTATCAAATATTGACAAGAGTTTTTGTTGGACGCTAGTCATTAGAGTGCACAAAATATGAATCTATGTTTGTAGCATTGCTCGTACATAATATATATATATACACACACACACTAGGTTTGTTCGTGAAACCAATCCGATCAAATTCGATACAAATTGAATTATTTTTTTAGTCTCACAATTCACTTACGGATAGATTAACAAGAAATTCGCAGTTTACGGATCGATTAGCAGATTGAGATCTTAAAAAATTGTTCCAATTCATTAACCGATTCGATTCGATGCGTTTAAATTTATAAATATAGTATATGTGTGTGTATAATATATATATATTAGAAAAAGGCACGTGTGACGCACGTGATGAATGTTTTGTGAATATATGAAAAGAAAAAGTCGATAAATACAGAGGTTATATGTGATAAAGTTTTCTTTTTATATTAATTACTAAATATTTTTTTATATTAAAAAATAAATACTAAAATGCTAAAACTTTTTACACTTTTATATTTTATTTATATGTATTATTATATTATTATATATTTTCTTTAAATATATCCTTGTCTAATTAAATTTCCTTTTATTAAAAAATTCATGATAAATAGATAAATACATGTTATATGATAGAGTTTTCAAGAAAATAAAATAGTTAATTTGTGTTAGTATTTTATAGAAACTCTTTAAATATTATTCTTGTCTAATGTGATAGAAAATTTTATAGAAAGTATTTATTTTCTTTATATATATATATATATCCTTGTTTAATTAGATTTTCTTTTATTAAAAAATAATTTGGAGTAGAGTTTTAGAAAAATTATTTTATTTTTTATATCAATTAATAAATATTTTTTATATTAATGATTCTTGTCTAATTAGATTTTCTTTAATTAAAAAACTCATACGGTAATTTGTGTTAGAGTTTTATAAAAACTCTTTTAAAAAATTATTTTATTTTCTTTAAATATATCTTTGTCTAATTAAATTTTCTTTTATTAAAAAACTTATAATAAATAGATAAATATAGGTTATATGCGATAGAGTTTTAAAGAAAATAAAATAGGTAATTTGTGGTAAAATTTTATAAAAATTATTTTATTTTCTTTAAATATATTCATAATAAATAGATAAATACAGGTTATATGTGATATAGTTTTATTGAAAATAAAATAGTTAATTTGTGGTAAAGTTTTATAGAAATTATTTTATTTTCTTTAAATATATTCTTCTCAAACTAGATGTTGTTTTATTAAAAAACTCATAATGAATATATAATGTGTTAGAGTTTTATAGCAAATAAAACCGCTAATTTGTAGTAGATTTTATAGAAATCGTTTTATTTTCTTTAAATATATTCTTGTTTAATTATGTTTTCTTTTATTAAAAAAACTTATAATAAATAGATAAATAGGTAATATGTGTTAGAGTTTTATAAAAAATCTTTTAAAAACTCTATTTATATTAGTTAATAAGTATTTTTTATATTATTAATTCTTGTCTAATTAGATTATCTTTTATAAAAAATTCTCATAATAAAAGATAATTTGTAGTAGAGTTTTAGAAAAATTATTTTATTTTTTATATCAATTAATAAATATTTTTTATATTAATAATTCTTGTCTAATTAGATTTTCTTTTGTTAAAAACTTATAATAAATAGGTAATTTTTGTTAGAATTTTATAGAGAAACTCTTTTAAAAACTCTTTTTAAATCGATTAATAAATATATTTTTATATTAATAATCTTGTCTAATTAGATTTCCTTTTATTAAAAAAACTTATAATAAATAGATAAGTAGGTAAATTGTGTTAGAGTTTTATAGAAACCCTTTTAAAACCTTTTTTTTTGTATCAATTAATAAATATTTTTTATATTTATAATACTCATATAATTAGATTTTCTTTTATTAAAAAAAACTCATAATAAATAGATAAATGGTAATTTGTGTTAGAGTTTTATAAAAACTCTTTGAATATATCTTTATCAAATTGATGTGATAGAGTTTTATTGAAAAAAAATAAGCAATTTGTGGTAGTGTTTTATAGAAATTATTTTATTTTCTTAAATATATCATTGTCTAATTAGATTTTTTTTTATATTAAAAAACTCATAATAAAAGGTAATTTGTGGTACAATTTTTGAAAAATTATTTTATTTTATATATCAATTAATAATATTTTTATATTAATAATTCTCGTTTAATTAGATTTTCTTTTATTAAAAAACTCAAAATAATAAATAGATAAATAGGTGATTTGTGTTAGAATTTTATAGAAACTCTTTAAATATATCTTTGTCTAATATGATAGAGTTTTATTGAAAATAAACTGGGTAATTTGTGGTAAAGTTTTATAAAAATTATTTTATTTTCTTTAAATATATCATTGTCTAATTAAATTTCCTTTTATTAAAAAACTCATAGTAAAAGATAATTTGTGGCAGAGTTTTAGATAAATTATTTTATTTTCTATATCAATTAATAAATATTTTTTTTATATTAATAATTCTTGTCAATTAAATTTTCTTTTATTAAAAAAACTCATAATAAATAGATAAATAGGTAATTTGTGTTAGAGTTTTATAGAAATTCTTTAAATATATCCTTATCTAATGTGATAGAGTTTTATTGAGAATAAAATAAGTAATTTGTGGTATAGTTTTACAAAAATTATTTTATTTTATTTTTTATGAAAAAACTCACAATAAAAGGTAATTTGTGGTAGAGTTGTAGAGAAATTATTTTATTTTAATTGGAAACTGATATGATTTATTTTAATTGATTTTAATTGGTAATTTATTTAATGATATCTATAAATAATTTGAAACATCTCGATTGAATTTTAATTAAACAATTACCTATTTAATTTTAATTAGTAAATTAATATAATATGATTTATTTTAATTGGTAACTTATAGGAGTTATTTTATTTGGTAACTTATTTTATTATTTGGTAAATTATTTTATCTATAAATGATTTGAAACATCTTGATTGAACATCAATTAAATAATTACCTATTTAATTTTAATTGATAATTGATTTGTTTCAAAGTTAACATATTTGAAATTGAATTATCAATAGTACTCTTTTTAATATTTAATTTGCGTGTAATATAATAAATATTAAAATAATTATATTCAAGTATTACTTATGTTGTTAAGTTATTAACATGCACTGACAGACTTACATGTTAATCCACTGCCCAACCTTATTATGAGGATGTAAACAAAAAAAAAAAAAAAAAAAAAAAAAAAAAAAAAAAAAAAGGATAATATGTGGTGAATTAATTATTTATGCACCAATTGATTTATTTCAATATTTTATGCACCAATTGATTTATTAAATATATTATTATGCTTTAACACTTTTTTTTTAAAACAAAAAAAAAAAGTATTGAGGATAATATGCAATGAATTAATTATTTATGCACCAATTGATTTATTTCAATATTTTATGCACCAATTGATTTATTAAACATATTATTATGCATTAACACCTTTTTTTTTGGAGCAAATAATAATTAATTTATAAAAATTTGAGTACAATCCTCAAATTTTTTGATTCGATCTTCTTTATTGTGACGAATCTTGATCTCGAAGAGTGTTGTTTAGTAATTTTAGATGTGCTTGAAGAACGGTACGATTTTAGAGAATTTGTTGAAGTTGAATTTGAATTTGACTTTGAATGTGCTTAAATTCTGAATTTCTGCACCCTTGGATTTCTAGAATTCTAGATTTCTGTACCCTTCCTCCTTCCTTCATGCCTCTATTTATAAATTTCTTCGATTAATAGGATGATGACATGTGTCCTCTCCACATAAGGAGATAATTATAACTGGGTTGGGCCGGATGAATGTCATTATCTTTTATAATAATAGTATAGATATAGATATAGATTTTGTGTTACAGTTTTATAGAAACTCTTTTAATAATAGTATAGATTTATTAGGTAATTTGTAATTTGAAAATGGTGATTTATTTTATTAGGTAATTTTTTTTAGAAACAAATAGATAAATAGGTAATGGATTTATAAAATTCTAAATTTCTGTACCTTTTTTTTTTTAGTTGAATGAGTAAGCTTTTATAAATAAAGAAAACTGTACAACATATAAGTCACAGTACAACACAAACTATTACAAGATCATATGAATCTAAGTCAAACGCTAACAGCCAAACTGTCAATACAAAAATCTACTTGTTAAACTTAGGAATTGAAGTCAAAACCAGAATGCAGCAAGGCCAAAGACAGCAACCAAATACTCTGTTGAGCATCAGCATTCAGTGGCATGCATGATTGCATTAGAGCAACACACGAATAGAATTTTGTAACCTCAATGTAGATGAATAGCACACCCTTTGCTGAAAAAGTTGGTGAAGGTCCTCTATTGTGCTCATCCTTCTTAAATCTTCACTCCCTCTTAACTTGATTGAGGCAAGTCTTGCCTTAACACAGTTTCTGATTGTTCTGATGAGAATATGTGGAGGTGAAGACTTGTTTCTAAAGGCTCTTGAATTCCTTTCCTGCCAAATGAAATATACTGCAGCTGAAAGCAGCAACTTGTGAGTAGTGAGTCTCCATACTTCCAGAACTTTGAGCACCAATCGATCAATTCAGACCAACCGGCCACTTGGCAAAATATAGAAACCTACTACATTAATTTGTGAGTAGTGAAGTCTCCATACTTCTAGAACTTTGAGCACCAATCGATCAATTCAGACCAACCGGCCACTTAGCAAAATATAGAAACCTATTACATTTTGAATGAAGTTCCATATTGCACAGCTATAACTACACTTAAAGAAAAGGTGATCTACTGATTCCCAATCAGCCAAACACAAAAAACAGGCATTTTTTTTATGTTTGTTTCTCATGGGTTTTGAATCTAGTGTGTAGAGCCTTTTCCTAATGGCCATTCAAACTATATGACCATATTTGGGGATATGGTTTTTAAACCAGATAATATGGTGCCATGCAAACAATATTGAAGGTGGAGTGAAGTATTCCATAGTGAGCTTGTGAGAATAGTCCTATTGAGCACTTGGTAACCATTGGATCAGGTCTACTGTTGGTGATGGTGAATCTGTGCTATTGAGTTGGGAGATGAATGATTGAGACTGGAAGAATGGATCTTGTTGAAGAGCTGGAGGGATTATCCACTGAAAATTGGAAATTAGGCTATCAACTTTGACTTGCTAATCCAACTGAAGAATTTCCACTTTAGAGAGATTCAGCTGAGTTGAGATAGGACCATTTGGGAGCCAGTAATCAATCCATAGACTTGTATTCAGACCTAAGCCAATCTTGTGCCTAATTAGACCCCTTGTTATTCCCCCTAGTTTTAATAATCTTTTCCAGAATCCAGAACTTGGTGCTGATGTTTTGACAGTCCAAAAACTTCTATTCTTTATGAGGTATCTGTGAACCCAAGCAATCCATAAAGAGTCTTTCATAGCATATAACTTCCAAATGTGTTTGAGGCAAGAAATTTTGTTTGTTAACTCTAAGCAAGGGAAACCCAACCCTCCATTGACTTTAGGTCTACAAATAGCTGTCCAAGCTACTTCCACCCCCCCCCCCCCCCCCCCTTCAATTCAATTCAATTTCTGTACCATTCCTCCTTCCTCCATGCCTCTATTTATAAACTCATGGGATTAATAGAATGATAACATGTGTCATCTCCTGATAATGACATAATTATAACGGGGCAATGAATGTCATTATCTTTTATAATAATAATATAGATATAGATATAGATTTTGTGTTACAGTTTTATAGAAACTAGTAATTTGAAAGTGGTGATTTATTTTATTAGGTAATTTTTTTTTGTTTTTATAAATAGGTAATTTGAATTTTATTATGTAATTTTTAGAGTTTTATATCAATTAATAAATATTTTTTTATATTAATAAATAAATATTGAAACTCTTTACATATTTAATAATAGTATGGATACATTATATATGCACTATTTCTATTTTCTTTATTCTTTTTAAATTTTATCAACTTTTAACCCCCCTAAAGGCCAACTAACTTAAAACTTTTAACCCTAAAGACCTACTAATCTTTAAGTTTTAGCCATGGTTAAAAAATAATGATATTGAGTTATTTAGAAAATGATCAATTCGTAAAACAATCCAATTCCCGTGAAAAAAATTAACCCCGTCAGATTTAATTCATAAAGTAACAAATCAGATTGAATTTAATTTTCATCCATCACTGAGAATCGGATAGAATTAGATTTAATGCATAAGTCCATACTATGCAATCTAATTCGTGGATATAATTAGATTTAATGCATAATTCCAGACTATCCAATCTAATACACACACTTCTCTTCTTTAAATATATAAACTGTTCGTGTATGTTATATAGACTCACATTCTATCTAGTCCCACAAATATATATAGAAGGAGGTTGCAGTTTTGGACTCTTGCACTAGGTGACAGACTATGTGGAAACTATCAAAAACCTAAGATAATTCTCGTGACTCTCTAGTCTATAGTTCAAACTTCATTAATACTCAAAAGGCACGAACAGGAACGGACTCTCTTTTCATGGTGTAACAAAAAACATATAATTGTTTAATCTTTTTGTTCACACTACTTTATTGTTTTTTTTGGCATATTAACAGGTTTGTTTAGCGAATCAAGACATGTTTCATAACAAAAGGTTGAATTTTAATACCAACAGGGCATGATGAGCTGGTATCATATCATTGTGGGGGCAAAACCCTTGCAAAAATTATTGTCCTCTGATTATATATTATCGTAAAGTGTAGATCATGAAAATGACAAATGAAAGCTAATTAAACCATTTCTAATGTTAATCTATTGTGACAAGAAAGTTGAGGATGCAGTAAGTAGCATGGGCCGGTTATAACTCGCTGGTATGGGATCGGGTCAAACAATTGATGTATGGCCCATTCAAAAGCACCACGGAATGGGCCGAACTTGGAGCATCCACTGTGGAAGATCAAGTCCATTGGAAAATCAGGCCCAAAAGGAAGAAAACCCTTGAATATAGGCCCAATGTAATCAGTTAGTGAGAATATTTGTAATGGTCTAGGTGGATAAAAGGGGGAATTTTGATTCTATTGAAGTGTAAGAATTCTAGAAAGAGAAAGAAGAATGAATTTTATGCATCTTCAATTGGCGCCGTCTGTGGGAATCGAACCCACGACCACATGGTTAAAAACCACTCTTATGGGTTTTGTATCTCTTGTAAGAAGAGACAGAGCACTCTCCAAAAGCGCTCGGGATAGGGAAATCCTCCGCAGCTG
The DNA here is from genome assembly GCF_030987335.1 of Cornus florida. Lineage (NCBI taxonomy): Eukaryota > Viridiplantae > Streptophyta > Magnoliopsida > Cornales > Cornaceae > Cornus > Cornus florida. The sequence continues at coordinate 83,971,441 of NW_026775581.1, read as the reverse complement.
GAGGAAACCAGGCTCCCTTAACCCCAATTATATTTTTCCTCCAACCCTTTTCGAAGATGATTTTATCTGTGCAAATGGACCTCTTCTCAATGGGAAAAAAGTGGTAAAACAGTTCATCAGTTCTGATCTTACTAACCTTGTAACAGAGGAAAAGATCTATGAGGTCCAGATCTAGACCTCTGTCATGGATCAGAAATAGCATAATAGACAAAATCCTAAGGAAATTTGGGTTTACTTGCAAAGGGGAAAGTTTTAGTTTGTTGAAAACATAGCAAAAGAAGAGATGCAAAGGGAACCTAAGGAGATTAAGATGAAGGAGTGAAAACAGAACCTCGCCGGGAAGAAGGCCAGCACCGGTTCTAATATTCACCTCTCGGGGGCAATTTCTAATTTGTACATCGTCAGGGAGGTGAAGTTTCATACGAAGAACATCTAGATCTACAGTCATGGTGAGAATGAATGAAGATTTTAAGGAAGAGAGAGAGGTCTTCCAAAAGAAAAATGCAAATGAAACTAACCTCAGAAAGCGAGAACGGCAAAGAGTACTGCAAGGTCATTGGAAGGAGGATCTTTTGTAAGAAATCGCCGGAGAAGATTCGAACAACAAAAAGTGAGATGGAGACGGTAAAGAGAATCGATGGAACATTTATGAGGCTTATAAAGACAAGGTGGGCCTGAGGGTCGAGGAGTCAGGAAAGCGAGGAGTTTTTTGAATCTCGAAACGCCGACCCCCAAATCTAACCTTCCATTCTCCCACGCGATCTTCTCGAGCCATCAGGTCATGATTAGCAGCCTCTAATAATTACCCCCTAATCAATAGGGAGTAATTATGGGGGCAGTTGAGAATGCAGTAAGTGGCATGAGCCGGTTATAGCTCGCTGGCATGGGATCGGGTCGAACAATTGAAGTATGGCCCATGCAAAAGCACCACGAAATGGGCCAAACTTAGAGGATCCACTGAGGAAGATCAAGCCCATTGGAAAATCAGACCCAAAAGGAAGAAAACCCTTGAATATAGGCCCAATGTAATCAGTTAGTGAGAATAGTTGTAATGGTCTATAAATGGTGGATAAGAGGGGGGATTTTGATTCTATTGAAGTGTAAGAATTCTAGAGAAAGAAAGAAGAATGAATTTCTTGCATCTTCAAAAGTAATACGGAGGTAACCAAGGTAAAGTTAGATCATCGTCTGATTTATAATAACGAGAATTTCATGCACTGATGAAGAGTCAATTTGAATTTGAAAGAAATGACTATCAAGACATACCAATTTACTTTTCATTAGGTATATACCTAATCAGGTGTTAACAAAAAGATAATTCACCATTGTTGCCTGGCTTTAAATGTATAAATTCTATTAAACTTTAATTTTGTATTAATTTCCATTCACTTAATTTAGAACCTAATTACTTGAAGATGGGCCATTATTTATTGACTAAAAATTGTTTAATTTTGTATTTCTCTGTGGCCAAGCGTTTTTTTTTTTTTTTTTTTTAAACTCTTCGTGGTGTACATACCTCTGAATCGTTGACCTAGCATTGTTTTAGGGATACCTCTCTAGGACTCTTTCACTGCCTTACACTTTAGTCACTAGTATATGTCGTAGTCACTATGTTGCCAACCTTTTCTAATGGAGAAATGACATAGACAATATGAATTATTCTCTTTTATAAAAATTATATAAATTTATTGTAGATCCATCTAACCTTAATATAATACATGAATTTTGTGAAAACGACTCCCTAATTAATTCAATACATTTGATTCTCCCAAACAAGAGCATAGACTAGTTAATGAGCCTCTAATAAGCCCTCTTAAAAGAACAAAGTTAGATATACAATTACTGAAACTGTTTTCAAAATATCTTATAAACAATATAAATATATGTAATATGTCACGATCGAGATAAAAAAAATTATTTTTGGAATAGGGTTATGTAAACCGCGTAAACTTTGGAGAATATTTAGTCCAGCAGTGTGACAATCAGTTGATTGAAACTTGTTGAATTATTGCATGGTAGACAATGACATACCATTTTTTTTAGTGAGACCTATAAAAATTCTGGTCCCTATTTTTGCAATAAGAAAGCCAGAAAACAAGTGTTAGGTGCAAAGACTAAACACCCAAGACTAAACACCCGTGTTGCATTTGACCAAAGTCATATTCTCTTTCTATCTCTCTCTGTGTGGTAAAATAAGTGATGATGGATTGTGCAGCTAGCAATGGGGACCAAATCTGTTCCTTTTTACCCTAGTATAATTTCATGAACCAAGAATATGTCAGAAGTTCAACTATTCTATAATGAATGTTGATTGTACTTTATAAATAATAAATGAACAAAAGCATACTATTAATTAAGTTAAAATACAAAATCAATTTATTAGTACTTATTAAAGAAAAAGAGAACAGCTTTTCATGAGAATGTCTGTTGGAATTTAATCACTAAACCAATCATGTGATCAGAGTGAAAGCCCAGAGAAGAAAGTGGAGTGACTTTTTACTCCGCAGTTACCCATAAGATTAAAAGTCCATAAATCAACTCCTAATCATCTCTCTCTCTCTCTCTCTCTCTCTCTATCACACACACACACACACACATTCTCTCTCTCTAACAATGTTGAGCATATAAGTATGTAACATCTGGCTCTTTTACAGTTGGTTACTTTATTTCTACTTTTCTAATGGAAGGGATCTTTTACAGTTGGTTACTTTATTTCTACTTTTCTAATGGAAGGGAAAGGTGGTACTGGTGCATGTGAATTAACCAAAATTTTAGAAAGAGTAGTATTTTGCTTGAAAGAGAATTACAATCGAAAAGCAAATACAATAATGAAAGAGGTAATATTTCTAAGACTGAGAAGAGAACAAAGGAAAAGACAAAGTGCAACGTCAGAGCAAACCTGTTGGTTTGGAATGTGGTTCTGATGGGTGGAGGACTAAAGAGGTATCCATCCCTTGCGTCCTCTCTCTCTCTCTCTCTCTCTCTCTCTCTAGCTCTCTCTCTCATACATTTTGAAGCTCCTCTTATCTTATAGAAATTTTGGGTTTTGTATTTGTACTTATATGTATGGATTTGATGAGTTTTTTCTTGGTATTAGCAACTATCAAGCAAAAGTCATCTCTCAAAAATGAAGAATATTGGTGACTGCATGTAAGGTTTGTTGCTGTAAATTCACTTTGAAATTTTATGTTACTTTTCCATTTTGTGTTTTGTATTACTTTTCTTATTCCTCTTTCCCATTCTTTTCTATTAATTTATTTGTTTTTTTAATTCTTAGGAGGCCTGCAGTACTGAAGATGAGATATGGTGGAAACTATATACTATGTGAGAGCTGAAATTCATATTAATTGCTGAATTTCATCACTATCTCCTTTTTTTTTAACTTCCTAAATTAGGGTTTGCATTCGGATCTCAAGTAGAATACAGTCACAGTTGAAGAAGTTGGTTTGTGGCTCATCCTTGTTCTCATCCACAAAAACCAGTGAAATTATCACTATATATAGAGAGAGAGAGATCTAGAGTACTACAGAGAGAAGGTGATGATGAATGATATGATTTTAGATGACAATATGTCAAATTTGACTTCTGCATCCAATGATGCAAGTTTATCTTCAAGCAACAGAAATGAAATTGGTTCCATGTACCCTCAACAGTCTCTTGCATCACCAAATCAACCACCACTACCACCAAAGAAGAAGAGATGTCTTCCAGGAAATCCAGGTAATTAAATCAATCAATCAAATTCATGATTAATTACTTCATCATCAACTCATGAATTAATACCTAGCTAGCCCATAATGCAAATTTTCAATTAATATATTACTATATATGTTCATTTTCTAGAATTAATTATTCATGTGGGTTTTAATTAAAATTTTCTTATCAATCTTCGCAAGCCTGTTCGGGTTTGGAGTCTATTTCTACTTCAACCCTTTGGATAGGATTCGAGGTCTGGTATCTTACTTGACGAACATGATTTTGAATCGTATGTGCAGATCCAGATGCAGATGTGATAGCTTTGTCCCCGGGAACTCTTATGGCAACAAACAGATTCATATGTGAGATCTGTAGCAAAGGATTTAAGCGAGATCAGAACCTTCAGCTTCACAGAAGAGGGCACAATTTGCCATGGAAGTTGAAGCAGAGAACAAACAAAGATGAGGTGGTGAAGAAGAAGGTGTATGTGTGTCCAGAGCCTACATGTGTCCACCATGACCCTTCAAGGGCTCTTGGGGACCTCACTGGGATCAAGAAGCACTTTTCCAGAAAGCACGGCGAGAAGAAGTGGAAGTGTGAAAAGTGCTCAAAGCGTTACGCTGTTCAGTCTGATTGGAAAGCTCACTCCAAGATTTGTGGCACTAGAGAGTATAGATGTGATTGTGGTACCCTTTTCTCTAGGTAAGCTAACAAGCTAGCTAGAACATCCCACTCACCATATATATATATATGGTGAATACACACACACACACCCATATATATGCATGATAAAGAATATTATTTCACATTCATGAAAAAAAAATTAGATTTCCCCTTTGCTTAAGTTAAATATTCTCCTACATGCTGCAATGTTTTTGGTCATGTGTTCTTGTGTGTGTGTGGTGTGTGTAAGTAATAGAGATTTTGGAAGTGTTAAATCTCATGACTAATCTCTAATCTCTATGCAACTCTCAATTTATGTGATTACGGGTTTGTGTGTGCGTGGGCTTGTGACAAAGTTGAAATTTAAATATTATATTTTCAGTACTGCTAAAGCATCTAGCATAGAAGGCTTTAATGGTTATATCTGATATGTCTTTTGTCCATGTAGAGAGAAAGGAAAAAATTGCAAAAAAAAAGTGATGAGATAGAGAGAGAGTACTTACTCTAGCTCTGAAAGCAGCATTGTGATTGTTGTTTATTTTTGTTTCTTGTGCTTGTTTGTCTTTGTTCACAGGAGGGACAGTTTCATTACTCACAGAGCCTTCTGTGATGCTTTAGCAGAAGAGGGTGCAAGAACAATCTCAACAAACCCACTCCTCTCCTTACAACCAGGCACTTCATCACCCCTTTTCAACCTTCAACCTCAACTCCACAACCATGGCTTCCAAGCATTTTCACTGAAAAGAGAACATGAAGACCAACAACAACAAAGTTTCAACTTAAGGCCAGACATGAACCCACCATGGTTAGCTGCTTCTTCAGATCCCCCACCTATGGAATTGTCCTCACAGTTATTCAGTGCATCAAGGTTAGGTCAATCATTTATGCACCAAGAAAACCCTAACCCTAGTCCTAACCCTAGCCCTAGTTCTAATCCAAATGCACTTCCTCTTCCTCCCTTTCACCAATCCACTGCTGCTGCTTCCCCTCACATGTCTGCAACTGCATTGCTGCAAAAAGCAGCACAGATGGGTGTGACAATGAGCAAACCTTGTCCATCAGATCAGACCATGCTAATTAGGCCCCACCAAGCTCACATGACTGCGAAGACAACAGCAGAAGCTGTTGGGTTCATGTGTTCTACATCATTGGCCTCATCTACAGCTGGTTCTGCTGGTCTGGGCTTGTCCTCACATGAAGAGGTGGGCAGTGGGTTTGTTCATGGGCTGGCATCTTTTGGGAATAAAGCTGTTGCCAACTCTAGTGGTTTCATGGAACAAGTAGGTGCTCATCCTTCTTCTGATCTGCTTCATGATGTGATGAGTTCTTTGTCTTCTACCAGTGGGTTTGAAGGATCATCATTTGAAGACGCGTTTAACGGAATCCTAAATCCCAAAATGGATAGCAATTTACAGGCAACACTCACAAAACAAGCAACAGAAGCCCATTTGATGAATAGAAGATATAATGAAGGTGGTGGTGGTGGGAATGATGGGTTGACTAGAGATTTCTTGGGTCTTAGAAGATTTTCTCATAGTGGCTTCCCCAACATGGGTCGGCTTGATCAGATGAATAACTCTTCATCATCATATGACCATCAAAATCAAAATCAAAGATCATGGCAAGGTTAGCCTAGATTCGACTTTCGATCGGTAATTAAGCTTTATCGATATCTCTGCTTTTATTGCATTTTGAGTTAGCTTCCAAGGAGGATGCTAAGGGCCCTCTTTAATTGTATTAAACTCAAAAGAGCTCTTCACTATTCTCCTTTGATTTTGTATTTCAGCTTACTTTTGGTCATATCAGTCTTCTCTCTCACTGTAATTTTATCATCTATTCTTCCATACAATATTAGAAAAATCCTACCTACCAAAAAATAAAAAAAACGAGATTTCAACTGCATTTGCATTTATATTCATTCCTTCTACCACAAACTTTATTTACTTCCAATTAATACAGAATATTAGTGTATTGATCTTTCTGTTTTTCATTTTTCTTTTTTCTTTTCCTTTTTGTGCCCATGTGTGTGTTTAATTAAACGTATGAACTGTTTGATATTTATCTAACACCTCAGGGTGAATATGTCATCCTCCTTACCTTTATTCCAAATGAATGAGTATATATGGTCATCATCCTTGTCTTTTTTCCCATCCTATTGTGTTACAAGCCATCTCTTTACTAATATTTAACTTATTAAAATTATTTATAACAATTTCGTTCCATATATGTTAATTTCAAGCGCCTTCGATCTCTGTTTCCTACTCTTTATGCAAATTAACATTATTCTTCTCACCAGTGCATCTATTGGTCTTTTATGTATGTGTTCATACCACCTATATCTACTCTCTATAATCTTATCACTGTTAGGCGTCACACCTAATTTTTCTAACATTTTGATTTGTAACCCTTCTCTTCTAGTGACTCTTATCATCTATCTTAACATCTTCATTTCCTCTGCATGAATGCATTATTTTGCTTCTTTTTTAAAGCCCAAATTTCTACGCCCGTATAAAATAATTGGCCAAATAAATGTTCTAAAAATCTAGGGCTGAATATGTATCTATCCCAAAATATGCTTAAGATAACATTAGCAAAATATGCTTAAGATAACATTAGCAGATTATGTGGTTGAAGATTTGGCACTCATACTGAAATACTGTTTTGTGTTGGATTTTCTTGAGTGAGAACGAGATAGTATATATAAGGTGATGATGAGAATATATACGGTGTGTCTGTTGCACCAGACAATCGGAGCTGTTTGTTTTCGTGCCTGTTGTGCATGCACTATGCACATCATGCATGAACGACTTTGATGTGTCCACGGTGCACCAGACACACCGAAGTACTACGGTGCACCGGACATACCGAATACCTTCTCAGTGACGATGGCACTGTGCTAAAGTTAGCTTTGAATGCTGACACGAAAGAATCTTGAAATGGTGCATAAATGTGAAGTTAGCATGGGGTTATATATGCTATTTGTATGCAAAACAAAAAGGAGATGCTGTTTGACACCTTTTATGGGTGCAAATGGGTTTCAATCCCCAGGGTGACGAAGATTAGACATAGAGGAGGTACTTCTCAAATATATATATATATTCTTCACATTGGGATCCACAAAATGCCCAAGGGATACAGCTCCTCTCCCGTACATCTTTCTCCTTTCTGTGCATTGCCAACAATATATATCATCATCACTTCAAGCTTGTGACTTCTTTGTTTCCAATGTGTAAAATCACTACTTGAACTCTGTTGCACACATTGGACACAAAAAAAAAAAAAAAGGTTTGTTGCACACTACCATTTTGAATTTGTGACAACCTTATTTTCAAGATTGCAAACTTGAAAATAAGGGTACCACGAACTAAAAGTAATGACGAAAATTCGATATTGCATTGTCATACTAGAAAGTGTCGCGAACTCGAGTTAAAAATATTGTACTTTCGATACGGGTGTCAAGAAATCAAAGTAATGATATTTACGCATTTGAAATAAGGATATTATGAACTTGGGATAGTAATGCAATGACAATGGAAGTTTGTAATTTCTGTGATAGTTTTCGTCTTGTACTAAGGGTGGCTTAATTTGTCCATTTGCTAAGTATGTATATGTGTATATATATATATGGCTATAAATGAACCAAGCCGAACTCGGCTCGTTAGCTTACGGAGTTTGCTCGGGCTCGGCTCGATTTTAACAGCTCGAGCTCTGCTCGTTTAATAAAAATAATTTAAAAAAAAAAAAAAAAAATTTGTTCTCAAAATTAATTAGTATTTCACAAAATAAAAAATAAAAAAATAAAAAATCCTAAAGGTAAACTTGTATTATATATGGGTAGTGATAGATGGGCCAATGATTTTGGCAAATTAGTTTGGCAGAGTACACATGGCAGTTCAGGTAAGCAACTTTAACAATTAAAAAAAGGAAAGAAAATAAAAAGAGAAACAATATACGCGTCCGCAGATTCATCTTTCCCAAGCTGTCAAGTTCTAGACTAAGTTTATCTCTTCTGATAGTTATCAAATCTCTCCTCTTCATTTCGAGAAAAAAGAAAAAAGAAAGAACTTTTGATTTTTAAAGTATATGGTTGCAACTTCATATCATATATCATATTCATATATATTTTTATATATTGTATCATATGTGTAATTTTTTTTTTGGAAGGTAAATATGAGTATTTATTTGTTTGATTATATTGTTCTTTACAGTTTATAAAAAAATTTCAAAGAGATATTAGAGAGAGAAATACAATGAGAAAAAGAAAGAAAGGAGAGAAGAGATGGGAGAGAAAGAAATGGAAGTGGCCTAGCTGGATAGGCCACAGTTTCTGCTAAAGTATGGTCAAATACTTCGGTTGAAATATCATTTTCTATTATATATATAAGAATAATGTGCATCTAAACCATAATATAGACAAGCCCAAATTAAATGATATAGCCCAAATTAGACAACCCAGTGATACTTCCAGTTTCAATCAGTAAAACCTAACTTGTAGGCCCAAAAACAAAGCTCAAAGTCACTATCCTGAATCATATTTATATATATAAATATGTATAGATATATAACAATTCCATATTCATGAGCCTATACAAGTCGAATCCAACGTTATTCGGGCTCGGCTCGTTTACTAAAAGAGTTTGAAAATTGGGATCGAGCTCAGCTCATTTATTAAACGAACGAGTTCGAGCTAAACCTTTAGCGAGCCGAGTCCGAACAGCTCGGTTCATTTGCAGCTATATATATATATATATATATATATATATATATATATATTTGTGTGTGTGTAAGGTAAATGTATTATATTGAACAAAAGAGAATGAGAAATATACAAAGAAAACCAAACAAATCTGGAGAGAAAATGACACAGACCAAACTAGCAACAAGCTAAAAGCAAACAAATTGTATCCTCCATTTATGGGGGCCTTTTATGAAAGGGTCCAGAATGAAAGTGCAATATCTCTGCATATTTTGTTCGTTAATATTATGTTTAGGAGTATTGAATTCGCGAATTAGATTTGGAATTAGAAGAAATTTTATTAAAAATTTAAATTAAATTTTTTTCAATCCAAAGCGTGTGCTTCCAAATGCAACATAAGTAAAGTTTGTAGTGGGAGAAGCAACCGATGCAATTGTTCGGCATCAGGCCTTTGAAGGACTTGGACAGTGATCATAGACTCGTAGGCCCGGCCCAGGAATAAATTTTATGGGTGTGCTTGGGAACAATGCCTAAGGCCTAAGTCTGGCCCAAGAATAATAAATTATTCTACAATAGACAACTCTGTTTTTCTTCCAAATATAGAAAATTTATACATTATTTAGACAATATTAGCTAATTTTAACTGATGTATACAACTAAATGTATTATGGACAATATTAGCTAATTTTAGCTAATTTTTTGGTAGTTTCTGAATACCAAAAAAATGTATAAATTTTCAACTGAACTTTCCAAACGAGAGCACCACATATCCAAAATATACATCAAAATTGTTAAGAATTGATACATTATTCTAAAAATTTCTAGGATAATAGAAATCTGACATATTATCCAAAGACTAGTAATATCTAGATAGTTTTTTTTTTTTTTTTTTTTTTTTTTTTTTTTTTTTTTTTTTTTTTTTTAAATGACATGTGAGAAATATGTTTACAAAAATTTAGGATCTATGAAAAAATAATATACAATTATAGATATTTTTGTAAAAATGGAAAAATCTTGAAAAAGTAGACTATAAATATGGGTTGCACATGGAAAGCAAGCTAAGCAAGTTGGATGTCTAAGTGCTCTAAGAAATAAAAAGCCTAATCAAACACCCTGACCATTGCACTCAAATTTTAATTATATCATAAGTTCTAAAAAATGTTGATGAAAAAATATGATTTGAAAATCAAGTTCTACAAGGGAATATCATAAGTTCTAAAAAATGTTGATGAAAAAATATGATTTGAAAATCAACAATACAAGGGAATCGTGGTCCATTTCAACTTCAATATCGAAAGAGTATACTGGAGAATTAGGTGCAAAAATTATTTGTAAAAATTAAAAAATATTTTTTTAATAAATAATATTAAATAAATTTGATATTCATATCCAAACAATAGCAAACAAATTTCGAAAATTTTAATTCATTTCTTAAAAATTCAGTCCTACAACTTTTCAATACTTGTTTTTTTAATTTTTTTTCGGACTAATACTTAAATGCACCAATAATCAAATTCAACATATAACATTCGAAGGTATTTATGCCCAATTATATATAAAAGTTCAGGTCGTAAATATGACAAATTACTAAGGATCTTTTTATCAAGATTTAGAGATAGGAAAAAAAAAAGGACAATACTTGGTTCTCCCTTTGGAGGATAAAATTCATCCTCCTAATTGACGTGGCCCAATACAATTTCGATACATGTTTAAAATTTTAAATTTTCTAAAAATAATCATTACCCATTTTTTTACTGGTTAAACCAAATTCCAAAGTTTCTTCTTTATTTTATTTTATTTATTTATTTTTCCAAAAGAATATGATTGTTTCTATACACAAATTGAAAAATTACTAAATTTATTTAAAGAATGTACTCTATCAATTGTTGAATAGTTTAAAATATTATATGAAAATTTGATATTTACTTATATTTGAATAGAGTTTTTCTCGTATATTTCTCGGTCAGAGTTAGCTTTTCTGGGAAGATCTATTTTTGGTCAAGGATTTTTTTTTTTTTTTTCATTGGTGGAAAATATAAAAAATAACTTATGAGTTTCTATTGATTTGTATATTGTTTTACATATTGAATAAAAGTTGAGTAAAAGTTGAGTGTTTGAGTGATGTAGATAGACTATGATTTCAGATTGAGGTTGAGTATAGAGATTTGTGGGGAAAGAGAGAGAAGAGAGCCATGTGTACACACTTAAATTTTGTGTATGGAAATTAAAAAACGAAATATGAACCAAATAATAATTTTATTAATTTATAAAAATTCAGTAAAATCTTCTAAGGTATTCTTCACAAATGAAAGAAGATATCTTCTAATTCGATGTTCTTTGTTAGAGCTTGATCTGAGTTGGGTTGTTGACAATTTTCTTCAAATATTTATAGTTGAGGAAGACCGCCAATGATTTATGATCAATGGCTGAAGAAGTTCGATCTCGAACAACATTGTCGGATGATTCTTCGAACTTGTTGAATCACATAGAAAGAACGTTACAATTTTGATGTGCTTGTTACTCTTTGTTGAATTTGTGGAAGAACGGCACGACTTTGGATGTGCTTGTTGTTCTTTGAATTTGAGGAAGAACGACACGACTTTTGATATACTTGTTGTTCTTTGTTAAATTTGAGGAAGAATGACACGACTTTGGATGTGCTTATTGTTTTTTGTCTTCAGAGAATTTGTTAAATTTGAGGAGTAACGATACGATTTTGGATATGCTTGTTGTTTTCCGCCTTAAAAAAATTTGTTGAATTTGAGGAGGAACAACATAATTTTGGATGTACTTGTTATTCTCCGTCTTCAGAGAATTTGTTGAATTTGAAATTTAACGGTAAAAAGTTGGATAATAACCATTATTAAAAAATTTAATAATTTGAACATGTGTCTAAATCACATTGGGCACAATAGTTAGGAGAATAAAGTTCAACTTTCCATAGAACCTAATTATTGTCCCGAAAAAAATAAAAAATAAATTTAAGCTTGTCAATATATCGCATTCAATAGTACAAACCACAATAATTGTCATAGAGATAGGTGAAATAGCTAATTGGCCCAAGAAATATCCTTCCTTCGTTATTGTAAATTTTCTTGATTAGAATGGCATGTACGTGTGAGAATATGAGTTTTGCTATCCATCGTATACCATCTTTATACTAGTTCCATTCCGTGTACTCTATTATGTTGGAATTGTAGAGCATCGAAGTTTTGAAAGTTTTGATCGATTAACCCTGAACGTATATCGATGAACAAATCTGAATGTCTAATTTCCTGAGATTAATGCCTGTAATAGCATCGATCGATCGGATGTGCAACCTAACCATCATTGGAAAGGAACACGCTAGAGAACCTGTAAGATAATCCAATGGTCAAGATTGGTTTGTGGATAATTTTAGAAGATTTCTGGAAGAGTATATAGATGGTCAATTTTGTTTTGGGACTTTATTTTGAAGAAAGGCAACTTCTACTATATTCAAGTTTTGACTCGAATATCAGAATGACATGTATTATTGTGAAAAGCAAGTCTACTAGGTAAAAAACGAGTTGCAAGTCGACTGTTTTGGCAGATTTCCTTTTTCAAAATTTAAAATTTTCTTTTTCCATGTTAATCAAATTACTAGTTTTGTTAAGTTATGAATCAATCAATTTTATAAATTCATCTTTTCAGAAATATTAATTTTGATAAAGTAACTTTCATTTATCCTTCATATGAATCTCAATTGATTTATAAATTAAATCATTAACAAATACCATGAATTTGTTGTGGACAAATATCTGAAACCTTAGAGTTTTCAAAATATTATTTTTACTTAAATTAAATTTTTTGTTTGATTTGTTATCAAACAACCAAATATTCAAAACCTTATAAATTATTTTCCTTTCAGCATTAACTTCCAAATATCTTGCTCCACACACGAATTGATACTCTTAGAGCTAATTTTTTTATAATTCACGAACTCAATTTTGTCGATCCACGAATTCAATTTGTCAATTCATGATTTACAATGATTTCTCATCCATGCTATCATGGACAATGACATTTATTATATATGACAATTATCAAAAAGTACCTGATAGTTTATTAGTTTATGATTATAAAGTTTTCATTTTATGTAGAAAAATTTAAACAATATATCTTTTTAAGAATCTAGAATAAATATATAGATTTCTCAAGTCACATTTTGTTTTAAAAAATATATGAAAATACTAACTTTTGTATTTTAATTATTTTTAATATTATATATCTTCTAACATAGAAGAATTTACAAATATTAAAAACTTTGCATTCATGGTATCATTTTTATTTATTTATTTATTTTACCTCAGTAAAAAACACACTATCGCACGCACTTGACTTTTTATAAACTTGAACTCTTGAGGACTACCACCAAGCCACTTCATTTGTTATTCAATTGTGATTTGAATCCACAATAAAATTCATAGAGATATGGGTGCTTAATATATTTACTACAACCCGAGTATCCGAAATTTTGCTCAAGAGTAGGAATGGGCCAGATGGCTATCGGCCCACTGGCTCATTCGGTATCTTACATATTTTCTTGATGAGTATCATCAACTTCATTTTACATATGAAATTGCCTCTAACTACAGTTTCAATTTGTCAATAGTTCTGATAACCAAAATTTTAAATACATGTTTGGCTAATGTTTTTGTTTTGTATTTTTTTTTGCTTTTGTTAGTGTATTGTAACAAAGCAGAAGTACGAAACATATCTGATAACATTTACTGTCATTTGAATAGTATGGAAAGGTTTCCAAAATTGAGGTCAAAATCGAAAGTATCAAAATAATGTTTTTGTTTACTTTCGCAGTGTAACAAAACACTGTTCAAAAAAAAAAAAAAAAAAAAATCTAAATTAACATTATAAACTAGCCATTCGATTTTTAAAATTTGCAACACTTTTTACTAAACATGTTTTCATGTTTTTACTACCAAAAATCTTATAACAAAGTTACGTTACTAAATAAGTTTCGAAATAATGTTGACCACAATCTAAAGTAGAAACATTGCTTCTGTTTTAAATCAAAGTAAAAGTACAAAGTAACTGTAGTTGTCAGAGACTATCAAACTCCATACATTAATCACAACTTATTAATATGAAATGGAATAATGTTTAATTTTCCTTATATCTTTTATTTATTTATTATTATTATATTCATTATGTCTCTATTATTTCTTTTGAGTGAAAGCTATTATGTTCTTATTTCCTTGGCCAGCCCAAGTCCCCGTACCTAGACCCTCAAATAGCTAATAGCTAGCCTTCAAACTGTGCACAACCAATATGGATAAATTTTTTGGTAGCTTCTGAATAGTGCATATTAATACATTTAATATTCATGTCTTTAGCATGGCCAAGTAGAAGATTGGAAGGAATCTAAAACACAGTTCATTTTATATGAAATTCAAATATTATTTGACTAGTCCTCCTCCCTTTTTTTTTTTTTTTTTTTTTTTTTTTGTACGCTCATTATAATGGAGATTTAGTGACTACGGTCCCGTAATTTTTTGCTTCCCACATCGGGGAGTTTTTTCTACGCTAAAATTGATTGTGTCAATTGTGTATGTGATGTTGATTAGATTTTTCAGATTATTATGCTCTATTTAATTACTTTCTAACAAATTTACATATAGAAAGAGAATATATTTTTGCTGATTTAATTGCGAGAGATTCGGGTTGCTAGAATCAATTTTTTTGAATTCTCCCAGATTGAACTTGGTTTGTTGCCAAAGTGACCAATTTATCAAAGTCTTAGATGTCTATAAAAAAATAGTTTAATAAGTTCAAAAGGACTAATTTAGAACTCATAAATCATTATACACAAATATACAACTACAACACATGGTGTTCACATAGCAATACAAACTTCGGTCTTTTGGATATTGCAACCCCATTTAGGATGTCATAATACTCATTATATATATATATATTTAAATGTTTTAAAGCAAACTATAATACCTTTGCAGTTATATATATAAAAAATAATAATAAGGAGAAATATAATTAATTTTTTACATTGGTTTTTAAAAAGACTCTTGCTAAATTGTGTGATCCATGTCTAAATTTGTACTTTACAGATCCTATCAAAAAAGAGCATTGCTGAATTGTTTTCGGCAACCTCAACAAACATATTCAGTTTTGAGAGGTTGGAATGATTGTATTAATTGAGCTAGTTAAGTACTTGTATTCCTGCCAATAGTTCATATAGGTTGATAAAAAAATGGTCTGTCCTTTTGGGTGGAATATCCCCCAATATGGACATGATGGATTTTTATATTCATCCCTTTTTTCTTTTTCTTTTTTCACCACAAAGATGAACTATTATTTGATAACAAATAATATGTGAATTTTTTTTACACTACATTTTCATGCTTGTCTTGAAGAAAAAGCATGGTGGGTCGCTCTATTTTGGTTATGGCATGTTTCTTTCTTTTTCTAATATTATGAAATTAAAAATATGTATTTATCCTTTATAGAAGGATGATAGCTCAGGTAGCAAGATCAAGAAGAAAATGATGAATATAAAAATCCATCATATTCCACCCAATCAAGTGATCTATGGACTTTTGATGTCACATATGGAGTTGTAGCTGGTACTAAACCTTTTTGAAAAGTATTCAGGAAATGGTTTAAAAACTTTAGAAACTACTTTAAGTAAATTAATCATCATCCTTGCCTTAATATCATATGTATGGGATCGGCCGTATGAATTTTTTCTTCAATCATTTCTATTACATGTCATATCACCTAATAATATATTTAACTTTTTCAAGTCATTTTAATAACCTCATCCATATTATTTTTCTCTTACCTCCTATTACAACTAGTCTACCTTATTTGATCGGCACATTTCTAAGTCGGTCTCCGATGTGTGTCCAAATCATCTAAATCTATTGTCTAATTTTCTCACCAATGAGTACTACACCTAATTTGCCTCTCACACTTTCATTAGTGGCTCTCTCTCTTTTAGTCATACCACTCATCCATCTTAACAATGCATTGTTCTTGTTTATCTTTTATTGCCTAACACTATGCTCATACAACATAGTTATGCTTCGTTTGGTTGGAGGGACCAAAAATTGATGAAAGGGAAAGGGGGAAAGATGAATGAGACATTCTTAAGGAAGGAAATGTGTCTGTCACTGTTTCTTCTAATTTGGTTGGAAGGAAGAGAAAGAAAGTATTTATAATCTTTTTACTACTATATCCTCATTATGTACAATTATAAAAAGAAAAAGTGGTTGTTTTGAGTATATTTTTGGTTTTCATTACATAAGACAATATTTGAATCTTTATTAAATTTACATTTTAAACCTCAATCATTTTGATTCTAAAGCACTTCTCCACGTTTATAATTTTCATGGAATCTAGTTTTGGAATTCTTGTTATCTCATCTAGGATGATTGCACTTAAATATAGGCTTAGCACCGACCTTTAATGCAATCCTACATTTCTGGAAAAACTGACTAGTGTCACCATACATAGTACGAAATTTAGCTTGTGTATTAATACACATATCTTGGATACTTTTATGATTGATAAGGGAATTTGTTTTCTTCTTAGGGCCCACCAAATTATATCTCTTGGGGCCTATCATAAGTTTTTTGCTAAATCTATAAAATCATATGCAAGTCGTGTTGCTTACTCCTACATTCTTCAACTAATTGTTTGAGTAAGTATATAACTTCCATTGTTGATCTACTTGGTATGAATCCGAATTGGTTATCGGATACAGTGGATTCTCTCCTTGGTCTTTATTATTATTACTCATTCCCATACTTTCATTTATGACTCATTAATTTAATTTCTCTATAGTTGTCACAATTTTGTATTATCTATTTTATTTTGTAAATTGGTACTATTGCACTTTTCTCCACTCCTTTGGCATCATGCCTTGTTTTAGAGTGTTGTTGAACAACTTTGTTAGCCACCCAATTTCTATGTTTCCGTGATGAAAAAATAAAAAATAAAAAAAATTCCTTGTTGCCTAACGCTTTCCACTTCAAGTGTCATTGACTCCAATTTCACATTCACTACAGTGTAATAGCATATGATCTTAACATATGGAAGGTGCTAATCAAGCTTGGAATTACTTTTATTTTTTTGAGATGGATTATTTGTATTACTATACTCCCTCCGTCTCAAAATTCTTGGGTTGTTTGGAGACTGAAATCCAACTTTTTATAGTAGCAGGTCTTTAATACTTTTTTTATTATAGTGATAAGAATCGATTTTCAAATTTATTCTTACTAAATGACAAATGATTACTCAGTAATAATTGCATTTGTCAATGTCAAAGGGATAATTTGGAAATGTTAAAAAAAATAATACATTCATTTTTTGAATGGAAAATGTATTTTAGGACATTCCAAAATAGAAAGATTGACAAGAATTTTGGAACCGAGAGAATATATATTATGATATTAGAGTAGGTTGTAGTAGCTTAAGTAGCATATAAAGAGTGAGGAGAAATACAAGTTATCATGTTGATAGAATGGAAGATGAGGTGTGTAGAATTATCAAATTGGTGCAGTATTTATTTAAGGATAACGCAGAAACATGTAAAATTATGGATGAAATTACATAGGAAACCTAGTAAATTACATTTTGTACTACGTTGGGATAACATGCCTTTGATTCAAAAAAAAAAAAAAAAGAATCAAAGTACCTAAAGCAAACAGAACTTCTGTTATATGCTCCAAGTACCTAGTTGCTGCCACCAAAATGCTTCCACTAGAGTCTCTAACAGCAATACCTCCTCATGCAGCCTTTTGATTCGCAACCGCATGCGGCATCCACAGAATCCTCAGCTTTGGACAAGCTGGCCGGCAAGCTAGCGTAAAGGCGGGATCCAGGTAGTAGCATGTATATAGGTACTAGAATAAGGTAACGGGAAGAAGGAAAATTACATGGAATCCCTTGAACTAAACACCCTTCAACTAAAAGCGCAATAAATTCACTTTAATGGAAACTTGAATTAAACATTTTACAAGCATTTTGAGGAATAAGAGAAGCATGCAAACTTGAATAAAGTAACAAACATGTCAGCATAGATTTAGAAGAATAATAAGAGAAGATAGCTACCTGATGATTGAGGCGGCATTCCTAAACCCTGGATTTGCGTAACCCCAATAGCAGACCGCCACGGTGAGATGAGTTTCAGTCAATTTCGTCTTCTACATATATTTATATTAATGGTTCATCAGCTAAAGGTTAGTGAAGACCGTGTAATAAACAGATGAAAATTAAACTAGCCAAAACATCAAATGAGCACACAAATACAAACCAATTGGAGATGACACAATGGTATGATATTGTCCGCTTTGAAACTTAGCCCGCACAGTTTTGCTTTTGGACTTTACCCAGCACTTCACTTTTTCTCTACCCATGCACCTGTAACTCGCCAGTGTGATAACCTGACAGTCTCTCGAATCCGCCCGCGACACACCCCGCGGGTCATCACAATATTACAATATTTATGTATGTTCTTATCTGATTAATTTTCATCATAAAACAGTGTCCAATTAGAGGTTCCTACCGTTGAACAAGAAACATGAAAGAAGAGATGGGAAAGATGGAGTGGGATAACTTCGTCGACGTTGTGCTGATTTTTTTGGCAAATCCGGACCAATTTTTCAACGGAGCTTCTCCGGTGAGATGATTTGAGGATTAAGGGAGAGGCAGAGAGAGAGAGAGAGACAGGGGAAAAGAGGATGAAATAAATGTGTGGTGTAGACTGAAATAATGCAGAGGAATCCAATGATGTAATGGATTGAGAAAAAGCTGAAGTTAGCATTAAAGTTAGCTGTGAGATCTTGATCCTAGGTCACCGGATCTGCTCTGATATATTATTCGAAAATTGAAGCAAAGATCTGCTCTGAATATCTTAAAGTGTTTATCTTTGGGCCTACAATGTTGGGTCTCTGGCCCATTCAATTTTGTATGTAGTGCATACTTTTTGTGCCTTTCTTGTCTGGCCTCATTTGCGGGCCTAAGGATCAATTAGTCTGTCCCACCTATTTATTTATTATTATTATTATTTTCAAGATAAGAAGTGTTAAAAGGTAGATTAGTGATAGATACAGATAGATTAGTAGTTGATGCAGATAGTCGAAGTTTGACACTACAAAATTTATCAAAGGCATTAATTCGCTGGGCTATTAAGGCATCTGCCTGTCTCACGAACTTGTTTGGAATCAATTTACTAAGGTTTAGATCTGATTTAAAAAGAGGGTTTAAATTTTGTAAAACCTTGATCCGTTCCTATTAATAATAAATATATAAATAAATATTATTTTATTAGTTATAGTTTTTATTTTTCCTTCTATTTTTAATGATAATTCAAATTTTAACAACGTTTTTGTTATTATAGTTGATAAATATTTTACTATTAAATTCCTTTTAGAAAAGTTATCTCACACACACTACTAATAAAAGTGGATTCAATGTATAATATTTATATACACTTTAAAATACTTATTTTAATTAAAAACTATTTCTAAATGGTTTTCACGTATCATTGTTTCCTATTTTTTTTAAGGGACACAATTGTTCCTTCCCTTTTACCAAGAGACACAAACTTTGGCAAAACTTTTACATCTATTGGTTCTATTATTATATAGGATATCTAATATGAAATTTGAACATTTTTTTTATTATATATATATATATATATATATATATATATATATAACAATTTTATATTACTTTGTATTTCAAATAAAATAGTGAATTATTAATACCTTTTGAATTAAATTTTTGTTATTAATAATTTAATTTAGAAACACGCAACATTTTGTTATACTAACCTTAACTGCATATTGTTTCCTTTCTTCAAGTGACGCATACGTTCATTGCTTCCCTTTTCCAAGGAACACAAATGTTTGGCAAAAGTTGTACATCAGTTAAATATGATTGTGTTATATATAAATCAGGAAAGAATAGGAATTAAATATTTTTTGGCACGAAAACATTGAAATAGAAGAAATTAAGACAAAAGAGATAGTTATTAACAAAGAAGAGGAGCTTGGGAGCAGTGACTTGATCAATTTGGTTGTTGATCGAATCCTATTAAAAAATAATAATAAAAAAAAAGAGCCGCAGATAGATAAGAGAGAGAGCGTGAGTTTTTTTTTTTTTTTTTTTTTTTTTTTTTTTTTTTACCTGAAGGGAATCATAACTCTTTATCTCTTCAAAGTTTCAAACGGTAACACCATCTTTAAATTTTCTCATTCCCAAATCGTCACTATTTAACATTATCCAATCTTTGACCTCTTTCACATAAATACTATTAGAAATCTTCATGTGAAACTCTAACTCGTATTTCTTATTCTACTTAAATGTTTGCAATTTTAGAGTTATGTAACACACTATATGGATGGTAGCCTCAATGATGCATCACCCAATGAGTTTCAAGGTTTTTTTTTACTATCACGTATGTGTATGTGTATGTGTATACACTGTAATTGGTGGCGAATTCAAAAAAATCGAATTTGTAACTTACAGATCGGATCATAGATTGGGTTGTTAAAAATCAAATCTGATCCGTGAGTCCGATCCGTAAAATTTATATATTTTTTCAAATAATGTATTTAACCAACGGGTCAGTAGCCTAGCGGTATCAATCTCTTACAATATCTTTTGTAACAAACTAGTATGGACAATGATTTTGCAATGTAATTATATTCTTTTATGAGCTTCAAGTGAAGCCTTTGTAATTATGGCCATGGAGCTAGCAACAAAAATTATAATTTAGCGCCGAAGGGGGGAGGGGGGGGTTATATTCTTTTGTGAGCTTCAAGTGAAGCCTTTGTAATTATGGCCATGGAGCTAGCAACAAAAATTATAATTTAGCGGAGGCGAGAAAAAGAAGAAGGAATCGCCTTACCACTGCCCCTTTGAGTTGGTACTAAGTCAAAAATATAGCCTATGATTGAAGAAAATTCGCAGCTATACAAATTAGGTAGCATTCGGCTCGCTCGGGGGACTCAAAATTAGTCATATAATATGTTGCTGGGAATCTTATCGCCAAAGGGAGGTCAGGGGTTCTAGTCTCAGAAGAGACATGCGTGTGTGAGTACCAAAAAAGAAAATTTATTTATTTATTTATTTTTTGTTATTGGTAAGAAACTCACACACCCACTTTGCTTATTCATTTTGAAAATTAGAAGAGATACCACTTTTTAAATATATGAATTAATATAAATAAATTAAAATTTTATCTATTGGGTTATGATTAAAAGACAAATAATAAAGAATAAATAATATTAATTATAAAAATAATAATAATAATGGATAATGGATAATTTAGATAAAATATAATCCGTTGATATGATCCGATTCTTGGGATAACAGATCGGTGGTGGATTAAGATTTGCTTGATCTATTGGGAGCGGATTGAATGTGGTCACCCCTACGGCTTACAATAGTCTTTCATGTTCCTTACTAATTAAATAATAGTGAATAAATTTGGTTATATATATATATATATATATATATATATATATATATATATATAATTTGCTTATAGGTGAGTCAATTTAGGGGATGCCCCACCGTTGGTGCCTGCGAGCCGGCCTACAACAGTCTTTCATCTTCGTCACTAATTAAATAATAATGAATAAATTTTAGGATGGAGTGCAAAAAATTCCCCTGAATTATTGGCTAGTTACAACTAATTCTCCTGAACTAAAGATTGCCCCCCTAAATTATTGATTTGTTGCAATTAAGAACAAACTCATCCCAAAAAACTATTTTACCCTTTGTTATTAAATTTGTCATTTCTTATTAAATTATTATTTTATTTTATTTTCTCTTATATTATATATTAATTATACCATTTCCCTTAATTTAATAATTAGTAGCAATTGATTATAAAAATGGAAAAAAATAAATTTGTAGCTATCATTTTCTAAAATGATTATCTTATTATAATAAAACTTATTATACTCACTTTAAAAAATTTAGCATAAAAAAATATCATCTTTTTCAAACAATATTCATGAAAAATTAATAAATTACGTAAATAAAAATATCTTCTTTTTAATGCAATATATTCATGAAAATTAAGAAATTACTTAAATTGTTTCAAAATTTTCTATTTAAGATTTTTATTTAAATAATTAATTAAAAAAATTAAAGAAAAACTTATGCAAATTTAATAGAAAATATTTCATCAAATTAGTATGAATTTTTTTCATAATTTATTTTAACAAGAAAAATATATCAAGTGTAATTCAATAAAAAATGGTATTATGGTCCTTTAATGAAAAATTGGTAAGACAATGGGGCATTTTGCAATTAAATGTGATAGTTTAGGATATTTTATGCACAAAACATAGTTCAGGGGTTATTTGCAAATTTAAATATAGTTGAGGAATTTTTTTTGCACTTTACCCTAAATTATATATATATATATAGCTTCACATAATGATAAAGTGGTCTCGGAGATTAGCACGACTTCATAGAGAAGAAAATTAGTAAAGTGCACTTAAATTTTAATTTCATATAAATGTCTTCTAAACAGAATAAATAAATAATATCTAAAAAGCGTTCCCAACTCCTTCTATACTTGGCAATCTTCATGTTGATCCATGCTTTATCTCTAATTTGATTAACCAAGCACACATCCATGGAGAAATTTGATAAATAAAACACACGTCCATGGAAGACCGACAACGGAATACAACAAGCTGTGTAGTGCAGTCATCGAACGCTTTATAGGAATTGTTCCTATAAAAGTTGGTTCAGAATTCAGATATCTCAGTTACGCTACTTGGGAAAAACATCACGCTGGTCGGCCATGTTAATGTCACTTTGTCAATTTCAAAATAGAGAACATTATAATTTAGCACAAAACAAAGCCTCAAGCAGAAAGAAAACCAATCAATATACATAGTTGTCTTGGGTTTTTTCCTTTGGCTCAATAATATTCACCATATCAAACGTAACTTGTGCTATGTCTAGAGTTGTTGGCTTCTGAAAAAGTTCAGAACCCCTCGTAATCTTAAGACATGGATTTTCACTTATGACAATGGAAATTAATTATCTTCTATCAGGGATCGTTCTAAAGGAGGCTAGCTTTTGCATCTTAAAATGCCACATAAATACAATAATCCGAAGCATATTCGTGTGTGACACCTACAATGCCTCCTATGTACGTTTTAACTTCACACCTCAAAATCCATTTCTGGATCTTGAAATTGCTTCAATAAGCTCTTACAATCGAGAACTTCAACGTAACTTTCTTTCTTTCTTTCTATTTTTCTCTGCCCCTAACATTCATCTCATTACTACCAATGTGAGAAAGCATTACTAACTTAATTTGTTCAATCTGATTCCTTCACCAACTACATAAGAGCAGTGTTGTCAAAGGCGCGTCTCTAGGCTCCAGGCACAACACTTGCTCAGGTGTGTCTTTAATATGGAATACCGAAGCAAAAATTCTACTAACTGATAGTTTATGATAGGGATATATTTTTCTGATAAACCCTGGAAGTAAAACAGTTTAAACAAAATTCTACTAACTGATAGTATATCAAAGATAAGATAACAAAATTATACTAACTGATAGTATATCAAAGATAAGATTATTTAGATTTCAATAACAAAATTCTACTAATCAAAGATAAGATTATTTAGATTTCAATGCAACCGATCAACGTGTAACAAGTCACATATAAAACCGGCCATATATAGGCGTAACAAGTCACATAAAACCTATATATAGGTCACGTTTCCATCTAATTCTCTGTAACACACAACACCATTTAGTATCATCATGGCGGCCAACCTTAGTTTTATTCTTTGTTTCTCTCTTGCTTTCTTTGTTACTCTTGGTGTTGCTAATGGCGGCAACTTCATCGGTCATGTATGTGATCCTTTGAGGTATGCAGATCTCGGGTTGGAAATGAAAGACTTTGCTTTCTGTGATAAGTCACTTCCCTATGACGTTAGGGTGAAGGACCTCATAGATCGCATGACACTGCTCGAAAAGGTCCGGCAGATTGGTGATACTGCATATGGTGTTTCTAGACTCGGCCTGCCTCGGTACGAGTGGTGGTCGGAGGCCTTGCATGGCGTCTCTGACGTCGGAATGGACAATAGCAAGGGAAGCTTCTTTGACGAAGATGTTCCCGGTGCAACAAGCTTTCCCACTGTCATTACCACAACTGCTTCTTTCAATGAGTCCCTCTGGAAACTTATTGGTCAGGTAAACAATAGTAAGTTTCATATTAGTCAAGACAAAGTTTTACGTTTTATATATATATATATATATAGAACACATTCTTGTACAATTTTGGATGTAATATATTAACGTGGAAAAAAAAATGTTACTATTGCAGGCAGTTTCAACAGAAGCAAGAGCTATGCATAATTTAGGGCATGCAGGATTGACATTCTGGAGTCCTAACATCAATGTAGTGCGTGACCCTCGATGGGGAAGAGCACTAGAGACACCCGGAGAAGATCCTTATGTTGTAGGTACTTATGCCTCTAACTATGTAAGAGGTTTGCAAGATGTTCCCGGAACTGAAAACGCCACGGACTTGAACACGAGACCTCTCAAAGTTGCTGCATGTTGCAAGCATTACGCCGCCTATGATGTCGATAAATGGAAAGGAGTTGATAGATTTCATTTTGATGCTAGAGTAACTAATCACTTACATCATAATAGTCTGAGTTGTCCGATGGTTGAACTCCATATCATGACTCATATATATTTTTTTCTGCATTTCTTGTAGGTGACTGAACAAGATATGGTGGAGACCTTCCTTCGACCTTTTGAGATGTGTGTTAAAGATGGTGATGTTTCAAGTGTTATGTGCTCTTTCAATCGTATCAATGGCATCCCAATATGTGCGGATCCAAAACTTCTAAAAGACACCATTAGAGGAGAATGGGAACTTCATGGGTATTGAATATAAATCCTTTTTTTTTTTTTTTTAATGCTAAATAAGATATTAATTTGACACATTCACTCAATTCATGCATATTATCTATATATATATAGGTATATAGTTTCAGATCGTGATTCTATTGATGTGATGTTAACTGGTCACATCAATATATAATTGGCTCGATTTGACACAATCATTGTGACATTTAACACTCAATTCATGCATATTATCTATATATATATATAGGTATATAGTTTCAGATTGTGATTCTATTGATGCGATGTTAACTGGTCACAATTGGCTCGAGGATGGACCAGAGGATGCTGTTGCACAATCCCTAAAAGCAGGTGAGTCAATTTTTGGATTTCTCAGTCTAAGCAGGAGACAATATACTTTGATATTATTGATCATTCTTTGATTCAAAGTCTCATTCCATCTCAATTGAAAAAGCAAATACTTGTTCAAGAAGAAATGGAGTTCTGCTTCCGTGTGAATTATCTCATTATTATTTTTCTTTTTATTGATTTATGTCAAATATGTTAAAAGAGTTTTAATTTTTCTAGGCTTGGATTTGGACTGTGGAGCCTACTACACAAATTATACTCGCAATGCAGTAGTTCAAGGGAAAGTTAAGGAAGCAGAAGTAGACAAGGCACTCAAAAACCTCTATATTGTGCTCATGAGGCTGGGGTTTTTCGACGGTAGTCCTCAATTCAAGTCGCTAGGCCGGGCCGACGTATGCAGTCCAGAACACATTGAGTTAGCAGCCCATGCAGCCAAAGAAGGAATTGTTCTTCTAAAAAATGTCAATGAAACTTTGCCCTTGAACCATGCTAAAATCAAAACCCTAGCAGTGGTTGGACCTCATGCCAATGCCACCAAAGTCATGATTGGAAACTATGCGGGTACATAATATAGTTTTGACAAATCATTATAAAATTCATTGCTATGTTATTTTGTTCTAACATTTGCATTAATTCATGCATATAGGTGTCCCATGCCGATACAAGTCTCCTATTAGTGGTTTTTCTGAATTTGGAAAAGTGAAATATGAAAAGGGCTGTGGGGATGTGAAATGCAAAAATGAAACCTTTATTTTCCCAGCGGTTCAAGCAGCAGAGAAAGCTGATGCAACCATAATTGTAGTGGGTCTTGATTTGTCAATTGAGGCCGAGGAGAGGGACAGGACAGATCTCCTCCTACCTGGTTATCAGAAACAAATGATCAACCAAGTTGCAAACGCGTCTAGAGGTCCGGTCATTCTTGTAATCATGTCTTCCGGAGGGGTGGACATTTCTTTTGCTAAAAACAACGATGACATCGATGCAATCCTCTGGGCTGGGTACCCTGGTGAGGAAGGTGGCCTTGCTATTGCAGATGTTGTTTTCGGAAAACACAATCCAGGTATATATGCGTATATATGCATTCTAAGGCTCCATACATTTCAAATTTTGTACCATATTTCCAAATAATTCTAGTATGGTAAACTTGTCATTTGAACACCTCTATAACATATTACAATGTTAATTATCAGGAGGAAGATTGCCACTTACATGGCATAAAGCAGACTATGTTGATATGCTACCCATGACATCGCTACCACTAAGGCCGGTTGACAGCTTAGGCTACCCCGGTCGAACATACAAGTTCTTCAATGGATCCACAGTCTACCCATTCGGATATGGACTCAGTTACACTCAGTTCAACTACACAATTGCACCCTCTAACAATTCACTCAAAATTAAGTTAAACAGGCTCCAACATTGCCGGAACATGAACTACACCGAAGGTGCTTACAAGCCTCCATGCGCGGCAGTTCTAATTGATGACATGAAATGCAAGGATGATATTGAGTTCGAAGTTGAAGTCCACAATGTGGGGAAGAGAGACGGAACAGAAGTTGTTATGGTTTATTTGAGCCCTCCAGAGGGCATTGCTGCTGCTCCTATCAAGCAGCTCATTGGGTTCCAAAAAGTGCTTGTTCCGGCCGGTGGAAGCGAGAAGGCTAAGTTTGTCTTGAATGCTTGCAAGAGTTTCGGCCTTGTTGATTACACTGGTTACCGTCTTTTGCCGGCTGGTCGGCACACCATCACGATCGGAGATGGAGATAGTGCAGTCTCATTCCCTGTCGAAGTTCGCTTGGAGCATTAATAAACTATCATGATTATTTAGGGGGTTTTTTTATTAGAATTTGTTATTTTTAGTTTTTAATTAGTACCTTAATAATAGGAATAAGAAATAGGATCTTGGAGTGATAGTTTCATTCAACAATGTTTCTTGTGGAAGGAATTACATTTTAGTTTAAATGAGCATTTTCATATTATTAATATATGATGAGTTCTTGGATTTGACTCTATCTAGAGCATGAAAATTTTAAAATCTCACTAAATCTTCAAAAATTTAAAATCTCACTACTGTTATACGTGTGTGTGCTTTGTGTGGGGTCCACCTGTAGTTGAAATTTGGTGCACATGTTGAAGCATTTTCAATGGCGGTACAGCTTGATCAATAAGCTGCCTGCTGCCCACGAATACAAGGCCTATAAATAGGCATTATACAGTATACAATGTATATGAGAAATAACAAGTAATCAATCTCTCTCCCCAGTTTTTCTTTTCTTATATTTTTTCTAATATATTGAAAAGCTCTTTCTCTCTCTCTCACTTAATATTACTCTATATACATATATATTTATATATATTCCCTTTGTCCTTTTTTAATTATTCATAAACTGTGACTCACGCAATCACTTAATATTATTCTATATACATATATATTTATATATACTCCTTTTTAATTGTCCGCTTCGTAAACTGTGACTCACAAAAAAGGGACGGAGGGAGTATATTCATAAGACGTTATCGGCACGATGCTCTAACCAACGAGATTTGAAGAAGAAACTCTCTCTCCCTCTTGTATTTTTGACTCCAAAGAGTAAGAAAATCTTAATTATTGATTATTCTTCATGAATTAATTTGTCTGCTTAAATGATATATATGCTCACACTCTGGTCGGTTCTACCGCCTTTGTTATTTAATAATTTACATGGTTGGTTCTACCACCTTTATTATTTAATGATCTACTAATTATGGTTGGTTTTACCACCTTTATTATTTAATGATTTATGACCGGTTTTACCGACTTTATTAATAATTTATTCACTATGACTGGTTTTACCGCCTTTGTTGTTTAATTATACTGAAATTATAATACTTCATATTATGTTATATAAAGTGAAGGCCATGATTTTCTTTCGTCGCCATATTAGTGAGGAACTAAAAATTGAATACCTCACTGAAAGAGATCCACTGAGTTTGAAGAAAATTTTGAAAGAAAGATATGATCATCAGCTTTTCTTCCAAAAGCTCGGGTTGATTGGCAGCAACTGCGGCTGCAAGATTTTAAAACTGTGGCTGAATACAACTCTGTCCTATTTAAAATCAGCTCTACACTAAAATTGCATAGTGATACCATCACTGATGAATTTTTGTTGGAAAAAAATATTCACGCCTCGAATGTACTCTTACAATAATAATATCGAGAACGTAGATTTGAAAAATATTCAGAACTATCATGTTTGCTTGTGGCAGAGCAAAATAATGAACTTTTGTTAAGAAACCACCAGTCCTGTCCAACTGGATCCACACCGATCCCTGAAACATATGTTGCCTCATCACGTGGACGTGGACATAATAATAGACATAATCGTGGTGGTAGAAATGGCCACAATAATAAATATTGTTGTGGTAAAAATCATTTTTATTACGGTGAAGGATATCAATTCTCAAATTTTCGAAATTAGAGATCCACACCATATTCCTAAAGGAGATCGAGATTATAATTAAATGAAACAAGTAAAATGAAAGGATATGGCTCAACCTTCCATGACATATGGCATCTGGCTAAATTTCATTGATCATGATGAGCTAGTTGACATCTTTTTTAAGGACTGTGATGAAAAGATAAACCCCCTGATTGGTGATGAAAATGTCCATACCAATTAATCATATTTTTTTTATTTCATATTCTTTCTACTATGTTATCTTCAACATATTTTTATTTTCCTTGTATTAAAGTTTCTTTTGTTATAACTGTTTTTTTTAAATTTGCATGAATAGGAATAGATTTAATTGGTTCCATAATAACTGGTGAAGATATATGTCTTGCTGATAGTGGAACGACACACACAATCCTTCGAGATCAAAAATATTTTTCTCACCTAATTTTGACAGATACTTATGTCAGTACAATATCAGGTCCCACCGACTTGATTCAAAGCTCCGAACGAGCTAACATTATTTTACCACGTGGAACAAGATTACAAATCACTAATGCATTATATTCTACAAGATCTAGAAATATGTTGAGTTTTAAAGATTTGCGTCGTAATGGGTATCATATTCAGACCGCAAATGAAAGAAATATGGAATATCTCTACATTACTTCCATTACCTCATGCATGAAGCTGATATTAGAAAAACTCCCTAATTTCTTTTCTGAGTTATACTATACAACCATTAGGACAATTGAGTCAAATGCTGTGATACATAAAAAATCTTGTGACCCAAAACTTTTTATACTTTGGCATGATTGACTTAGTCACCTGTGGAGTACAATGATGCGTCGAATTATTGAAAATTCACATGGACACCCACTAAAGGATCAAAAAATCATTTTACCAAATAATCATCTATGCACTGTCTGCTCACAAGGTAAGTTGATTATTAGACCATCCCCTTCAAATGTCATTGTTGAATGGTCATTGTTGAATCTCCCCTATTTTTACAACGAATTTACGGGGATATATGTGGGCCAATTCTTCCACCTTGTGGACCATTTCTCTATTTTATGGTCTTAATTGATGCCTCAACACGATGGTCACATGTTTGTCTGCTTTCTACTTGTAATGTTGCATTTGTTAGACTTCTTGCTCAAATCATCAAATTACAGGCACATTTTCCTGATTACCCAATTAAAACAATCCGTTTTGATAATGCCGCTGAATTTTCTTCTCAAGCTTTTGATGGTTATTGCATGTCAATTGGAATTAATGTTAAACACCCTATTGCACACACTCATACTCAAAATGGTATGGCTGAATCTTTTATTAAAAGATTTCAGTTAATTGGTCGCCATTTGCTTATGCAAACAAAATTACCTGTTTCTGCCTGAGGACATGCCATATTACATGCTGCATCATTGGTTCGTATATGACCAACTGTTTATCATAAGTACTCACCATTGCAACTTGTTTCTGGTTAACAACCAAATATCTCTCACATACGAGTTTTTGGTTTGTTGTATATGTTCCAATTGCACCACCCTAACGCACTAAAATGGGACCTCAATGTAGACTTAGAATTTATGTTGGTTTTGATTCTCCATCTATTATTAGATATCTTGAACCCCTAACAAGTGATGTCTTTAAAGCATGCTTTGCTGACTGTCATTTTGATGAGGTTGTTTTCCCACCATTAGAGGGAGAAAAGGCACAATAGCAACGTGATATTACTTGGAATGCCCTGGAATTCTCTCATTTTGATCCTCGCACGAATCAATGTGAACGAGAAGTTCAGAGGATCGTTCACTTGCAAAATGATGCAAATCAATTACCTGATGCATTTACTGATACAAAGAAAGAAATAAAATTACATATACTAGCTGCAAATATTTTATCACGAATTGCTGTCCCTGAGGGACCATCTGTCAGTAATGCAGTGAATGCATCTAAAATACGCTTGAAGCGTGGCAGACCAGTTGGTGCAAAAGATACCGTTCCTTGTAAGAAGAAATCACAAAGAAAAATTGGCACTCCTGAAGAGGCCACAAAAGACGCAACAAATGTTATTGATCAATCAAAGATTATACCTTTTGATAAGGCAGAGGCTCTTGATGAGGCCTAGGTACCTAAAAATAGTGAAATAATAAATATTGATGAGGCAAAAGAAACAAATAATGATATAACCCTTGATGAGGCACATGTCCTTGATGAGGCAAAGGTACCTGAAAATGATGAGATCTTACTAAATTATGAAACGGGATAGAATAAAAATGAAATTGTTGTCGACAACATATTCTCATATGTCGTTACTCTTGATATTAATAATGATAATTCGGAACCTCAAAACGTCGAAGAATGTCGACGAAGAAATGATTGGACAAAATGGAAAGAAGCAATACAACCAGAGCTAATTTCATTAGCTAATTTGGACCTGTAGTCCAAACACCTGAGGGTGTTAATCCTGTTGGGTACAAATGGGTATTTGTATGAAAGCGTAATGAGATGATCTCTAGGGTTTTAATCGGACTTTAAATAAATCTTGCATGCTTAGTATATGTTGAATTAATCGTTTGTATGTGTCTAATTTAATCTGGAATTGTTCTTGCAAGTTTGGATTACAGTGTTTGATCTTAAAGCATGTGGAATCAGTAATTGTTTTTATGGTTCTTTTTAATGCAAATTGTTTTAAATAAAGGACTGGGATGATATTGGATATAATTTAGACTGTTAAGATCAATATTTATGAAGAACAGAAAGGTTGGAAACGGCCGAAGACGAAGCAGACAAAGGAAAAAGGTTCAGAGCTCTCAGAGAGGGAGAGAGCCGGCTCCATGGAAGAGGGAGCCGCCTCCCTCATGTGTAGAGCTGGTTCTGGGAGGTTTAAAGCTAGCTCTAAGGAGTATGGAGCCGGTTCCATGCATGGTTGGAGCCTGCTCTCAAGTTTTGAGAGCAGGCTCTCTTATGTTAGCGCATTCTGGATTTTTCTTGGCCACTGTTTGGACGATTTTAATTTTATGTTGGGAATGTACTGGGGGTTCTTAAGATTAATTTCATGTGTTATTAAAACCTCTAATTGCATAATTTGTACTGTTATGCTAATAGAATGAACAATATGAAATTAAACCACTTTGCATGCTGTTAACGGATATGATGGATTTAATTGTTTAATTTTATTTTTGCAATTTAACGGACTATAGCATGATTATAAATCTTGTTTTGAATGCATTATAGGGTCATGTATTTATCAGACCTGATCTATACTTACTTTGGATTCTAATTGCTGAAATAATAAACTATGTTATGTAATTACATGGATTATTGTTTTGGTTGCTAACTGCTGAACTATTAAACTATGTTCTGTCAATTACATGGATTTATGTGTTGGATTTTAATTACTGAATTACTATATTAAATTCTATCAATTACATGGATGTTATAGATTGTATGCACCGGTATGGGACGGTGGCATATTAGGGATGGTTTAGCTCAAAACGCTAAAGCCTACCTTATTGGAATAAGGGAATAGATTGTAAAATATTGAATCCTACTTATATTGAAGTCAGATCAACTGAGTAAGTTGAGTGACTACCTGGATTAATTGTTATTTGTGGTTAAGTCAGATCAACTGAATAAGTTGATTGACTAACTGGATTAGTAATCTTATGTCAGATCAATGAACAATTGAATGACATACTCTAGTTTTGGACGAACTTTAAATATATAACTATGATACCACGATATGAATTTGAGTCTCATGATCGTTGGTTAGGGAGCGTATATGCATGGGGATACATAGCTGGCTATGATAGTTAAGGTGTACCCTGTTAGGTCTAGGTACTCATGCCCACCTCTGGTGCGTTTTGCATGTTGCTTTCTATTTAGGTTGAGACTACTTTGTAGTCCAGTGAGAGTGCTTTAGTGTGGATATATATATATATATATATATATATATATGTGTGTGTGTGTGTGTGTGTGTGTATGGACTAGATATATACTGTTGAGATATCTAGGATGTATCTACATATCGGGTCTCTATTTGGACTGTAGTTATAATAGAACTTGTTCGTGAGCCTGACCCACTATCATTTTTTAGGTATCGGACGGTTCCAGTCTTAGGGCTTGTTTGGGCTGAGCAGAGACGGTCGGTCATTCATTCTACTGACAACGTAGGATTTCATTCCATGTTTTAGATTTGGATTTTATCTTCAATTGTTTACTTTTTAGTTGAGATTTTATTTAGGGGTCCACTAAATGAATTCCCGAGTTGTACTCTTGGAGGTTTTGGAAAGGTTGGATTATATTAATCTTTAACATTTGAGGATTTTATATTTAGAATTCTTTCAGCTTTATTATTTATTTCTTAAATCTTTTCGTATTCCTACTTGTTTATATATTAATTGTTTGGTATTCCCTCGGGTTTGGACTTGAACCTGATCAACCCATATCTCGGAATCGAAGGTATCACAATTGCAAAGTAGGAATTGAAAGTGGTACGAGAGAGTTAAAACAAGACATATGCACGCACATACACAAACTATATGAGATGAGAGAACCCAGGCAAGCCCATGCGATCTCCCTCCGCCACACTAAACTTTAATTTTATTAAGTATGACCGGCCATACGAGCACTCCTCTATGACAAAGGTCCTATTACAACATATTACATTTTTTTTTAAGTGACATTTGTCAACCATTACTTGGTCTGGCAATCTTCTTCTTCAACAACCATTTCATCGACTTTAATCTGGTGATGTATTTGTAAGGCCTTACTATCAATAACAATAGTGGCTTCTTCATTCATCTACCTACCTTTCTCCAACTGTGAGTTGGCATTGTTAGTAAGCTTGCCTCTCGTTTCATATACTTCTTCATCGTTGGCTCTGTCCCTTCTCCACTCACATACATATGTTGCCACGTCTCTGTTTTACTCTCTCTCTATAGCTATAACATGTCATGTAACATCTAGCTGTTGATGTGTCCATGTAATGCAGTCTTAGCTAGCGCAGAAAGAGACTGCTGTTGTGATCCATAATTCTCATCATGTAAGTATTTTCACTTGACACCTCCTCATAAAACTAGAAATATATCACGAGTTAGTTTATTTGAAATAATATCAAAATATACAGTAGAGATAGGAAAACGGACTATGTATTTAAATTTTATTTATTTTATTTTATTTTCTAATAACACACAATAAATCAGCCGTTTCTAATTAAACATATCAAAGTGTATTTACGGACATTTAAATATAAGAATATATAAACTGACCGATCAATTTCAAGAATCCATCTAAATACCATTCAGTTATAATGTCAATTCTTAATAGAAATATTCTATAACGGCTATGTTATAAATAATAAATAATATATGCCTATTTATGCTCAGCCGTTACAAGACACTGTAATGAAGTCTAATAAAAATAATTTCCTTTCGTATTTTTTTTTTTTTCAAAAAATGAAATTCAGCATTACCCCCACCAATAAATGTCATTCATAATTATGTAAACATTCAATCATAATTAATAAATGTAACAAATATAGTACATATACTTGCTTCTCTAAAATTAAAATTTTCAATACAAACAAGTCATGTATATAATATATATACAAAGATGCAACGCGCTAACGTTCCCTATTAATAAATTATAAGTTTCTCATACATGATAACTCTCCATATTGAATGCACGTTACCTACATAAATACATATAACTTTCATAAAATAACTCACAATCTATATTTTCCTTTATCTCAATACCATAGTTTCTATAAGTTAAAAAATATCTTTTTTTTTTTAACAAATCAACACATACTTGATATATTATATTAATATATAGATGAATATACGAGTTAACAAGTATCGAAAATATATTAATTTTTCGTCCTTTAATAACCACACCAAAACATAAAGTAAAATACTATTTAGATTCTAAAACAATCCATTTTTTTTTTTTTTTTTTTCATTTCTAAAATTAACTTGCACAAAATTTCCAAATATCTATATAATAGATATCTTTGCACTATATAAAGGATAAATATGATTTCAAATTGAAATCTTTAATATTTGGAAACACCTAAGTCCTATATAAATAAACACAAATAAAATATATATACAACTTAGAAAGTTCCAACAAATCAAGTTAATATAATTATTAGGAAACTATCCGCTTAGGAAACTATCCACTTTAGACTGTTATGGAAATTCCACATAATTATAGAAAAATATAAAAATATATAATTCATACACAAGATAATGAACAACAACGTGAATAACGATTCTTTCAATAAATTGTATAATACATCAATTGACCAATATGGATATAATGATGAATAAGAAATTAACATGATAAATAATTCAGATTAATATAATAATATAAATTAAGAATGAAAAATAACAATAATAAAATAGGTAAGAAAGTACTGGCCTGATTGTTGAGGCATGTATAAACACATTGACCTAAAGCTCATAGTCTTCCCCTTTGTGCCGGTATTGGCGAAACTAGTTAGCTCCAAGATACAACCCAATCAGATTGTAATGGCGTCTCCTCCATGTGCACGACCACAGAAAGACTAAATCCAAGTCTATATGTGTTTCGTTACCCAAAAACTCAATATATAAAATAAAATACATAATACTTCTCACCCATTCATATATCATCACTCATATATACAAAAAAAAAACCTCACTGTAGAAAAATGAGAAGTCTTCCTATGTATATAGAATAATAACTATAACGGTTATACATACTAGATACGATATTAAGTAAAATTAAAAAAGATTATATTAAATATAATTTAATAGTAATTAATATATTATAACTGAATATATAATTTATTATAATTTATTTACTTTTATTAAAATATCCATAACAATTATAAGGTTCCTTGATGATGTTTATGATCGAATTTGGAGTTCAAAGATTGGCTGGTAATTAAATAAGATCCAAAAGTCTAAACTATTAGGTGGGGTTAAAACCCAGCCCATATATACCCGATCACTATCTCATACGTATCCGATGTGGACAAATCTCCCCTTATAACATTCTTCCCCACTCGAATTCGCAATGCCCTCGTTCCGATAGAGCCACCCTACCTATCCGGATGGCACACCCTGATGCCTTTCAAGTTAGGCGCTTGGCGTGACACCGGATCAAAGATTAAGTCTTACTTTGATGGCACACACATATGTCTTTCGGGCCAGGCGCTTGGCGTGGTACCGAATCAAAGACTGAGTCTTACTCTAATACCAACAATAATGGGTGGATGCTTGCCCATTTACTCAAAAGCCAAAGTTATTATGTGGGGCTAACACCCACCCATTTATACCCAATCATTCCCCCATCCAGATGTAACGTGAGACAAATATCTCCTTGTAACAATAAACCTACAAAATCTCTGTTGAAAAATGTAATTACCACTTCAAGCATATAATCTTGATAATATGCATTAGGCTTTTTATATATAATAATAATTGTGAATAGAATACGTAGTTCATGAGTTTGGTCAAATCAAAGGCGCAAAAACTCGAGTTATTTTGTGCATTATACTTACTTTTTTTTCCGCTTATTTTTCATTATATATTCAATTTGTAATCATAAAGTTAACAAAATATATGATTATATTGATTAAATATTTTATTATATTTAATTTTAAGAAAAAAAAATAGAATTGTATTTAATTATTTAATTTACACATAACTTGGTACTCTAATCGCACTCCACTCTCTAAAGGGGGTTGACAGAGAGTAATTAAATTTTCCTAGTATAATAAATTTTGGATAGACATATTTTTAATATCTTTAGGATTGTATTTCTAGTTTTTTATTAGCAAAAACAAACAAACAAACAAAAAATGTTATTCATTTGAAGTCCATTAATAAATTTATTTGAGGAGTGACTTGTGCTTGTAATAAATTTTTTTGGATAAGTAATTAAGTGTTTTTGTTCAAAATCATTTAAGTGACTTTTACTAAAATTAGTTGGAAATTTGGAATATATGGTCAAAGATTACATGAAAGCCTCCTATAAAACTATGGAACTAAAGAAATAATAAACACACCTTCTCGGCCTTTTGGCTGAAATCAAGTATAGTACTAAATTTTTTTGGGTCGGTCTTTTGGCTAACCTTACTAGGTCTTTTGGCTAAGATCAAGTGCAGTACTACTTTCTCGGCCTTTGTATAAAGAGTTTCAGTATTTATTTATTAATTGATATAAATTCTATAAAACTCAAAATTACCTAATAAAATTCAAATTAACAAAATATAAAAAGAGTTTAATTCATAACAAAGAGCTTTCATTAATTATTATATCCCACGATATAAATTCTATAAAACTCAAAATTACCTATCTATTTATTATTATCAATTTTTTAATAAAAGAAAATCTAATTAGACAAGAATTATTAATATAAAAATATATAATATTTGACATATAAAACAAAATAATTTTTCTAAAATCTACTATAAATTAGCTTTTATTATAAGTTTCTTAGTAAAATTAAATCTAATTAAACAAGGATATATTTAAAGAAAATAAAATAATTTCTATAAAACTCTATCACAAATTAGATATTTTATTTTCAATAAAACTATATCACACTAAACAAAGATATATTTAAAAAGTTTCGATAAAACTCTAACACAAATTACCTATTTATCTATTTACTATGAGTTTTTTAATAAAAGAAAATCTAATTAGACAAGTATTGTTAATATAAAAAATTATTTATTAATTGATATAATAAGATGTTTTTAAAAAGTTACTATAAAACTCTAACACAAATTACCTATTTATCTATTTATTATGAGTTTTTTTAATAAAAGAAAATCTAATTAGATAAGAATTATTAAAATAAAAAATATTTATTAATTGAAAATTACCTAATAAAATCATGCAAAGTGTCTCAGCATTTCAGTATTTATTTATTTATATAAAAAAATATTTATTAATTGATATAAAAATAGTTTTTGTAAAAATAGTTTCTATAAAACTCTAAAAATTATCTAATAAAATCAATCATATTCTATATAAAACTCTAATTTTTAGTTCAATATAAAAAATAAAATAAAAAATAGTTATTTTTTATGAATAATTATCATAATATAACCTTCCCAGCCCAGTTATGATTATGTAATTATCAGAAAAGAACGCGTGTCATCATTCTATTAATCTAAGAAGCCTATAAATAAAGGCATGGAGGAAGGAGGAAGAGGTAAAGAAATTGAGAATTCTAGAAAATAGAAATCCAGAATTCCAGAGTAAAATACAAAAACTCTGCCAAAGAGTTTCAGTATTTATTTATTTATATAAAAAAATATTTATTAATTGATATAATAGTATTATTAGATGTGCAAAAAATTTCAATAGTTAAGTACAAATTACCTATTTATCTATTTATTATGAGTTTTTTTTAATAAAAGTAAATCTAATTAGACAACAATTATTAAAATCAAAAATATTTATTAATTGAAAATTACCTAATAAAATCATGTAAAGTGTTTCTGCATTTTAGTATCTATTTATTTCTATAAAAAAATATTTATTAATTGATATAAAAATAGTTTTTGTAAAAATAGTTCTATAATAGTCTAAAAATTACCTAATAAAATCAATTACATTCTATATAAAACTCTAATTTTTAGTTCAATATAAAAAGAATAGTCATTTTTTATGAATAATTATCACAATATAACCGGCCCGGCCCAGTTATGATTATGTAATTATCAGAAAATCTTATTAATCCAAGAAACCTATAAATAGAGGGAAGGAGGAATGGGTATAGAAATTGAAAATATTAGAAATCTAAAATTCCAGAATAAAATACGAAAACTTTGCCAAAGAGTTTCACTATTTATTTATTTATATAAAAAAATTTATTAATTGATATAAAAAGAGTTTTCATCTGTCCTATTATTAGATGTGCAAAGATTTTCAGTATTTAAGTATTTATTTATTTATATATAAAAAAATATTTAAAAACTAAAATCTAAATAATAAAATTTAAATTAGCCTATTTATCTATTTATTATTAGCAATTTTTTAATAAAAGAAAATCAAATTAGACATAAATTATTAATATAAAAATATTTATTAATTGATATATAAAATAAAATAATTTTTCTAAAACTCTACCATAAATTAGCTTTTATTATGAGTTTCTTAATAAAATTAAATCTAATTAAACAAGGATATATTTAAGGAAAATAAAATAATTTCTATAAAAACTCTATCACAAATTACCTATTTTATTTTCAGCAAAACTATATCACACTAGACAAAGATATATTTAAAGAGTTTCAATAAACTCTAACACAAATTACCTATTTATCTATTTATTATGAGTTTTTTTAATAAAAGGAAATCTAATTAGACAAGTATTGTTAATATAAAAAATTATTTATTGATTGATATAATAAGATGTTTTAAAAAAGTTTCTATAAAACTCTAACACAAATTACCTATTTATCTATTTATTATGAATTTTTTTAATAAAAGTAAATCTAATCAGACAAGAATTATTAAAATAAAAAATATTTATTAACTAAAAATTACCTGATAAATTTTGCAAAGTATTTCAGTATTTATTTATTTATATAAAAAAATATTTATTAATTGATATAAAAATAGTTTTTGTAAAAATAGTTTCTTTAAAACTCTAAAAATTATCTAATAAAATCAATCACTTTATATATAAAACTCTAATTTTTAGTTCAATATAAAAAAAAAATAGTTATTTTTTATGAATAATTATTATAATATAACCGGCCCGGTCCAGTTATGATTATATAATTATCAGAAAAGGACACGTATCATCATCCTATTAAACTAAGAAACCTATAAATAAATGCATGGAGGAAGGAGGAAGAGGTACAAAAATTGAGAATTATAGAAAATAGAAATCCAGAATTCCAGTGTAAAATATAGAAATTCTGCCAAAGAGTTTCAATATTTATTTATTAGATGTGCAAAAAATTTCAATATTTAAGTACAAATTACCTATTTATCTATTTATTATGAGTTTTTTTTTAATAAAAGTAAATCTAATTAAACAACAATTATTAAAATCAAAAATATTTATTAATTTAAAATTAACTAATAAAATCATGCAAAATGTTTCTGTATTTCAGTATCTATTTATTTGAATAAAAAAATATTTATTAATTGATATAAAAATAGTTTCGATAAAACTCTAAAAATTACCTAATAAAATCAATCACATTCTATATAAAACTCTAATTTTTAGTTCAATATAAAAAGAATAGTTATTTTTTATGAATAATTATCACAATATAACCGGTCCGGCCCAGTTATGATTATGTAATTATCATAACATCTTATTAATCCAAGAAACCTATAAATAGAGGGAAGGGGGAAGGGGTACAGAAATTGAGAATATTAGAAATCCAAAATTCCAGGATAAAATACAAAAACTTTGCCAAAGAGTTTCACTATTTATTTATTTATGTAAACAAATTTATTACTTGATATAAAAAGAGTTTTTATCTGTCCCATTATTAGGCGTGCAAAGATTTTCAGTATTTAAGTATTTATTTATTTATATAAAAAATATTTTTAAAACACTAAAATCTACATAATAAAATTTAAATTAACCTATTTATCTATTTATTGTTATCAATTTTTCAATATAAGAAAATCTAATTAGACAAGATTTACTAATATAAAAATATATTTATTAATTGATATATAAAAAATAATAATTTTTCTAAAACTCTACCGCAAATTAGCTTTTATTATGAGTTTCTTAATAAAATTAAATCTAATTAGACAAGAATATAGTGAAAGAAAATAAAATAATTTGTATAAAACTCTATCACAAATTACCTATTTTATTTTCAATAAAACTCTATCACACTAGACAAAGATATATTTAAAGAGTTTCTATAAAAGTGTAACATAAATTACTTATTTATCTATTTATTATGAGTTTTTTTAATAAAATAAAATCTAATTAGACAAGTATTATTAATATAAAAAATTATTTATTAATTGATATAAAAAAGAGGTTTTAAAAGAGTTTCTATAAAACTCTAACACAAATTACTTATTTATCTATTTATTATGAGTTTTTTTTTAATAAAAGTAAATCTAATTAGACAAGAATTATAAAAATAAAAATATTTATTAATTAAAAATTACCTACTAAAATAATGCAACGTGTTTCAGTATTTCAATATTTATTTATTAATTGATATAAAAATTGTTTTTTTAAAAATAGTTTCTATAAAACTCTAAAAAATTACCTAATAAAATCAATCACATTCTATATGAAACTCTTATTTTTAGTTCAATATAAAAAGAATAGTTATTTTTTATGAATTATTATCACAATATAACCAGCCCGGTCCAGTTATGATTATATAATTATCAGAAAAGGACACATGTCTTCATCTTACTAATCCAAAAGGCCAATAAATAAAGGCATGGAGGAAGGAAGAAGGGGTACAGAAATTAAAAATTCTAGAAATCCAGAATTCTATAATAAAATACAGAAACTCTGCCAAAGAATTTCAGTATTTCAGTATTTATTTATTTATATAAAAAAATATTTATTAATTGATATAAAAAGAGTTTTTATCTATACTATTATTTGATGTGCAAAGAGTTTCAATATTTAAGTATTTATTTATTTATGTAAAAAAATATTTAAAAAACTAAAATCTAAATAATAAAATTTAAACTAACCTATTTATCTATTTATTATTATGAATTGTTTAATTAAAAAAAAATCTAATTAGACAATAATTATTAATATAAAAATATATTTATTAATTGATATATAAAACAAAATAATTTTTCTAAAACTCTACCACAAATTAGCTTTTATTATGAGTTTCTTAATAAAATTAAATCTAATTAGAAAAGGATATATTTAAAGAAAATAAAATAATTTCTTTAAAACTCTATCACAAATTACCTATTTTATTTTTAATAAAACTCTATCACACTAGACAAAGATATATTTAAAGAGTTTCTATAAAACTCTAACATAAATTATTTATTTATCTATTTATTATGAGTTTTTTAATAAAAGGAAATCTAATTAGACAAGTATTATTAATATTAAAAATTATTTATTAATTAATATAAAAAGAGGTTTTAAAAGAGTTTCTATAAAACTCTAAAACAAATTACCTATTTATCTATTTATTATGAGTTTTTTTTTAATAAAAGTAAATTTAATTAGAGAAGAATTATTAAAATAAAAAATATTTATGAATTGCAAAATTACCTAATAATATCAATCACATCCTATATAAACTTTTATTTTTAGTTCAATATAAAAAGAATAGTTATGTTCTATGGATAATTATTACAATATAACTAGCCGCCTTATTATGATTATGTTATTAGCAGAAAAGGACACATGTAATAATTCTATTAATCCAAGAAACCTATAAATAGAGGCATGGAGGAAGGGGTATAAAAATTGAGAATTCTAGAAATCCAGAATTACAGAGTAAAATACAGAAACTCTGCCAAAGAGTTTTAGTATTTGTTAAAAAGAGTTTGTATCTATACTATTATTAGATATGCAAATAGTTTCAGTATTTATTTATTTATATATTAAAAAAATATAAACACTAAAATCTACATAATAAAGAGTTTCTATAAAACTCTAAC
Source organism: Cornus florida (assembly GCF_030987335.1). Taxonomy (NCBI): domain Eukaryota; kingdom Viridiplantae; phylum Streptophyta; class Magnoliopsida; order Cornales; family Cornaceae; genus Cornus; species Cornus florida. The sequence goes on along the minus strand of NW_026775581.1, from coordinate 83,929,045 downwards.
ACAAATACCTATTTATCTATCTATTGTGAGTTTTTTTTAATAAAAGAATCTAAATAGACAAGTATTACTAATATAAAAAATTATTTATTAATTGATATAAAAAGAGGTTGAAAAGAGTTTCCAAATTACCAATTTATCTATTTATTATGAATTTTTTAATAAAAGTAAATCTAACTAGACAAGAATTATTAAAATAAAAATATTTATTAATTGATATAAAAAGAATTTTTAAAAGAGTTTATATTAAACTCTAACACAAATTATCTATTTATTTATTATAAGTTTTTTAATAAAAGAAATTCTAATTAGACAAGAATTATGAATATAAAAAATATTTTTTAATTGATATAAAAAATAAAATAATTTTTCTAAAACTCTATCACAAACTACTTTTTATTATGAGGTTTTTTTTTATAAACAAAAGCTAATCTAATTTGACAAGAATTATTAAAATTTAAAAATATTTATTAATTGATATAAAAAGAGTTTTTAAAAGAGTTTCTATTAAACTCTAACACAAATTACTTATTTATTTATTTATTATAAGTTTTTTAGTAAAATTAAATCTAATCAGACTAGAAAAACTGTACCACAAATTAACTATTTTATTTTCAATAAAATTATAATGCATTAGACAAAGATATATTTTAAGATTTTATATAAAAACTCTAATACAAATTACCTATTTAACTATTTATTTTGAGTTTTTTAATAAAAGGAAATCTAATTAGACAAGTATAGTTAATATAAAAAATTATTTATTAATTGATATAAACAGGTTTTAAAAGAGTTTCTATAAAATTCTAACACAAATTACCTATTTATTTATTTATTGAAATATAATTAGACAAGAATTATTAATATAAAAAAATATTTATTAATTAATATAAAAAGAGTTTTTAGAAGAGGTTTTATAAAATTCTAACACATATTACCTATTTATCTATTTATTATGAGTTTTTTTAATAAAAAAAATATAATTAAACAATAATATATTTAAAGAAAATAAAATAATTTTTATAAAATCTACCACAAATTGGCTATTTTATTTTCTATAAAACTCTATCACATTATCTACAAAACATTCAACACGTGCATCACACGTACCTTTTCCTAGTATATATATATATGTATGTATGTATGTTTGTACATTAGGGTGCTTCAAACCCCTCCCAACTCCATAGTGATTTGGAATAGGATGAATATAGAAATAGATTTTTGTTTGTGTTACGGGTTTGGGAAAGGGTGCCCTATCCCACACCCGTTTTTAAATTTTATGAGTGATTACCTTGACTTTTTGTAATTAATAATAATAATAGTAATAATAAGGTTTGGTAATTTATTGGCACACATTGCTTTTATCTCTTTATTCTTGTTGGGATTGTTCTTCCCATACATTTATTTTCTACTTCTTTTTCATAATTGTTCTGTTCATCAATAATATGTCTTAATATTACATTGCCAAATTAACTCAATAATGGATCCCTTTCATTCAATAAAAGATACCAGTAGGCTACAACCTTAATTATTATAGTGCATGTTTATACATTGAATACTAATTTTGTGTCTTAAACATTGTCAAGTAAAATATTGTATACCTCCTAGTGGTGTCTCACCTGTCTCCCAAAGTGGATGGTAAGAATTCGTGTTCTCAAATGAGCAAAGTGTGTGTAAATGGTGTGTACAGGTTTCTTGCCAAATGACTAAAAATAATAACAACATATATATATATATATATATATATATATATATATATTGTATACATTGAATATGAAGAGGGTGGCCTAGTGGTAAAATTACTTGCACTTTGGTACCTTCCTAACATCAAGTCTAAGATTCGATTCCCAATAAGAGCTTTCGATTTGTTGGGGTCACGTCTTTGCTGTCATACTCAGCGACTTATCCGATCCAGAGTGGGGAAGCAGGAGAGGAAGATTTTCCTCACACGTGGTTTGTTCATGCTCAATGCATTATAATACAAAGGATGGTATACCATAAATTATAGAAAAATAAAAATAAAAATTAACCAGTAATAATCAAACATGTCATGAAAAACTCTTTCTGATGTGCTATGTTTTTTCTAAATTGATTATAGTATAAATTGGTTAATTTTCTCTATGATAGTTTTTATTTATATCTATCTATGTATTATTGTTCTTTAAAATACAGTTTATGAATCAACATGAAATGTATTTCACGTAGATGGTTAAAAACAGAAATAGTAACAACATCAACCATTCACCTACCTAGTTTGCTTATGTTGGAATTCCTCTGGGAGTATTTGAAGGTAGTGAGTGAAGCTTGGCTGAGAGTTATATCGGTGGTGAATTTTTCATACAGTGTTTATTTTTCTATCATTATTTTTGTTTTGTACTTGTTTGTTACTTCGTTTTAACAATGTCAAGGATACACCCATATGAGTTAATTATAAGGTCTTGAATTGTATCACAAATCAAATGTTATTGTTATCAACGATGGTCGCTACCAGGCTACCACAGCATCATACATATATGCTTTTTAATTTTTTGCTGTGATTAATAAGAAAATTATCATATACTATTATTTAGAAACGCAAGTACAGGAAACATTTTTTACACCACCAAAAGTATCAATGAGCTAGCTGGGCTCGTGAAACCAAAAAAAACACCTCACACTTCGAGAAAATAAATTATTACCTACAGCACTAAACTATCCATGACCATTAATTCTCTGTTGAATCTCCTGTGGAGTAGATAAGTCTTTTCTGACCGAGTATAAGCTCTCAGCTTGTCTCCATCCCTGGAGACTCTTAATCTAACGCATCGAACCAAAGTATGGTCACCCTCATCCACAGCTTCGTCAATCCAGATCAAGTAGAATTCATCACCACATAAATGAAAGAAAAGTGGATTGAAATCGTCGTTGATATAGAACTTGTCAGGTACATACACAAGAGGTCCGGTCATGGTAATTTTTCGATCCAAATCATACCCAAGTATGCCACCGGTTCGCCCATCAATCCAAATCCAGTACAAAGTATTTTCAAACAGTACAGCGCGACTCATACCCATAAACAGCCTTGCACGAAATTGAGGAGGGTCTAGTATTTCCCAAGAACAACGTGTCACGTAATAAGCAAGGAGAACCCCGGAACAGAACGAACCCACTATGATCCTTCCATTGGAATCATCAGCAACTGCAAAGAATCCATCAACTAATTCTTCTGAACGAAAATGCAATGGAGGCTGTGGAATTGTATCCTCAAATCTATTCTTGATAAGGTAGAAAACCTCCACCACCATGATGTCGACACGATTAGAATCATAGGGTGGTGCACCAAAGAGATAAATCTTACTGTAAGTACACACTCCACCACATGGCATGATATTGTCCGTTTTGGATCTGAGCCCGCACGGATTTGCTCTTGGGCTTTACCCCAAAAGGCCTCATACCAATTGGAGATGACACACTTACATATAAGCACTTTACCTTTCCTCTATCCAGGCGATGTGAAACTGTGCACTCGTAGCTCGCTAGTGTGGTAACCTGACAGTGTCTCTCGCACCCGCCCACGACACACCCTCCCACAGGGTCATCACAATCCACCCCCCTTGGAGGTCCGACGTCCCCGTCGGCACACTTCCGGCTAGGTCAGGCTCTGATACCATTTGTAATGACCCACTCCACCACATGGTATGATATTGTCCGCTTTGGGCCTGAGCTCACACGGATTTGCTCTTGGGCTTTACCCCAAAAGGCCTCATAGTGGATTGTGATGACCTTGTGGGCGGATGTGCCGTGGGCGGGTGCAAGAGACACTATCAGGCTACCACACTGGCGAGTTACGGGTGCACAAGTCCCACATCGCCTAGGTAGAAGAAAGGTGAAGTGCTATATGTAAGTGCATCATCTCCAATTGGTATGAGGCCTTTTGGGTGAAGCTCAAGAGCAAAATCGTGCAGGATCAGGCCCAAAGCGGACAATATCATACCATGTGGTGGAGTGGGTCGTTACAAATGGTATCAGAGCCTGACCCAGCCGGAAGTGTGTCGACGGGAACGTCGGGCCTCCAAGGGGGGTGGATTGTGATGACCTTCTGTCAGGCTACCACACTGGCGAGCTACGACTGCACAAGTCCCACATCGCCTGGGTAGAGGAAAGGTGAAGTGCTTATATGTAAGTGCATCATCTCCAATTGGTATGAGGCCTTTTAGGTGAAGCCCAAGAGCAAAACCGTGCGAGCTCAGGCCCATAGTAGACAATATCATACCATGTGCTGGAGTGGGTCGTTACACTTACCATCTAGGGCCACCACCTCATGAGTGTGCAGCCTTGGCTCAAACTCGGTGATAACCTTCCAATGCCTGCTCGGGATTGAGAGATTGCCGGCATCCACGCAACAGATACGAGAACTATCAACAATGACATATATAGTGGAATCCAAAGCAGCACAATGGCACCGCCACGACGTTGATGTCTTCAAAATTTGATCAATTGGCGTGGGTTGCTTTTGTTTTCGGTCTCACTTCTTCTTCGTCCTTTTTCTTTCGGGGTCATAGTTGTCGCTGTTGTAATCTTCATCCGTGCTTGAGAAATTGACTTGGTACCATTCCATACGTTCATTCTTTTTTGAATCAAACTTATCATCGGTATACATACAAAGATAGACAGTTTTTTCGACCACCTCTGTTAAGGCCTTATTTAATGGTTTCCGATTCTTCATCTTTCTTTTACTGTATGTTGACAAGAGCTTTTCGATCTTCATTTTCCCGTATGTTGACAAGAGCTTCTTCAAGGCCTTCTTCAATCGTTTCTCTTTCTCTCTCTCTTTCTTTTTCCTTCCCTTTTCAATTGTTTCTCATCTTCCATCATTCTATTCCTTTTTCGGTATGTTGACATTAATGCTTTGTTGAAACTGTAAGAATATGTTGTCGTGTATTGATAGGGATGGCAATGGAGCGGAGTTGGGATGGAGTTGGTTAAACCCCACTCTGCCCCATTAAAAAATTCGTCATACCAACTTTGCTCCAATTCCGAGACAGGTTTATAATTGGTATACCATCCCCGCCTCTACTCCGGTAGACAAAATACCAACTCCGCCCCGCATACTCTGTTTAACTGTGGTAAAGTTGAAACTGTTGAATTAATTCCTGGACTTGGGATAGAATACTAAGATCTTGAATCTTTGAAGATTGAATCACGTGTACAATTGTAAAATTTTAGTAAGTAGTAATTATATCGAATATTTAGTCAAAATATATTAATGGACACTTAAATTAAATATATATAATCGGGGTCGAGGCGGGGGCGGGGCGGGGTGGGGTGGGGGCATCACTAAATCCGCCCCCGCCCCAAACCCGTTTCGGGTTTTCAATTCTTTTATCATATCTGTCCCAAACCCATTTATGGAGCTACCAAATCCGCCCCATTAAGAGCGGAGTGGGACGGAAACCCAGCAGGTTGGAGGAAATTGCCATCCCTATGTATTCACGTACAAGGTAATACAAGAGCACATGAGAATTTATATAGAATAGGTTGGAGAGCAAGTTATTACCGTATAAGGTAATGTTATATATGGTAATATATCATTATATCATATATCATAATAGAATCAAATTGGTTTTGGATTTAGATTTAGATTTGAATTTGGATTTGGATTTGGAAAATGATTTGTAATTAAAATATATAAGAGAGAGAGGCGAGAGATTAGCGTGAGAATGACGTTTGCGTTTGGCCTGGAGAGGAGTCTGAGTTTTAAGGACTTTGGATTAGGAAGTCGGTTTAGCCAAAAAGGTGTAAAATATTTTACAATACTCTATTTGTTTGGATGAGTAAATATAAAATATTTTACAATAGTTTGTTTGTTTGGATGAGGAAATATTTTATTAAGGCGCCTAAAATATTTTTTTTTGTAAAATATTTTTTATGTAACATTTTATTTTATTTTATTTTATTTCAGTGTTTGGTAAAGGTTTTGAAAATATTTTTGGTGTCGGGCTTTTAGAAGTATTTTTGAATTAAAATTAAAATTCCTATTTTAGTCATTGATTTTTCAATTTTTCTCTTACAATTTGGTCTAATTATTTTTATACCAATAATAATTATTATTTGACAAGGAATATAAAAAAATAATCAATTGATTTTTAAAAAAAAAAAACTCATGAACATTTAACACCCCTATGGTATGCATATTGTTCATATAAGTTATGAAAACCTCCTAACGTTTATTGTATGGACAAATAAAGACCTCCTATCAATTGGTCGTTAATGGGATGATAAAAATATTAAAATGTTATTCTTACAATTTAAAAAAATAAAATAAAATAAAAATTTCAGTTAATGTAAAATTACTATTATATCTTTTATTTTTGAGATTTTGCTATAGATTGACTCTTGATAGTGGGGTGTAACCGCCTAGGTATGGAACATTTGCTACAGTTGCTTTAGTTATTGTATATCTTTTATATTGCTGGATTGTTCAATGTACTTATGGGTATTGAACAAGTTGAATGCTTTGTGAAGTTATTTTACGCAATTTCATATGTTTGGAACCCCTGGTATCTTAAAAAGTTTAGGATTTGATGGAATTTCATGAAAATTTTCATAACTTTAACAAATTCTAAAAAAATTGAAAGGATTTGAGAGAATTTGATCACTGACTGTGTAAGTAAACAAATAACCCTCTTATCGTTGTCTTTCCTCTCTCATTCAAACTTATACATGCAAGTGTTTCACTCTTCTCTCTCATCTTCTACCCAAACTGATATGTTTTTCATGCTCTTCCATTTACCATGCAAACTTCCATCAGTTTTTCACATGTACTTGCTCAATTTGGGCAATCACCTTTGGAATATATGGCGAACACCTTTGGATATTTTAGATGTATTAGAGCCAAAATAATAATAATAATAATAACCACTCATTCTTCAAACAACCTTGTTGGCCGGAAAGTTCCTATGGATTGAATTTGTAGTTATGTAGCATGGATACGGACATAATACGACACAAATATGTTGATACGTCAAATTTTTAAAAAAATAGGACACAAGTACGGCGTGAACACAACTACATAATAATATAAATTTTTATTATTATACAACTATTGAATAATAGTATTATAAACATTAATTCATTTATAATTTTATAGTAAGAGTTTGCTCTCAAATGAATTAAAAAATGAAATTATGTCATTATTGTAATCATTTGTATATCATATATATCATTACGGCGTGAACACAACTACATAATAATATAAATTTTTATTATTAAGTAAGAGTTTGCTCTCAAATGAATTAAAAAATGAAATTATGTCATTATTGTAATCATTTGTATATCATATATATCATTATTTCACTAACTTGTCATGATAATATTCATATTATTTTCAAGATTACTTAGTAGACTTATGTTAAAAATGTTCGAGATGTGTCGATGAAGTGTTCGGAAAGTGTTAGTGAAGTGTCTGGAAAGTGTCGCTGAAGTATCTAAAATAATTAAATTAATTTTATATTTATGAACACGTATATGAAGTGTCGAACACGTATCCGAGGAGTGTCGGTGTCTGACACCAGCACAACAAGGGTACGACTCTTTCGTAAAAGTATCCGTGCTTCCTAAATTTCTAGAGATTGATTTTACCTATCATAGTCTAATAGGGCTGTAAGTTGGGCAGGCCTAACCCAGCCCAGTCCTAACCAGACCTCAACCCGAAGTTGGGTTAGGTTGGGCCGACCTGTTGTCATACAAAACTGGGCTCTATCAATAACCCGAATTCGAATATTTTCGGGTCAAACGGGCTGACCCGTTCAACGAGGTTTTTTTTTTTTTTTTTTTCCCCTTTTACGAACAAATATGCAAATTACATTTGTTTCTTTTCTTGGTTTGAAACATCAAATTTTTTGAAATTTTTTTAATTCATTAATATTCTTTTATTTTTTTCAATATGATCAAACGGTTACTATTTGGAATGAAGCATTCAATTATTAATTTTTGTGTACTTCTAACTCTAATTTTATTTTTTATTAATACAAAAAAAAAAAAAAATAGAACTTTTCTTATTTTATTTTAAATATAAAACTAAAAAAAAAAAATTATTTGTTATTAAATAATATTTTATTTTAAAATTATTCCAAATAAAACCCTTAAACAATACATATGGGAGTAAACTTAACACAAGCAGCCGCGGGACACCAAATCAAAAGAGGAGAGAAAGGGGGAGGAAAACCAGCGACCATCTCACTGATATTTCAACAGCGAGATGCTGTCGGAACTAGGAGTGTAACTTGTGTTAGACAACCCGAGCCCACCCAATTTTTCGTGAGCTTGGATAATTATTTTTACAAATAGGGTTGGGTCTAAGTTGAAAAATCTCAACCAGAATTTAATTAGGGTTGAGATACTAGCAATCCGAGCAAACCCGAATCTGAATTCTAATATTATTTTCATATATTTTCTTTATTTTAAATACATTATATATAATATTTAAAGTACGATTACCTTTTTTTCTTTTCAACTTCTTTTGTTATATTTTATTTATTGTATGTTAACATTTAAGATAATTAATTTTCTTAGAATTTATTTGTAATTTATTCAAAATTTATAAAATGTCTAACTTTTTTTTTTTTTTTTAAAGTAATTTAATCCAAAACTAATTCAATATCATATTAAATTTTTAGTGCGAAGATTAGCTAACTCGAATTCACCTCAATTTTTAACATCAAATCTAAGCTCGAGTTGCAAGTTCAAATTTAAAAGTAAAAGGATGGGTTGGACTCGAGTTGAGTAGTTATGGTTGAAGATAAGGTTGGGTTGGGTTCAATTTATACCTCAAACCCGCCCAACCCGCCCGAGTTGCAGCCCTAGCCAGTGTATACTATACAAACTCACTAGCAATTCTTTGATATTGTTTCTCTCTTTACCCTCTCTATTTGGATTTTCTCTCACTGTCTGCAATCACACACACACACACACACACACACACACATATATATATATATTAGATTTTGAAGATAAAAAATAAAAAAAATTGGAAGTTTTTTTTAATTTTAGGTTTTAAATTGGGTTCAGTTGTATATGTTTCTAAAGTGTTGTATTCTAATTGGTCTTTAATATGTATATTTGAAAGATTTGGAAGGTAAAAAATAAAAAATATTGAAAGTTTTTTTAAATTTTGGGTTTTGGGTTGGGTTCGAGTCGAGCCCGAGCCCGAGCCCAACCTGAATACGCTTGGATTTTGAGAAATACTAACCCAATTTGAGCCCGATTTGAGAATTTAAGAGACCAAGTTTCAAAATTTTCGGGTGGGTTAACCCGCCCAAGTTGCACCCTTATGTAGATATTATGGACTCCTAGAAGGCAAGACTGGAAAATTTCATTATTATTATTATTTTTTTTTTGGTAAGTAATTTAATTAGTTTTCATGTAAATATTTTGTAATGACTGAATGAGTTGTGGTTTTGGTCTAAATTGGTCACCCACATCGTATTATAGGGTTTTTATGAAATCCAGTTTGAAATGAAATTCCATTTTATTTAGAAGCCAATTCTTTTTCCGATACCAATTTCAGATCCCAAAAGATTTGCATCCAAACAAAGCTTTATGTGATTTGTAAGCCCAGTATGTTTCTGAAAAGGTGAGTTGCACTCATATATCGTTAGTAACTATCTAAAATATTGAAGTTCTTTTGTAATTAGAAATTCTTCAGTACAGAATTACAGAATTGACATAATTACCGGAAAAAAAAAAAATAATAATTACAGAATTGACTTAAGGTTTAGTACAAAATGCAATACGTCAAATTTTGATTTTAGGTTAAGGTGTATTTTATAAAAAAAATAAATATTTCATTTATTATTTAAAGCAAAAATAATATAGTATATTTTTAGGAAAATGATAAATATGACAAATCCTTTTTCATGATATTAATTATTATCACAAATGACGTGGCATCTGACTTGTTAGCCCACTTCTCTCTATTTTGTTTATTTATTTTATTTTTTTTTAAAAAAATATGTTGGTGCATACCATACAAACCCTCTCCGGCAACTTCTTTCTATGAATCTCTCTCCAATGGTTGCAAACACTTCGGCAAGCCTTTTCGGGGAGCCATGAGAGCACCCAAAACTTGCCGTCCATCCTACTTGGAATCCTCTCCTTAATCACCTCAAACCTCCCTTCCTTCCACCAAATCACGACATTTCTACTAGCCTTCAACCTAACCAACAATCATCCCATATTTCCTTAACCAAAAATCACCATCATAAGTCTAGCCAACCATCAAGGAACTCTTCATCCCCACATGGATCACCCACCAAACATAACCCATCAATCTCTTCACACCACATACAACCACAACCCCTACCTCCTAAGTCCATCCTCAAAAAACCATCCCTGCCGGGCAAACCTCCTACCAATGTTCCATCATCAGCAACCTTGAAGAAAGCCACAAAAAAAGTTGCCTTCTCTCCCTTTCTTGGGAAATCAGTTTACCCACACTTCAAATATATGGATGATCACAACAATATTATGGTGGACATTAATCCATCTAACACTCAAGCTTTGATTAATGAGATCTTCAGGTTGCGTACTGACTTGATGGAGTACAGGAGTAACTACAAGTATAAATACCTTTTTGAAGAAGTGGAATGGCTTAAAGATATCATTGGAGATGGTCTCAAGAATCAAGCCAAACTGAGAGCTAGAATCAATGAGCTTAGTGATCAAATCATTAATGCTAATCACTCCATTGCTTGCTCTGAAATGGAGAACTGTGATCACCGAGGAAACTTCATCAGCAACCATCCTGAAGCCACTGATACGCCTCATCTCCATCACACCACCACCACTGCCGCCACCAGCAACCAAGGCTGTCACATCAACCACCTCGAGGACAATGCACAGCTGAATTCAAATTCAAATTTGAATTCTTTACAGATCTATGAACCACTAGGTATTTCACTTACACAATGTGCTTCTCCTTGTCAGAATGAATTACATTCTACTAACCCTACACCTACTACCTCATGTGACCATCCCTCTCACCATACATCATCCCTCCCCACGTCCCATAGCCAACCTTACCTGTCAAATCTCCTTGCCCCTTACCTGATTCTAACCATAGTTCCAAACCAACTAAAACAACTAGCATCCCTAAATCTAACCACACCGCATCCCCAACTATACAACCTATTTCCCACAACCATAACGAGCTTACAACCACTTGGGCTTCCATTACTCAAAAACCACCAAGAACCCTACTCACCTACATTAAAACCTCTGAGACAGAGATTACAACCACTACAACTCTTATTAAACCACCAAAAGATATTGAGCAGGCTGGCTTGCATTTCCTTAAAACAAGCCTTTTAGGTTACTTTGTGAATAGTCAAGGATATTACTTCTCAACTCTGGGCTAACAAAGGTCTTCTCAAGGGTACAAGTTCTGAAAAGGGAATTTTTGAATTCCATTTCTCTTCAATTGATTAATGCAATCTTGTCCTCACAGAAGGACCATGGTTCTTAGCCAACAAACCCCTAATCCTGAACCTCTAGGAACCCAATTTCAAAAGATGTAAACACTTATCTATTCCATTATGGGTTAAAATGTATTGTTTACCACTGCATCTTTGGACTGGTCCTGGCTTTAGTTGCATTGCAAGTAACATAGGATAACCATTGTTTGCTGATCCAATTACTGAAAGCAAACTGTGATACCCCTCGGATCCGAGACACGGGTTGATCAGGCCTAGGCCCAGGTCCAAACCCGAGGGAAATATCAAACAATTAATATGTAACCGAACACAGAATACAAGATGAAATAAATAATAATAATAATAATAATAAGTTGGGAGAATACTAATTGAAATCCTCAAAATATAATTATTGAAATCCGATAAATCCAAACTCCAAATTCCATAAGTTACAACTCGGGAATCCATCCAGTGGACCCCTTATTAAAACCAAAAGAAACTAAACATCTGAAATAGAAACTAAAGGTAAACATAGAAAAGATTCCTACGTAGGCTGAGGAATTAATATCTGTATCTGCTCTGCATGTCCAAGCCCTAACCCTGGAACTGACGAACACCTGAAAAATAAGAGAGTGGGTCAGGCCCACATGCAAGTCCTATTCTACTACGATCCAAACAGTAATCCGATACGCAGATACATCCTAGAAAGACTCAACAATATCTAGAGTAGTCCATATGTATATATATAGTACACACTATAGGACGCTCGCTAGTCCAGTAGGTCTGTCTCAGCCTAAGTAGAGATACCATGCAAATCACACATAATGTGGTCATGTGTACCTAGACCTACCAGGGAACAACACATATGTCCAGTTATCTATCCTAGGCGATATACGCGCCCTAACCATGGTCCTAAGATTCAAACTCATACCATGGCATCATATAATATATATATAAAATCCTTGTACTTCTAATACAAAATATCAACCATCCGTATTGTGGTTTGATATATGTATCACCAATCTATCTTGAAACCACCACAGGTCATTTAAGCGTTTTATTGATATGACACAAATATGAGATGAACTTAACCTTTTTGGTTAATCCATCATTAAATCCATATTAGGTAGAACACAGTATTTGAAGCAGTCCATACCCAGTACGCCACCGTCCCATACCGGTGCATACAATCCTCCATCCAACACAGTTAACAAAAATAACACCATATACATTTATTAACTATACTCCATAATCAACATACAACCAATCTAATCTGTGTATGATTCAATTATACATTCAATATAAGATATAGAAATCCTATTCCAGTCCTTCAAATTTAGAAAGAAAGACTACGCATATAACTCCTCCAAAACAGTACAGTAATCGATGAAATATACAGTATAATTAAACATCAATTAATTTCCATTTAAGCATACCTATTTTTCCAGAACATATAATATATGCTTATACAACAGTTGAAACATGATTATAGTTTAGAATTATGCTAGAAACCAAAGTGCTTATAGAAACAGTAAGCAATGTCAATGTATAATTCAACCTCTAACATACAGTGTATAATTGTAAGTTATCCCATGCTTCAATATTAATACTAACTTGCTTCCCAATTCTTTTAATATCTCTAGAACAATTTTATAAACCATCCACAGCCCTTAGAACAACTCAGAAACCCTCCTACAGGCCATCCGGAAGTCAGAAATGTGAAAAAAAAATAAAATAAAATAAAAGAAATAAAAGAGGAGCCACCTCCACCAAAAGTGGAGCCGCCTCTCCCCTTGGTGGAGTCGGCTCCACCCTTTATTGGAGCCGGCTCTACCCTTGTGGAGCCGCCTCTCCTCTGTTGAGAGCCGTATCCCCTATTCTGTGCATCTTCTTCGCCTCTGACGAAGTGCAGAAACTCTGTACAGTTTTTATAGCCTATTTAGGAGTTCAATTGCAGTCCTAGAATCCATTAAAATCATGCATTTAATCCCAAATACATAAGGTTAAGCAAAATTAAAACTCACGTAAACAGTTTATTTTTAAACAGAGCAACGTCCTACACACAACAGAATTATGCAATGACTTAACCGTCGATTCAATATGCTTCTAAGATTAATATTACTTCAACTTAATCTGTTTTAGTGCTAAATTAATTCATGGAGTCCACTAGGCATGCACAGAACACGAATTAAAGGGAAAGAATAAAATAGTGACTTGCCTTTGAGTTTCAGATTTGAAACTCTAAACTGCCCTCTCCTGAATTTTTCGACGGGGTTTCTGATTGTTGTTCCACCTTCGTCACTCTAGGTTTAGTCTCAATTGAAACCCACAACCCTAGCTTCCTTCCTCTCTGTAACTCTCTCAAGTTCTCCTCTCTGTTTCTCCCAAAACCACAACTGTTGCTCGCTGTATGTTCTCTACGTGTATGGGTTTTATTTTTAAAACCCTAAGTAGAACTCGTACATGTATTTATAGGTGTTTGTAATACACAATCCTAATTCTAGTTGCAATACAAGAAGGAAACCTACATATACCAAGTCGGCTACCATGAAACCTAAAACCCTAATCCTAACTCCCGCATTTAACTAATTAAATCAATTACAAATAACTCAATTAAAATGATCATAATTAAATAAAACAAGTATAAAATTAAATACCAAATAAACAAATAACAATTACACATTTTAAAACAAAATAACCCTATTTAATTTAAAACAATTTACAATTAAGCAAATAATTAAAAATTAAACAAAATACATGCAATTTAATCAACACAACAAACAAATAAACAATTAATCAAATAAAAAGATAATTAAATCAAAAATAAAATACCAGAAATATCCTTTAAAATTAGGAGTATTATACAAAGAGAAAACCAGATTTGCTAAGCTATATATCATGGTTAATGCTGATGCTGACTTTCCCTCAACCCTTAAGGTTCACATGAGCTCTGGAAAGATTGCTAATGTCAGCATTGAATACATCAACTGCCCAGCTATCTGTTACTCCTACAAATCATTTGGACACACTTCCAAAACCTGCCACAACTTTAAAAAAAACTAGTCCCAGCCCCACCACCATTACAGGAATGGCAAATTGTCCCCTACAACAAAACCTCAAAATCCAAAAAACCCACTTATACCTCATCAAACCCAACTATCTCTCCTCCAAACACTAACAAGTTATCCCTCCACCCATGTCAAAATGTCATTACCCATTACTTTAAGCCAAATGAGAACATTACCATTGATCTCAGTCCCTATAAACCTGCAATCATTAAGAATAATGCCCACCCTGCAACAAGCACCTTGCCATCATCCCCTCCCAAAATGGACTATGTTATCACTTCCTACCACATCCAACCAGCCCAAGCAGAAAGCTCAATTTCTAAATTTGAGTCTTCATCTAATCATTTAACAGACTTGAACAAAGACAAAAGCTCAAGGGAAACCAAAGGTAAGGGCAAGAGGAAGCTATCATCCAAGAAAGCTCTAATTCCTCAAAGAGGGAATATCATTTCCAGTGGTTCTTTCTTTAATACCATCCAATGCTATCAATAGTGTTTTGGAACATAAGGGGTTTAAATGACCCCTTAAAGCAGTCTAAAGTTAGAAGACTATTAAGAGAGAAGCAAGTTGACATTACAGCCATCATTGAGGCTAAAATTCAGTTATGCAATATTGACCTGGTTCACAAGGCTATTGCAAACTCTTGGAACCTTGTTCATTACTATTTTCATTCTCAATTAGGTAGGATATGGGTTCTATGGAATCCTAATTCAGTCCATCTCCAAGTTATGCATTGCTCAAGGCAAGCTATTCATTGCTCAGTCACCACTCTTAGCTACAGAACCTTCTTTTTAGTATCTTTTATTTATGGAGCCAATGATGCCAATGAGAGAGAAAGTTTATGGGCTGACATTGAAAGACACTCTTCCATTTTCTCATCCTCCCCATGGATCCTTGGTGGTGATTTTGACTCCATCATGTCAGCTGAGGAGTGCTTTAGTGGTTTAAAGAAGACAACAAAAAGGATGCTTGATTTCAGGAAATGTCTACACAAATCCAACCTTGATGATCTCAATTACTCTGGTCTTTTCCACTCATGGACCAACAAAAGTTCTGGTGCAACCAATATCTCCAAGAAGCTTGATAAGGTCCTAATTAATGATTTTTGGAATCAAGCATTTCCTCTCTCTCACTGCAGTTTCCTACCTCCAGGCATTTCTGATCACTGTCCCATGCTTGTTACCCTTAGAAACCCCAAGCCATTAAGGAAGATGCCATTCAAATTTTTTAATTATTGGGCTGCCAATGATGACTTCCTCCCTATTATACAATCAGTTTGGAACCACCATGTTAAAGGCTTTCCCATGTTCTAAGTTTGCACAAAACTTAAACTTCTCAAGCAGCCTTTGAAGAATAGATTTTTTGTTCAATTTGAAGCAATCAAGAATCAAGTTCAAACAGCTAAGGATAATCTCTCTCATTGTCAGTTAGCTCTTGATAGCAATCCTAATGACTATAATTTAAGATTGCAGGAGAAGCAGCTTACTACTATTTACTCTAATCTTTGTGCTACTGAGGAACAGACCTACAGGCAAAAATCTAGAGTTCAATGGCTTAAGGATGGGGATTCCAACACATCCTTTTTTTACAAATCAATTACTTCCAGGTACAACAGGAACAAAATCTCCTCCTTAATTTCAGCCACTGGGTAGCATCTCAACACCAAGGGGGCCATCAAATTGGAGGATATCTTACACTTCACTAATGTTTTGGGTATGAATACCCACCCCTTTCCACCTTCTCTCCTCATTTATACAACCCATTTTACCCTCACACTTTTTGCCATCACTTTGCTATATACCTACTGAGGATGAAATCAAACAATGCATGTTTTCCCTTAACAATGATAAGGCTTCTAGACCTGATGGGTTTATTGCCAATTTTGTACAAGAAATCATGGTCAATTATTGGGCCTAAAATCACCACTGTCATTAAGCAATTCTTTGAAACTGGGAAGCTCCTCAAGGAGGTCAACTCTTCATATATCTCCATTGTACCAAAAACATCTAACCTATCAACCCTCAATGACTTTAGGCCCATCTCCTGCTGCACAACCATTTATAAATGCATTTCCACTCTTCTAGCCAACAAGCTTAAACCTGCACTACCTCACATCATTAGGTCTGCACAATCAGCTTTCATCAGAGGTAGAAATATTGATAATAATATTCTTCTGGCTCAAGAGTTACTCAATGGTTACAATAGAAGTGTGAACTTCCCTAGATATGCTATCAAGATTGACATAAAAAAGGCATTTGATTCTGCAAGTTGGGACTTTCTTCTTGAGACTCTTAAGCTGTTGGGCTCCCACCCATTTTCAATCACTAGATACATTCCTGCATCACATCCCTCTCATTTACCATTTCTCTCAATAGAGAATTCAATGGACACTTTAAGAGTGTCAAAGGGTTGAGACAGGGTGATCCCCTTTCTCCATTTTTCTTTGTTGTGGTCATGCAGGTTTTTTCATCTATTGTTGCCAAATCCATTGCAGAGCGAACCTTCAAATATCACTGGAGATATAAGGACCTAGCCATTTCTCACCTTATTTTTGCAGATGATTTGCTACTGTTCTCACATGGAAGTATTGATTCAGTTTGCCATTGACACTTTCACCCGTCTCTCTGGACTCCATATCAACAATGGTAAAAGCCAAGTCTTTTTGTCTGGTGTTAGTGCCTAAGTAGAGTCAAACATCCTAAATCTACTTGGTTTTGACAAAGGCACCCATTACAACAAATTTGGGTTCTTGCCACAAGACACTTCGTGGCAAAAACTTTTAAATTTCATGGCGAAAGCCTTTTAGCCACAAGAAATGGCTCGTGGCTCGGTCGTAGGCATAGTGCCGTCATAGAATGTCAATAACCACGACTAAAAAATTTCGTGGCAAAATGTGGACCTTTTGCCACAAATTTGAACTCATGGTTAAAAAACATTCTATTGCCATAAGCTATTTCGTGGCTAAATAACAATACTTTCGTGGTAAGTAGCAATCCTGATATAGGAATTAATCATGGCTAATTCAATTATTTGGCAACAAAAATATTTATCGTGGTAGAAATAGGTCTTTTCCCACGAAATTTATTCGTGGCAAATACCAAAAATGGGCCACGAACTTTACTTGTGGCTGTTCTATTATTAATAAAAATTAATTTAATCACAATACCAAAATTTATCACCAAGATGAAATTTTTTGATAAACATTCATTTTTTTTTTCCTTCAATATATATATATATATATATTGCATTTATATATATTAATAACATATTAATGATATGTGGTACCAATTATAATATTGTTACCTATAAATTATTAACATTATAAACTAAATAAATATTACCAAAAATAAAATTTATCACACATCAAAATGATTATACAAACAAATAAATACTCAATATTGCATTAGTCAAACTAATCCAGAAAATATTGTCTACAACATACATAATAAATCCTATCACGTAAGAAAATGAGTCATAGCATCTGACTCCAATAATCTAAACAAAAACAAACAAGTATCCTAATTAGAGTGTTCCCATGTCTTAGAAAAAAATGAGCTATAGAATCCTAAGCAGCGAGTTTGAAGATCTGGACAAACTATTTAAACCATCCTAAACAAAAAGAGCTTGAATTCTTGTAGCATGGGCCAATCCAACAATCTGCAAAACTAACGATGAACAAATACAATTAGTGCCTACAAAAAAAAATAAAAAAAATGAATCCAGAGTTGAATTTTCAAAATATGTTACATGAAAGAAAAATTATAAATAAAAAATAAGAGTACCAATAGAAAAGATTAATCAACTTCTACAAGATAAAAAAAAAAAAGTATAAATACAAAATACAAAATACTACTAAGATTTATCACTGACAAACTAAGCTTAGAAAAATCATCATCAAGTAAAAATACTTACTTTGTGAAACAAAACTGATCATATTACTTATTTATAAGTGGAGTTCATTTCTATGTGTTTACGAGATGCGCAAAATTCTTTACACATGCAGAAAATGAATGAATGGATGCAGAATTTTCTACAATGGGAATCAGGAAAGAAGGTAAAGATGGATTTTTAAGTGCGAAAGCACATTCCAAAGGATCAAACAAGTCTCTAAACTGGAAAAGAGAAAAGCATGGATGGATGCATCTCTCTTAATTTACCAGTTTTCATTCCATCAAAGTTGAATGGAAGCTAAAGAGAATGACGAAAATACGTATTGCACATCTAATTTATCAAATAACACAGAGAGACACCAGTATTATTATTTCTGAATTCTTAACAAAACTTAGTTCAATAATACAAAACAATTCATACAGCAATTATATTCCTTTTGTGCATCTCTTTCAGTTGACATTGTAATCAAATAATCATTAAAATTTAAGAGAAACAGTTATAAGATTATATATAAGTTTAGATGAACAAACAAAATAATATTTCCTTTTTCTCTTTTGGATATGTAAACTATTAACAAATTTAAGGAACGTGACTTTTCTCAAAACCAAAGAAAATTTTATGCAATAAAATACTCCTCACACCTAAATATAAAACTAACAATGAAATTCTTTATGACAGTTGAAGAAAAAACATAAAAGTCAAAATAAATAAATAAAAAATCATCTACAACTTCTTATTATTCAAATAGAAGATTTTCATACAACTATGATTTGTCCAACATATTTATTTAGAATTCCTTAAGAGAAAAAACAAGAATAGCCAACAAACTACAAGAATGTTCATAATTTTTACACTTAAAATAAATTTAAATGAAGAAAATAGTCATTGCAATGAGTAATTGATCATAATAACTATAAAAATCCCCATAATTTTACAACCGTCCATACCGAAAACCATCAAAATTTTGAAATCAGATACCTAATAGAAAATTTCACAAACCCTAACTTCAATCCTTTTTCCTGTCTCCTCAAACCCAAACAAAAAAAATTGAAGTTAAAGACTACTATTACAAGATCATAGGAAAACATAGACCAATGAGAGAGAGCCAACGAAAAAGTGATAGAGATTGACGAGTTGCACTCCAACATACCTTTTTCTTAAAATACAGAGGAAATATTCAAAACCCAAAATCCTTAAATTCCTAAACAGAACATTAAAACCTCAAAATTCCCTAATCGTAAATCAAATTCCTAATAGAAGAGTGAAAACTCTTATCAGTAATGGAGGGATCGAGTGAAACTATGAAAGATTAAAGAGAACTATCCATGTGGCCACTAAACTGATCGGATGCCGCTATGGAAGGAGGATGGTCATGTTATGAGAGAGTGGAGGAGATAATATAATAAATGTGAGAGCGACGTACAAATAGGAAAACGAGGGAGGCCCAGCATCGAATGGGGGGAAACGATCTCAATTTCCTTTTGGCGAAATTTTCAAGCGCCAAACTTTGGCGCTTCTATTTCAAAAGAAACAAAAAAGGTGTAAATATACAGAATCTTATTACAAATATTTTTAGTATATATATATTTTTTAACAACTTACTATTATAAACTATTTATATATTTATAACTTTTTATTAGGAATTTAAATAAATAAATTATTTTGTGAAATAGTATGATACGTATTACAAGTTTCATAAAAATTAAAATAATTTTCATATATTTAAGTAAATTTATTTAAATAATAAATAATTAAAATCTCTAATTATACGCAATTTCGTTTTTATAATATATTTTTTTCATTAATTTATAAAATTTACATCCTATATATGATGGCTAAATTTGATGGAAAATATAAATATTTCAAAAAGTCTCTAAAAGAAATTTATCTTCAAAATGTTTTAGTATATCAATTATTGTGTGTGTATATTATACACTAATTGATAAGGAAAACCACTTAGGGTTCTTAATTAATATTTTTACATTTGATTCTGCTTAATTGTTTAATAAATATGAGACTAATAGACTTAGCATTTTTTTTTCAATGACACCTATATAAGTTTGATTTACTATATTTTTAAAAAACTTATATTAAAAGGAAAAATTACTATTAAGTCTTACGTTGTTCATTGAGAGACAAATAAATCCTTAAAAAAAAAAAAAAAAAAAAAAAAAAAAAAAAAAAAAAAATCTTCATGAGCAATAAGTCCTTTTTTGAATTTTTTTCCACTTAAGTCCCAAATCACTAATCTTCCCTTTATACTAAATAAAAGGTGTGCCCCAACGCGTTGATATCCCTAATTTATGTCCTTACTAAATAGAAGTAATATCTTGTACGTAGTTATAAATTATTCAAGAATTGTCATATAATTTTTTTCCCTTTTAAGTTTCAATGACTTAATAATATTACATTATGAGTTTAAATAATAATTTATTTTATCTTATTTTATTTCAATTAAAAAAACTCTCAGGTAGAATACACAATTTTAGTACAAAAATATAATTATTCTATAAAACAATAAAAAAATGTATTTTATTTTCTTTCTTATTATTTTAGGGCTAAAATCATAAATAAAAAAATAAAATAAAAAACCCTCTTCTTTCAAAACACGTCATATAAACCCCCCAATTATCAAACAATTCCTTGGACTAGTAAAACCTATCACTTTGCACCATTTTCGTGACAGAACCATTAAGTTGTTACGAAATGATAATAATTTCCTTAATAGTATAGTAATATTTTATTAAACTAAAATTATAGTGTGAGAATTACAAGGTTATTTTGGGCAGCAAAATGATGCAACTGTTGCATGTGATTTTCACGTAATACGATTCCGTTAGTTTTACATGGGAAACTAATAGGGAGGGGATGATATGATAGACTTTTTAAAACATCGAGAGGTAATATGATAGTTTTTTTAGTACGTACTTTGAGAGGTTAGTTGATAGTTTTAAAAACAATAGGGGAATTTTATGATTTTAGCCATTTATTTTAATTTTATGTCTAAGAGTATGCATGAGACTCAAGATCAAATTTTGAAAAGATCTTAGCATTATAAAATCTATTAAGAAGATTTTGCCACACAGTTTCTATAAAACTCTCCCCCTTTTTGATGATGACAAATCATTTATGTCCTAATTTTTGGCCTAATTCTTCTTCTGATGTCCAAAAGCAAGAATTACACCTTTCAAAACAATTTGACAAAAGTTGTATATTTGGTTCTCATTTCTCTCTTTCATCTTGTGTTAAAGGAGGTTGTCATAAAAAAACTAATCAAGCTATTAGATGCAGGGATCATCTGCCCCTGGCTTCATCCTCGGCATTCTTAAGATAGAGTTCAGTGCATTTTTTTTTTATTTTTTTCGGATTTTCTTCTTGACTCCAAAAAGGAGCTAATAGGCTAGCACAATGCATCAAGAAATAAGCATATGGAAGCAACCAAATTGATTTTGGTGATAGCTTTTCCAAAAGTGCTTGCCGGTGAGCGTTTCAGTCTAGAGTATATCTAATTTTGTAAGGGTATAAATGGAAGATTTAGTCATTTTGGACTTCAATGAATTTTTTTTTTCCCTCAAAAGTAGGATTTACTTGTCCTAAATATAATTTTTAAGACACACTTGTTTTTCAGTGTGAAAAGTTGGATTAGTGGTAATTTTCATTTTGTTAATGAAATTCACCAAGTCCATTTTAAATTTTTAATTAATGTTGAGTATTAATTATACAATAAATTGTTTTTCAATGTTGAGTGGTAATTTCATTTTGGATTTTTATCAGCAATTACTTTGTTAGTTTAGGTGGGGATGTTATATTTTGGATATCATTATGTAAAATTTAAACAAAGATTTGAATTAGGGAAGATTGGTCAACAAAATATAAACCGGGGACTAAACCTTGGTTAGAACAATAAATTTTTATTACCTTGAGACATATAGGCAGCTACAGATCATTTGATTGGAATGATCGATTAAACTAGATGATATGAATTTCTCACCTTTCAAAAAAAAAAAAGGACGATATGAATTTATCTAATAAGAAAAAAAATTAAATTAAAACAATTGCCTCTAAATAAATTTATCTTTTACTAGCTATAAGATATTACATTATATTATATCAAAACAATTAGTAGGAAAGCTAATAAAGAAGTGTAGGGAAATTTTTTTAAGATTGGCCATCCATAATTTATATAAAATTTCTATCAATCTTCATCTCTAATAAGAACTTTTTTATAAAAGAAAAAAATATTATACTAAAGCAAGTTTATTGTTCACTAGCTATAAGCTATAATATTTTTTATATATCAAAACAATTATGACGTACTATAGATTTGCCACGAATACTTACGTGGCAAAAGAGCATATAAGCCATGACTGGAATATCGTGGGAAAATAAATCGTTTAGCCACAAGACAAAAAATTCGTGGTAAAATAACATTTTTCGACACAAGAATAATATCGTTGCAAATTACTAATGCATTTGCTACGAAAATAGTTACATGTCAAAAAAGCATACAATAGCCACAACTGAAAATTCGTGGCAGAATAACTATTTTAGCCACGAAACAAAAAAATTGTGGTAAAATAACATTTTTCGCTACAAGAATGATGCAAATTGCTAAACATTTGCCACAAAAATAGTTGTGTGGTAAAAGAGCATGCAATTGCCACGAATAAAAATTCATGGCAAAAATAACTTTCAACCACAACTTTGAATGTCGTCCCTAATTTGTCGTGGCAAAATTGACATTTTACCACAAATTTTTTGGTCGTCCCTAATATTCGTGGCAAAAACCTAATATTTGCCATGAAAAAGTTGCTCTGTGGCAAATACTAATTTTTAGCCACAAGAATTTAATTTTGTGGCAAAACACTATTTTTTACCACGAAATTATACGCTTGGCAAAAAAATTCGTCGCAACAAGCCAAATTTGTTGTAGTGACCCTACCTATGAGATACCTAGGGGTTCCCCTAGTTACTTCTATGCTTAGGGCCAATGATTGCAGAGTCCTCACTGATAAAACCACAACAAGAATTAGTCATTGGACAAGCAAGAGTCTTTCCTTTGAAGGCAGATTACAGCTTATTAGGGCAATGTTGTACTTAATTCAGATGTACTGGAGCTCTAAGTTTATTTTGCCAATGGCAATCATTCATGAACTTGAGAGTATATTTAGAGGTTTTCTCTGGTCTGATCCTTCACTTAAGAGGACGTGTGCTAAAATTGCTTGGGACAAATGTTGTCTTCCAAAAAGAGTGGGTGGGCTAGGCTTGCCTAATCTACACATTTGGAATGAAAGTGCAATCATGAAACATCTTTGGCACATTATCAATGTTAAAGACATGCTTTAGGTCAAATGGATTCACAAGTATTTGTTGAAGGGCAAGATTATTTGGGAAATGAAGATACTTGGACAATACTCTTGGAGTTGGAGAAGACTGCTGAGCCTTAGACAATCCATTCAACCTCTTGTCAAACCTGAAATTGGTGATGGTTCCATATCCAATTTTTGGTTTGACAAGTGGTGTTCTTTTGGACCATTTCATCTACTTGTTACACACCAGCAGTTACTTAATTCAGGCTTTGATATTAAAACTAAATTGAGCTCCTTCATTACCTCCACTTCATGGTCCTTTCCATCAAGTATTACCAACTTATTACCACAACTTCAATGCACAACAAATCTACCCAATCCCAAACCAGATATCAGAGATAAGTTCTTATGGATCCCTTCTTCCTCAGGTCTATTCTCCATCTCCAAAATACTTTAACATTTCAACCAAAACCTTGCCACATTACCATGGACTCACCTTGTTTGGTCAAAACCATCTATCCCAAAACATTCATTCACTTTGTGGGTTGCAATTAAGAAAAGACTCCCAACACTGAATAGGAAATGCACATCTCACATTAATTCAACCTTATGTGTACTATGCAGCACTGAACTGGAGTCTCATGACCATTTATTTTTCAAGTGCTCTTTTGTCACGCCCTTGTGAGCATTTATTCAAGCATGATGTGGGTTTCACATTCAACCTTCATCTTAGAGGGATTTCACTGTTTGGGCTTCCCATCACTGGCGGGGTGTCCTTGAATTTCATAGCAATCCTGTTTCCAAAATGAGTTTGGCATCTCTTGTCTATCATATTTGGAATGAGAGGAATCGAAGAATATTTCAGAAGAAAGCTGATACACCCAACTCAATCCTTCATCTCACACTTGAATCAGTTAGAGCTAAGCTTCTCATCTCCTCAATCACTGATTCATTCAACTCCAGAAGAATTTCACTTGAGCTGAGAAACCACTAGACTAAGGAGTCCATTTGCTTCGTTGGAGGAAGCTCCTGTATCACTGGATATAATTGCTGGCTTATAGCTGTCATGTGCTCTTATTAGGCTATGGATTTTGTTCCATAGTTTCTTTGTGCCTTTTGGGCCTACTCTGTATTTGAGCTTTGCCCTCCAGTTAGCATTGTGCTAGCCTTAGGCTGATGTACTCGTCTTTGCTTTTAATGAATTTACCTTTACCTTTCAAAAAAAAAAACTTCTTTCTATGAATAGCACGTGAACAACAATCAAGAATTATTTTCCAACCAAAGGAAGAGGTATGAATCCCAGTATTGTAGTCCAATGAAATTAAAATTTTATTAAAGAAACGGATCTAAATAAGAAGATGGAGTGGGCATATGAACTTTTGACTAATATATACTCATAATTATATATATATATATATATATTGACTAATATATATAATTTTATATACCAAATAGAAATTTAGGATTAAAAAAGAGGTAAACCTATTGGCGGGCAGTTCAGATGAAGAAGAATTTCTTTCATGGATTGTTGATGCTCAATGCATGATAATAGAAAGCAAGGTATACCATAAATTATAGAAAAATAAAAATTAACCAGTAATAATCAAACATGTCATGGAAAACTCTCTCTGATGAGCTAGTGCTATGCTTTTTTTATAAATAAAAAAAAAAAATTGATTTTAGTATAAATTGGTTCATTTTCTCTATGATAGTTTTTAGAGAAAATTACATATAAATGGAGTTAAAGTTCCATATTTACTTAGAGGCTGAGTCAAAGTTCCATATTTTTCTAAAATGAATTACTGAGGTGGCAGATGGTTTTTTACTGTTTAGAAATTGTGATGCCTAAAATACCCTTCCGCGAAGGTACTACTTTTTCTTCCAAGGTACTATTTTTTGAACTGAAGGTACTACTTTTTGGCGTCTAGGTACCATGTTTTTTAAACACTCGCGAAGGTACTACTTTTTCTCCGAAGGTACTAATTTTTTGAACTGAAGGTACTACTTTTTTATTAGGGAAGGGCATTTTAGGCACTACAATTTTTTAAACAGTAAAAAACCATGTGCCACCTCAGCAATCCATTTTAGAGAAATATGGAACTTTGACTCAGTCTCTAAGTAAATATGAAACTTTGACTCCATTTATATGTAATTTTCCCTAGTTTTTATTTATATCTATGTATTATTGTTCTTTAAAATATAGTTTATTAATCAAGTAGATGGTTAAAAACAGAAATAGTAACAAACATCAACCATTCACGGTTTGCTTAATTTGGAAGCAAGTGAAGCTTAGCTGAGAGTTATATTGTATAGAGATCTCAAAACAGCAGCAGCAGCTGTTGTTGGGGATTAGTAACAAAATTCTGACTTATAATTTCCTAATTTGGGACTGAAATTTGCAATATCCATCGTGAATTTTTGCACAGTGAAGATAATCACCATGGACAATAATTTAGATTTTAGTGAAATATAGTATGACAACGTTTATTTTTCTATCATAATTGTTTGTTACTTTGTCTTAACGGTACACCCATATGAGTTAATTAGAAGGCCTTGCATTGTATCACAAATCATATGTTACTGTATCAACAATGACTGCTACCAGCCTACTACCACGGAATCATATATGAACTGAAATATATGCATTTTAATTTTTTTTATATATTCAATTATAATATATAAACAAAATCCGATTGCATCAAGTGTGGAAAAAAAAATATAATATTGATTGGAATTTCTATTTATATATTCAATTATGATATATAAGAAGTTCTTAAAATTCTTTCTTTCCTTCAATCCGTTGGTATGTACTGCATGTAATTCTTTTACATGCTTCTGGTAACTTTGTTTACATATAATATTATATTTGTTCCATGTTCGCATGTTGATTAATGATATTTGGGTTTGGTTTATTTGCATTGCAAGAAAGACTGATCCCTAAGTGAAGTGGCAAATAGTAACTATGCAGCTATGTTATATGTGGCGTCAGAACGCAGAAAAAAAGAAAAAAGAAAAAAGAATGGGGGCAGAAAATTAACCTCTCTTATTAAAGATACGAGCTCACGAAGCTCTGGAAAATCAGTCTTCCTTATCAAATAGGTGAGCTCACGCAACTATAGAAAATTAATCTCTCTTATTAAAAAGATGAGATTACGAAACTCACGGGGATGAACCTCCTATATTGAAATGATAAGTTCATGAAGCTTGAAAATCTCCTTATTAAAGGAGCGAGCTGAATAAACCTCATAATCGTCGTTTCCCGTATTAAAAGGGGTTGAAATAAAAGTGCCCCGTACTATAAGGGCCCAAGCTGAATAAAGCTCGTAATTGTCGTCCTCCGTATTAAAAGGGGTCGAAATCAGCTTGTAAAATATACTTCCCTTTTTAAAGGGCGAGCTGAGTGAAGCTCGCAAAATATATTTCCCTTTTTAAAGGGCGAGCTGAGTGAAGCTCGTAAAATATACTTCCCTTTTTAAAAGGTAAGCTCATTCAGCTTAAGAAAGCCTACTCCCTCAGCTTATAAAGTTCGGGCAAATCTACTTCCTTATTAAAGGAGTAAGGGAGATTAACCAAAAAGAGTTCCCCAACAAGGAGTAAGGGAGATCAACCAAAAAGAGTTCCCCAACAAGGGTTAACCTAAAAAGAGATTGATTTCGGTTAAAGAGACGTCACTCAAAAAAACACTTTGACATTCTCGATACTTGACAAGCAAGCACGAGAATGGGGGGCAACTGATAAGGATAAAAATAATAGGCAACTCAAAGTCAAAAGAGAAATAAGATAAGGGTAAGGGATTTATCTTACCCAAAATCTCTATGGAATCATAAAAAATATCTGGTTACCATATGTAACCAGAGTTACCATTCCTGTAAGAAGGAAACGATATCATCTTGGATCAGGGAGAATCTCGTTTCAACAACTACTACCATTAATGCTTCTATAAAAGAGATGATGGGTCAACCTAAAAAGGTACGCCAGAAATTTTATATGTAATTCTTATCGGATATTAGATCGTCAAGTACTTACTTGACCGTCGGAATGCACCCGGCCGGCACCACGCCGGTCATCACTTCTCTTGTTTTGCAGGAATCGCCACCGACTCCGGAGCGTGTAGATTTTTGGCATCAACAGTTAATAGGTACAATTAAGACAAAAACTTATCATTGAGCATCATAGGACCAAAATCATCAATGGATCTAACGATTGTTCTCTAGAATAAGAACCTTTTTTTATTTTATTTTATTTTATTTTTAAACCCTGTGAACAGTACCCGTGGGTACTATTCCCGCAGGTACTATTCATGTGAATAGTACTTACAAAATAATTTTTTTTCTACACCCTGTGAACAGTACCCGCGGGTACTATTCATGTGAATAGTACTCACAAAATATTTTTTTTTTTTTTCTACACCCTGTGAACAGTACCCACAAATTTTTTATTTTATTTATTTTTTTTATTTTTTGTGAACAATACCCTCAAAGCGTAGTATTTTGTGAACTACATGATTATGTAGGTGAACAATATTTTGCAGACAATTGGAAACATATAAAAAATTGTTTCTCCTTAAATCATGTGAGGAAGTATACACATATATTTTGATATACGCGTAATGCATGAAACTTACCCAGTTAACAGCGATGATGAAACAACTGCTAGCGGTCGGGCGGGACTTTCTAGCAATTTTACCGGATTGAGCAACTGTACCCTTACTTTTGGCCATGCAATCCATGAACTGTTCTCTTTCTTTTAGAGAAAGCCAGATTGTAAAGGGACTGAATTACTTTTAAGTTTTGTCGTAGATTTCCCTTGTACGAACCATAATTTGTTGGGACTAATATACGTTCCCACAGACGGCGCCAACTGTTGATGCCAAAAATCTACACGCTTCGGAGTCTGTGACAATTCCTGCAAGACAAGAGAAGTGATGACCGGCGTGGTGCCGGTCGGATGCACTCCGACAGTACTCGACGATTCAATATCCGATAAGGATTCAATATGAAATTTATGGCGTACCTTATTAGGTTGACTGATCATTTCTTTTATAGAAACATTAATGGTAGTAGTTTTTCAAGCGAGATTCTTCCTAATCTAAGATGATATCGTTCCCTTCTTATAGGAATGGTAACTCTGGTTACATATGGTATTATGATTCCATGGAGATTTTGGGTAAGATATATCCCTTACCCTTATCGTATTTCTCTTTTGACTTTGAGCTGCCTATTATTTTTATCCTTATCATATGAAATTGAGGAGGATCTAGTATTTCCCAAGAACAACGTCTCACGTAGTAAGCAAGGATGACCCCGGAAGAGAACGAACCCACTATGATCCTTCCATTGGAATCATCAGCAACGGCAAAGACTCCATGAATTTCTTCTGAACGAAAATGCAATGGAGGCTGTGGAATTTTATCCTCAAATCTATTCTTGATCGGGTCGAAAACCTCCACCACCGTGATGTCGTCGACACGAGTAGAATCATAGGGCGGTGCACCAAAGAGATAAATCTTACCGTCTAAAGCCACCACCTCATTAGTGTACAGCCTTGTACTAGGCTCAAACTCGGCGAGAACCTTCCAATGCCTGCTCGGGTTGAGAGATTGCCGGCGTCCACGGAACAGATACGAGAACCATTAACAATGACGTATATAGTGGAGTTCAAAGCAGCACATTGGCACCACCACAACGTTGATGTCTTCGAAATCTGGTCAATTGGCGTGGGTTGCTTTTGTTTTCCGTCTCTCTTCTTCTCCGTCCTTTTTCTATCGGGGTCGTAGTTGTTGTAGCTGTCGTAATCCTCATCCTTGCTTGACAAATTGACTTGGTATGTTGACAGCTGTTCATACTCTGAACCCGTTAGAATATATTGTTGTGTATTGATGTACAAGAGATGTGTAATAGAAGAATACATAGGAGTTTATATAAAAAAAAGTCAGGTGTGGAGAGTAATTCAGTATCACATAAGGTAATATTATATATACTAATACAATATATTCTAGCGGAACCAAATTGGTTTTGGATTTGGATTTGAATTTGGATTCGGAAAAGGATTTGGAATTAAAATATATAAGAGAAAGAGGTGAGAGATTAGCGTGAGAATGACGTTTCCCTTTGGCCTGGAGAGGATTCTGAGTTTATATATATGGACTTTGGATTAGGAAGTCGGTTTAGCCAGCACTGTGTAAAATATTTTACAGTTCGTTGTTTCTTTGGATGAGCAAATATTTTGTAAAATTTTTATTTTTATTTTTTATTTTTCATTGTTTAGCAAAGGTTTTGAAAATATTTTTAAAAATATACTTTTGGTGTCAGCTTCTAAAATTATTTTTGAATTATAGTTATTGATTATTCAAATTTTCTCTTACTATTGGTTACTCTAATTACCAATAATAATAATAATTATTTGACAAGAAATATTAAAAAATAATCAATTGATTTTTGAAAAAAGACCCTTTTGTATAAAATATACACTGCCATCTATTATGTGCAAATTTTTTCCATCTCCAGCCGTCTGTTAACCTACATTGCCACATCACTAATGTGTAAAAGGGTTATGTAAAATACACAATCTTTTTACACGGCCAAATTAACATATTTCCTTTTTCATCCCTCTTTCTTATTCCATTAAAGAATCAACCATATATTAAGTAAGTTGTAAAAGTTATGTAGGTCCTGGCATGACACATGGTTGATTATTATTGGGAGATATATTTTTATACAAAAGGTATAAAATAACCGTTAGACCTAAAATTAAATCATTCAAAATTTTTGTGTAAATTCATCATGACACATCACATTTACACAAAATAATATACACAACGGTTGGAGATGCTCTTATAAGTTCTGAAAACCTCCTAACATTTATTGTATGGACAAATAAAGACCTCTTGTCAATTAGTCGTTAATGGGGTGATAAAAAAACAAAAATGTTATTCCTACAATTAAAAAAAATAAAAATTCAATTAATGTAAAATTATTATTATATCCTTTATTTTTGAAATTTATATACAAAAGGAAAGGGCATTTTGGGAATCAATGTTTTGTGAAGTTATTTTACACTATTTCAGATGCTTGGAACCTCTGATATTTTAAAAAGTTTAGAATTTGACATAATTTCATAGAAAATTTATAACTTAAAAGAAATCCAAATAATTGACTCTATAACTAAAAATTAGCCCCCATCGTTTCACGCCTTTCCTCTCTCATTCAAACTTATATATACAAGTCTTTCACAGTTTCACTCTCTCTCATCTTCTACCCAAACTAGAATTGATATGTTTTTCATGATGTTCCATTTACTATGCGAACTTCCATCAGTTTTTCACGTGTACTTTGCTCAATTTGGGCAATCACCTTTGGAATATATGGACGAACACCTTATGACAAGGAATATGAATTATATATATAGTTATTTATGTTGGTATGTAATTTATTTTTGTAATGTGCTCAAGTTGTTGTGGGAATTTACCCAGCACAATAGCTGCAATTACATGATCAATGAATTGTCTTCTCTTAATTTTACAAGATTAATGCTCCCTTTAGTATAACCACAGGAAGAGGAGTAGAGAGAATAGGAAAAAAGAAACAAACATCTTTCGCTTGGTAGAAAAGAGAGAAGAGAAAAAATGATGGATTCATTTTTCCTCCTTCACAAATTTTCATCCCTCGCCAAGACTATTATAAAAGTACTTAAATTACAAAACTTTGGCTATAATAATTAAAGTATAGCTAGCTTCACTGTTTAGCCAGGTTTCAACCTTTTGTTGTCTGGTACATTTTACTTGTACGAGGAGAATACCATATTTGTATACTGCATTAAAGCTTCCTAAATTTCAAAGCAAGTAACTCGAATGCATAGAATAGTAATACAAAAGCTACCATCAGCTGTGCTACAAACAATCCTTACAAAAGATAGAATAATATCCAATTAAGCTCTTTCAGGGAAAAGAAGAGGGAGATGGTGCCGTAATAAGGATTAAATACAATGTGAAAGAAATACCTAAGAATTCCATTTTTGTAAATGGTGCCTCTAAGACACGAATTTGATGCACCAAGTGGAGAGTAAGGCTACGCATTGACCATTATAAAATACTATCATATATAGAATTTCCTCTCAAAATGATGGAAAATTATTTGCAGGAAATCCAAATATTTGGACTAAAAAATGATGCCTATATATAAACTTAAAGATGAAGAATAACATGGTCCAAGTAATATTTTCAGAATTCTATTTTTTAAGGTCTAAACCTTGAAGAACCTCACTATACGTTTAAGGATAAACAATATCTCCAATGTTCTAAACTAGTTTATGGCATTGGCATCATTAAGAATGATGATAGGAGCCCTGAAACTATTAAGAGTGGAAGAAAATAGACCAATGCCTATATATATATATATATATATATATATATATATAAGAATTAAAGTCAAATCCCATGATGAGAACTTCCAAACAACAAAAAGCAGAATCATATCTAGCAGTGGTTGTTCAGATCAATCATGACCTCGTCGTTTGGCTTCCACTCCATTAGACCAATCTAGTTTCCACCCCCTTTGAGAAGGCAAAAGGCAAAACCAAGCAAGCAAAATACTATTAGTATGATCTTGACGAGGAACACGCTATGATGATTTTCATGGATGATGAGCCGCACATGTTTAGCCTCTACCTTTGGAGAAGGGGCAAAATAGATGAAATAATAGATTTGATGTTAGGTTTTATTTTTGTTGTTTTTGTTATTTTTGGCAATGTTCCATTTTTAGGAATATTTTAGTATTTTAATACTTTAGGATTTGTTTATACTTTGCCTATATAAAGGCTTCTTTGTAAACAAATGATTTAGTTTTTGAAATATTGAATTGTTAATATTGAATTGTTATTGTGAGTTTGTGAATTCTCCCCGTATCTTTTCTACCTCCTTGTTCTTGCTGTTCTTAATCCCCCAGTCCCTCCAACTTACCTCCTTCAATCTATATTCTCATCCCATTCGTCTGCATGTCTTCTCACCTCCTTCGTCTACCCTTATCTCATCTTCTCATTCTCATCCCCTTCTTTCTTTCTGATTCTATATCGATTACTATTTGTCTGGCGTCAGATCTACTTCAGTTATATTCTAAAGACATACATATGACATGCATATATGTACCTATATAAAATGATTGATATGGATTAGTTGTCAAGGCAGTACACAGACTACACCACATGAGGAATCAGAAGGCAAGAGGAATCAGAAGGCTTTCAATTGCATAAGATCAAATGACATACTATCAATGATGGCAGCGCGCTACCAGAACACATCGTAGCTGACGTGTATGCTCTTTTGCAGTGTTTAAGAACATAATAAAAAGAGTACTGAACCCATTTTTTATGCCACCAAAATTATCAAAAGAGCTAGGTAATCTTCAAGAAACTCATAAAGAAGTTATCAACAAACTAAGCAGTAGCATGAGTGAAGAAGTGGAATAAGTTATAAAAAAAAATTAAAAAAAAAGAGTGTTGAGAGAATTTCTTGCAGCAGTACACCACCCATGCGAACTAATGTTAAGAACAGAGAAGGCAAAGCCAATAAGATTGCTTTTATTGTATGGACACAAAGTGCTTAATTTACCTTTTCAAATATAGAAATGTTTTAATTACAGTAAGAAATTGCTTTTATTTACCAGAATTTAAAAACTGAGAAAGCAAAGCCAAGTTATTCAACCTCCGTTCTCCTCAATTCACACAATAAGGACAAAGTCAACTACTTTTTCAGCCATTGGTCGTTGAGATCTGATGCACTTTGATCCATGCCTCTGTTTGTGTGTTTGTGTGTCAACATTTTGAATTTCAAGTAAATTGCAAACTCAAAATCTCTTCTTCAGATTCTGTTCTCAGGTATTCTTAATTAGGTTTCCTCCTATGGATCATTAGTTAAATATGTGGATGCTGCGTGCTTTTTGCAAATCAAAAGTCTGTACGAGGAGGTATTGCATTTAGAGAGACTAGTGGAAGCATTTTGGTGGCTGCTGATCCTGCCATTGCCAAAGCTCCGACTCTTAGTTCTGTTTGCTTTACCTGCTGAAAGGGATGGTTCAAATTACACATGCTCATGAAACGTTGTTCAAGATATCAAAGCTCTCCACCCTCATCTTATATGTCTCATTTTACCCTCCAAATTTCAAAGGCATGCTATCCAACATGCTCTTACTATGAACTTCTAATTTACTACGTTTCCCATGGAAATATATCATCAGTACTTTCTTGCCATATGATTTTTCACCCATAAATTTTACATGTTTTATGTTTTCCTTAAATCAATACTCCACCAATTTGATAATTCTGCACACCTCATCTTCCATTCTATCAGCATGGCTTATCTTTCTCCTCACTCTATATATGCTCCTCAAGCTACTACAACCAACTCTAATAGTATAAAATACATAGTAATACACATAACTCCATCTCAAAAAATAAAATCAATTCCAAGCTTGAGTAGCACCTCCTATATGTTATGATCATCCACTATACACTATAATGATCGTGAAATCGAGGTCAATGACACTTGAATTCTCCAATATCAATTCTTACCATATGTCAATCCACCTGTTCCAAGGAATTTCGTCCAAGAATTTAGAATGTACAAGTCCTAAAATTAAGCATCTCAAGTCTTGTGTTGTCGGCAATGTATAGAGGTAGTTTCACAAAAACTTCACTCCTCTTCACCATCAAACATTTCTAATACATAGTTACCAAGGAGACATTTCGTATAATCTCTACGAGGCTGCTTTGACAAAATTATCTAATTAATTTCTACTAAACTGTGATTCAATTTTCCTATAATTAAGGAAACTCTAGGGACAAATAAATTGTATCAAGGTTTTAGATGTATTAAAAGTCAAAACCAAGGTTATCAGTCTTAAGCTTTTTGAAACTCCAAAATCTGCAATTGAAATATGATACCTTACCCAGCTCTTTCATAGCGCAAAAATTCCAAAAAATTCTGCCCTGGATACAACTGTATACTGAACATCAAAATTCAATAAGAAAATGAAAATAAACTCTAAAGTTGTACTCCACATTTTTATTAGTCATTAGTGTTGCAAGTCAAATTCATTGCTATAGGCATGGCAGATAATGTTGTCCATTAGAGAGAAGAGATGGGTTTGTAGAGAGAACTGTTGATGATGAGATGTGTTAGGGTCCTTTTGTAGATAAAGATGTGAACTGACATGTCACAGACTCACATGTGAGTATTAACCAAGAGGCAGCTTACAATAATACAATGTGTAATGGATGAAATCAGGTGACAGAGAGAAAATTAAGAGATATTGGCGAGAAAAGAATAAGGGGGCACTTGGCAGCCTGTAGTTGGAGAAAATTTCAGCCATGTCATGTGAGCCATTGAAGAAAGAAAACTTTTTCTTTCTTTTTTATTTTTGTTCTTCCAATTATTACTATTATTATTTTATACTGTATTTTATTCTTTTTTTGGTTTTTTTTTTTTTCATTTTTTGGTTTTGTTTTCTTTATCTCCTTTTTTTAATTTCATTTTTCATTTTTTTTTCTCTTTATTTTTTCTTTTAAAACACAAGTATTTAACCAGACTCAGAAATAAAAATGGTGGTAATTGTAAAATGAATATATAAAAAAAAATAAAAATAAAAAATATAAAGTTGTTACTTGTCAATATTGAGTTTAAAATACATGAACTTAAAACATAAATATTTATTTCTAAGCTGCAGTTTTGACTTTTTATAAATTGGAAAGGAATAAAAGGGGTTGACGGACATTTAACGTCCATGAGAATATAAAATGACTAACATACCCATAAACCAGATTTTACAGTAACACAACATCCATTAACCTATCTTCTCTAAATCGCATTCAACCATTTGCCTCCCGCAGAAAAAATAAATAAATAAATAAATAAATAATCCCAAATTTAATTACTGGAAGAAAAGCACCAATTCTCGAAATCAAGCCATTGAAAAATCAGAGAGAAAATATGCATTGGTTCATTTACTCTGTCATTATAAGAGCACAATTGCCGTAAATATTTTTGGCTCTATCTGAATTTAAGCATAATGTTGTATTGGTGCATTGACTTTGTATAAAAAAATAAAAAAGTGTCATGTTTAAAAATCATACTTAAGTTTTTTAAACATAACATTATTTATAAGTCAAAGAGAGTATATAATATTGCGAGAAAATAAATGCATTTGCCACCCTTTGTCACATCAACAGCCTCATTGTAATGGAAAAAGAAATTATGGCAATGATGTGAACCCTTTCAAATATTGTATATTTATTGTATTTTTTTATTTTTTATTTGCATTTCATAACTCACAAGTTTCATTTACATGAATCCAATTGCTGATGGAAGTTGAAATGCAAAAGAGAAGGCAATATAATAGATATATATATATATATATATATATATATATATTGAGATTATTATTACAAATATATGGACTTATTGGGCTGTCTGATGGAGACAAAGTAATACTAAGGTTTAAAATAATAATATTAATCGAAATGCAATCAATATGTAAAAAATTGTCCGTTATCCAAATTATCATTATTATTTTCAAATACCAATTTTATCTTGGGTCACAGGGGTACTATTTTTATGCATATAAGTACTATTTTTTTATACTTATTGACATGGTCAAAAAAAAAAAAAAATTTGGTACCTACTTGCACAAAAATTGGTACATGCGCATAAAAGTTAGGGTAAACTACAATGACCTTTCCTGAGGTTTGGCCTAATTACAACTAAACCTGAGGTTTGTCATTTTTTTGCAAAGACTCCCTATGTTAGAATTTGCTGTGAATTTACTTATTTACTCTCATTATTATATTATTCAAAATATCTAAAAATATTAAATGACTACTTTACCCCTATACTTATAACCACAGTTTTTTTTTTTTTTTTTTTTCGTCGTCGTCCTCCCATCCTTCTCTTTCTTCTCTCTTCTTTCTTCAGCCACTACCCTACCCCCAATCGCCACCATCAGTCAACCTCCTACCACCACCATCTCTCTCCACCAAACCTATTTTCACGTTTCAATCAAACGGATGAGAAACCACCACCTCAAAAATAAACTAAACTAAACTTAATCCAAAAACAAATCAATTCAAAAAAATAAAATTCAACCATCCAACATTCTCTCTATACGTCTCCCTCATGGAACCGAATGAAAGTGGACTGAGCTCTTACTGCCACCAACAACACCACCTTCCACAACCACCACACCCTCAATACCTCCAGATTCTTGCCACTGCCACACCACCTTCGCCGCCACTACTGTTGCCACCACTTCCCCCACTAATGTTATTTTGCCTAACACCGGCAAGGCCCCTCACATGGTGTACCCTCACACCGTTCCTTTGGCGGTGTAGACGTCGTTAGAGATCGACTGGAGGAAGAGAGGGAGACCCAGAAAGTACGGGATGCCGGAGCAAGCGGTGGCGGCCAAGAGACTGACGTCGTCATCGGCGTCTCTATCTTCAATGCCAATTTCGCCGCTGAAAAAGAAAGACCAGTCCTTTGGGACTGGTGGTGGTGTTTCTTCTTCGTCTTCCAAAAAAAACCCAATTGGCTGCTCTTTGTGGGTCTGTCTAAAAGCCCTTCAATTTTTTTCACTAATTTTTATGCAAATTTTCTGAATGCCAGTCTATTTTTTTTATTTTTTTTTGTAATATATGTTTTGCATGTAACAATTTCTATCTTCAGAAGAAGATTGTCTCCGCAATTGTTTTTATGTAGAAATTGCATAGATCGTCTTTGCAATTTCGTCCACTAATGCATGATTTTTTTTGGTTATTTTATGACACTATAAGGGTAATGAGGTCTTTTACACTTAGTTGATAGGCATTTTAATCCCTTTAACCAAATTTTCTAACAAAAAGGACAATTTTTTGTACTAAGGGGAGGTTTTTGCAAAATTGAGCAAATCTCAAGGGGACATTATATAAAAAAAATGGCAAACCTTAGGTTTAGTTGCAATTAGGCCAAACCTCAGGGGAGGTCATCGTACTTTACCCTAAAAGTTATCCTCCATACCGAAGACAAAAGTGGTACTTGAAAATACTCTAACCATCCACTTCGAAAGTAGAGGAGATACCACTCAACTTCATTTTTTTGAAATATCATGACTTTGACTCCATCAAATGATAAATATGAATCTATAAAATCAAGTATTCATAATAAAACAAATTTTTTTCTTGATAAAAATAATGAAAGATACATACATACATATATATATATATATATATATATATATACACACACACACTACTAGGTTGCCGAGGCGCCTAGGCTTCCAATTTGGAAAAAAAAAAAAAAAGAAGAATATATATATAGGCCTAGGCCTCTCGAATTTAGGACATTCATTTTGGGTCTTCCAAAATGTTGGGTCTCAGAGCATCTCCAATGCAGAATTGCTAATTTCGGATGCCAAATTTATATTTTGACAGTGCTACAGTGTCAAAAATGCTACATTTTAGCAATTATGCTTCAACGATGCATTTTATGCAAAATGCTATTTTTTGACACAAACCACCATTTATTTTTTAACTACCATTCCCACCATTCATATTTGCATTAGTAATATTAATATTAGGCACATTCCAAGTCAAATTATAGACATTAGAAA
This sequence comes from Cornus florida, assembly GCF_030987335.1. Classification (NCBI taxonomy): domain Eukaryota; kingdom Viridiplantae; phylum Streptophyta; class Magnoliopsida; order Cornales; family Cornaceae; genus Cornus; species Cornus florida. The sequence goes on along the minus strand of NW_026775581.1, from coordinate 83,890,697 downwards.
GAAATTAAAATTAAAACTAATTAAAAAGAAGCAAAAATTTAAAATATCTTGTCAAAAAAAAAAAAAAATTTAAATAAAACAAAATGATTTATGGACTTTTGTTGTTGATGGTGTCAAATGAAATCTCAATAATCAATAAGAAGTTGACAACTCATCACCTTATCACAAACAGACAACTCCAAATTTATCCTCTCAACCTTTTCAGCTTTTCTCCATCTCTTCGCATCATCTTTCAATGCCTTTGCCAGAACAAAAACAATCTCTAAATAAAAACGATCAGCGACCATGGATTTCGATTTCGGCGAAATTTTTTATGTTTCTCTCCAATGCCATCTCTACACTCCTCTCTCTCTCTCTCTCTCTAGCAGTTTACTGCTTCACAGACATCCTCATTGGCAACCGTGGCATCCGGCTAGATTAATGTTTATTTCTCTTCAACACCATCTTTACACTCTTCTCTCTAGCATTGGTGAAATTTTTTATGATCTTTTTAAAATATATATATATATATATATATATATATATATATATATGTGTGCGCGCCAAATCTGAACCCACCCCCTCTCTCTCTCTCTCTCTCTCTGAAATAGCAGCTTGTGCTATAATTGGCAAAGTCAAAAATTGACAACCATTTTAACATTGCATTAGAGAATCCTTTTTGAAATCCCCTGCTATATTTTAGAAATGACAAACGTTTTAGCATTGGATTAGAGATGCTCTCAGGGCTGATTGCTCCATGTCATTCTTTTGGTGTAGTCATGTGCAAATGACATGACGCAAGCAGTTAGTGAAGCTGAGAGTTATTTTGCAGTGATCTCAAAGCAGCAGCTGCTGAGGTCAGGTTCTTTTAGTGGCTCTCTGTTGGTTTGGTAGGGGTAGGAAGTTTGATGTTTTAACAGATTATTCTGTATGGTATTTGTTGTTAGGCTTTTCATTTTCTCTTATTTTCATTGTATTAATGTGGTTCTATCTTTACCAAAAAGATAGATTAAGGAGGCCGAAAGATTAAATAAGTGATATCCTATATGAACATAAGCCATTATGGGTAAGCCAAAACATAAAACATAAATTGCTTATATTATACGCTAATTAATTCACACTGCTTAAAGCAATTCAAATTATAAATATCTCACCCTAAACAAAATACGAAGATTTATAGCGTTGAGCTAAATGCCTTTTGAGTTACACTGCCTCTGCAATGTTCTGGCTTCAGTGATATAATATATCTTTTTGTGGCCTCTTTTCATAAGACACGTCGGGTATTGTTCAAATAGCCCCTCAGGTACCAAACATGTTGCGATGCTTTTATTTCACTCCAGTACACTAGTTGAAACATAAAACAATAACTTTTTTCAAATATGGCCTATAAGCAATCATATTCATGAACATATTGATGAACAAGAGAGCCAACTTTGGTTCATTTACAAATGAGAGTACAAATTTTGTAATCTCATTTTTAAATGAGACTATAAATTTTGCAAACTATTTATGAAAAGTTTAACTCATTTACATCTCAAAATAAGAGGATTGGATTTCCAAAATTAAAGATGATGCAATCTCCAGTATAACATTCTTAAGGCATCTCATTTTCGAAATAAGGGATGCCACATTTTTTCAAAATAAAGATCCTACCTCCTTGAACTAAAAAGGTATTGTATTTTCGAAGGTGTTGTAATTTTTTGAAAATAAAATAAAAAAACTAAAAATATATATCATGCTTATGGATAATTGATAAAAAAATAAAAAATAAAAAAAATAAAAATAAAAAAGAAAAGAAAAGGAAATCATGCATTAAAATTGCAATTACAATAAACATCACTGAATATGTTTCCTTTCCTAAAATGTAATTTACAAATTACAATCCATGTGACACACAAGAGGGCAATTGAACACATGAATACAGAGTAACAAAACCATAACCATCCCATGGGTCTGCAATTGAACACATGAATTATTTACTTTGAACAAGTAATCAAAAGAAAATATATTACTTCTTTAAAAATTTAACTAAAAATAAAACAGACAAAATCATGTTAATGTGATTATTGTAAACGACACGTGCAAAGTCGGTTTATTTTTACGACTTGCCTAGTCCATTGATTTATATTTAATTTTAAAAATAAATATTTTACATTATCAAAATTAAGATAATTTATTTTTTGAAATGAATGTATTCTCCTCTCAAAATAAGTGTGTTGCATATCTCTCAATATTAAATTGTTTATATTTTAAAATAGAGATGTTGCATTTTCAAAGTAAAACTAAGTGTCCTATTCTCAAACAAAGATGTTGCAATATTGAAATGAATATGTTATATATGCAGACAACAATATAACATGATAAAAGCCAAAATATATACACAATTTTTTACTGTAACATCATAATTATTACTTAAGTACCAATAAAACTTAAAAATAGATATGTTTTTAAATCAGTCAATCCTGTGGACGAAATTCAGAGTAAACCAATGTTTTTAACCCTAAACAAAGATCGGTTTTGGACTCTCCTTATATATATTTTGGATTAATTATAACAAAATTTATTTATTATTTCAAGTGAATATAAGGAGAGTCCAAAACTTTCCATCTTATTAATGGTTGGGGTGGGTCGGATAAATGTAAAAGTAAATAAAAATTTACAGTTTTTATGGGCTTAACCGAGTTGGTAAGGTAACGGCCTGAGAACGCTCATGTCCCAGATTCGAACTCGTCCATCTTCATTATAACTCTCAACTAAAATTATTACTGTGCTGTGGGGGACCATCGACAGCATCTCCGGTTTGTAACCTGGGGTAAGTCCCGAAGAGGTTCTACCCTGATGAGTTTCGGTGCCAGCAAAAAAAAATAAATAAATAAAATTGTACAATTCAAAAAATTGAAAAATTAATATTAGGTTGAGGGACTTGAGACGCGGTCGTTTACCTTATATCAGACTACAGGGAATTAATATTGAAAAATTAATATTAGGTTGTTTATACTGAGTATATACGTCAAGTGTCAACAGTCAACACATATATATACACACATATATACAATTGATTTTATAATTGGTTGAAAATCGAACTCGGTACGCAATCGTCCGCGTCAACTCTCTCTCTCCTCCTCTCCTCCAAAAACATCTCACAGTTTTCTGCAATTCCATAATCACCGTAACAGAAAAATAGAAAATATACATATACATATATGCACTGATATATTTAGACGGATAGTTCTAGTCTTCTAGAGAGAGAGATCGGATTTTCTTGGCCTCTCGGAAGGAGATGGCGTTGAGGCATCTTCTCACGCAGGTCAGTGTAATCTTCGTTGCGAATTCGCACATCATTGATTTGGCACTCTTTTAGGCTTTTTTCAGATAGATTCTCAGAATCTGCTTCTATTGTTCTTGAAAGTTCACGATTGGTTGTGGTGATTATAACCTAATCGGCGTATGTTCTAGGGTTTTCACGAAACGAGTCTGCAATTTGTGATCTTGCTAGGTTTTGTTTCTGCTCGTGTGTTTATACGTCGTAGTGATAGAATTGAATAACTGTTGAAGACTTAATGCATTTGGATTCGGGGCTGAGGATTCTGTTGGGAAACATTGCAATTTTTTCTTTTTTGTATTTGTTTAGATAGGGCAACTTTGGTTTCTCAGAGAAGCTGAGGATTTGTTAAAAAGGTGGCTTTTTACTCTCGAGCTTTCGCATCTCTTATGATAGTAGTATTTGTTCTATTTTCTGAGCGGGCCTTTTGTTTTTGTTGTTCATGTTGTAGTTGTTTTATGAAAGTACTATATATTTTTCACCTTTCCAAATGATTATGATGAATAGTTTTTTTCTTTTTTGGGTCTTATGATGTTGCATTGGGTACACAAAATTAACGTATTTTATAAGGGTTCTCTCAGTGTATTTGTTCCCTCATAGTAGGTTTTTCTTATTTTGATATGCTGTTGTTCTTCCCTCTTATTATATTTGACTCTGTTTTTTTCTTAGCAGGTCTCAAAGCAGCAATCCCAGTTGCGGCAATTCAATGGTCTGTTTGCTAGATCTTTTGTCACTTTCCAAAAGTTCAGATATGGTGGGGGTAGGTATTTATTATTGGCAATTACAGACCATGTTTTTGTGGTTATTGTTCAGCTTCAATGATATAGATCATGACACTTTGGTGAAGTAGATTTATTTACAAGTACTTTTTCTGATTGGTAACATTGGACGTAAACTTTGTACTCGTGAAATTGTAAGACAGTGCCAATTGAAAATTTACAATCTCAATAGTTGTTCATGTACACGCCAACCATTGCATTATTTCTTTTATAATTTTTGCACACATTATTATTGAATAAACTACACACAAGTTTATGCTTTTACCACTTGATGTTTTATAAAGATCTCGGTGACTTCTTGTCTGTTGGCACAGATTAGCAAGCTCTTTGGTCATGATTGTTTCTCGCCGTGTAGCCGTTGAACTAATTACTCAATTCTCAGAAATCACGTGCTTGTAGTGACCAATAAACCCCGGTGTAGGGTTGGTGTCTGAACTAATTTTGATAATTATGATTAAAATATATTTTAATCATAATTATTAAAATATCTTCAATCTAGTATTACTTATCAAAAAAATATATATATATATCTTCAATCTAGTATCATGGTTTGTTGATATGCCTTTGCTCCTTGCCAGTTGCAACTTTCGACCCTAACCAAGACTTTGTAATTCGGCAACATACTAACCAAAATGCCTGCACTGGCAAGCCCCTTTTCTCTCGTCAAAGGCCTTCAGTGTTTTACTTATAAAAATAAAAAATAAAAAAATGGCCCTTCCATGCTTAGCAGCTTCTAGTGGTTGGGGAAAACTTCTCCCTTAAATTATTTTTCTCTAAAGCTTTTCTCCACTATTCCACCATAGTAATTTTTCCCTAGTGGACTCTTATTAATTAAAGATATGTTGGCATATCTTGGGGTCTTTACCTGCATTTCGAATGCATGAAACCCGAGTGTAATTCATTGAATATAGTCTATGCAGTTAAATACTTTTGATGAACCAGTGTTGTCAACATTTTACTAAAAGAAAAAAAGGCTTATAGGATATAACATTAGATGAGCACGCGGAATGTTGGTGATCAGTTTTAGATATTTAGACTTCCCCAGGAATCCAGTGTTGGAGGCATAAATATCTATTTATCATAATGGAAAAACAGAACATTTAAAGGACCCACTAGACCCTCCTGGAAAAGTGAAACGGCATAGTGGGCTAGTAGCCTCCTTCTGTGCCACCCATTGCCAAGATAATCAATTAATTAAACTTACTTCTAGCTGTGAGAATTTTATATAAGCTGTTTGGAATCTTGGCCATGTAAAAACATGAAAGTGACAACAATTTTTACACCGAGTTAGTTCTACTGGTGACAAAAATCATTGTGTATGTGCCAGTTCTTTTGTGCTTTTAATAAGAAGAGGTGTGTTTATAAAAAAGGAGAATGTGAAGACATGCTCTTATTTCTACATTTTTGTACTTTTTAATTTGAATGCCTTTTGGAAACTGAACTCCATACATCAAAATTAGATCGATATTGTAATTATTCTAAATGGTTTTGTTGAGATGCGGCATTTAATGTTTCTGCTTTGGGATATTATACTATATCAAATAATTTAAAGCGAGTCTATAATTTCTTCTTGTGTGTATCCCCGACATGCCATTTTGTAAAGTGAAAGCATCTATCTTCTTCTTACAAAGGATAATTTATTGATTTTTTACTCTTCATGCAGTGAGTAGGCTTCCGAGTGCTCGAGAAAGGTTTCAGTCGAGTTATGTTGGCAGCTTAGCTCGCAGAGTACGGGATACAGATGGGTCAATTGATGCAGCATATCTGAAAGAGCTTTATCATCGGAATGACCCTGATGCAGTAATAAGGCTATTTGAAAGTCAGCGTTCGTTACATTCTAACCCAGCTGCACTTTCTGAATATGTTAAAGCTTTGGTCAAGGTTGATAGATTGGATGAAAGTGAGTTGCTCAAAACTCTGCAGAGAGGTAGGTGTGGGAATGGAATCACTATCTAGTTAATATTCTTCCAAGCCCTTATACCTTGCAGTTCTTATGCCCTATTATGTTGTTTAGTAACTAGCTAACCTTATTTTTGTAAAGACATGAAGGCTTTCTCTAACCTCCTACTTTTATGAGTTTTATCTACAATCGGGATTAGGTTTTTTCGATAACTTATACGAATAAAGAACTGAACTTCAGGTCTATCTCTATGCTCCTTCCCTAGGAAGAATTGTTTAAAGGCCTCGTGAATTTTTGTTTGGTGGCTTTATTTGGAAGATTGGTCACTTGGGCTAGTTTCATTTCCTAATTAATTTTTCCTTTGCTGCTGAATCTAAACTATTTAGAACAAGATTCTGAAAATAACAATCTTCCCCCCTGTCGTCTTGCCTTTGCTTTAAATTTGAATGAATATTTTGTGTAATTTTGGACCTTGGTATCAGTTTCCTAACAATTTTAAAAAGGTTTGGTCTTGTTTGGTTCAGTTTTTTAAAAACAGTTCTATGAAAATAGACATTTTTTAAAATGAATTTTCAGAAAACCATTAGGGATGGACCTGTCTGATTTTTTGTTCTCAGAAAATTTAAAAAACTGTTTGCTGAACCAAACTGGCCCTATACATTTTCAGATTACTGTCTTTTATAGTTCTCTGAAAACATTTTCTGTTTTCTAAGTTTCTGAGAACTGTTTCAGAAATCTGAATCAAACAAGCCTACATATTCTGCTCTTTCCTTTTTGCTCTCTCTCTTTCTCTCTCTCTTCTTTCTTTCACAACCCTTTAGTCGATCTTCTTCTTGTTACAAAAACTGTGACGGCATTGGTTTTTGTAAAATGCTTCTCTGTTTTGCTCTCAGATGGCTTATCTAGTGTTATAAAATTGAGTTCTTTGATTTATCATTGTGAAATACCTGTTTTGCATGTCATAATCAACACTAATAGTTACTAAGGTGATGCTACAGCAATATGAAAGCAAAACTGTTTATTTTAGCTTACAATTAAGCTTTGCAAAACACGCTGGCATATGAGAAAATGGGTTTTTAACTCATTTGTTGTGAATGTTATATTTAGAAATAGAATACAAATGAAAAGACATGAACGTTCAGTTAGGTTTTGCGGACCATTCAAATTTATGTCTCTGAATTTTAAGAACCTGGGTTTTCACCATTAAGAACAATTGCAGAAACTGAGCTGCTTATGTAGCTGTTATACATTGTTATCCATTTTGCTGTTGAAAGAAGTTACGTACCCCTCCCTTGAACACCCAACGGATAGAATGAGTTTTATACAGGAATTGGAGGTGCTGCTAACTCCACAATGGAGGAAGAAAGTGTAGGCAGCTTTTCAGCTTTTAGGAATGTGGGAAAATCTACAAAAGATGGTGTCCTTGGAACTGCTAGTGCACCTATTCATATGGTGGCTTCAGAAGGAGGGCATTTCAAAGAACAGTTGTGGCGTACATTCCGTGCTCTGGGTATGGCCTTTCTCTTGATCTCAGGTGTAGGAGCACTCATTGAGGATAGAGGAATCAGTAAAGGTATTACTCATTGATATTGCGTGTGACTATAATTTGATTCAGAGATATTTATAATTGGAGTAAGATTTTCTTTTTTATTTCTGTTTGGTTTTTTCAGGACTTGGTCTACATGAAGAGGTGCATCCAAGCATGGAATCAAACGCAAAATTTAGTGATGTAAAGGGTGTTGATGAGGCAAAATCTGAGCTAGAAGAAATTGTTCACTATCTTCGAGACCCTAAGGTAAATGCATCTTGGGTGTTGTGGTCAGGAACTGTCTGTCTGTGCATCCGTGAAGGATGCATCCTAGTTCATAAGTAGTTTCTCCTATGCATATAGTGAAGTAGTACCTGCCTCAGCATATCCACGGCATAAGTCATACAGTTATTTGCTTCCTCACATTTTTTTCCCAAATATGCCAAATAATATTGCTGTGGAACTTCTTTGTTGGCAATGCGCCAAACAATGCATAAAATTAAATTGTAAGATTTTGAAGCCTAATTCCACTTATCGATAGAGATTTGTTGCTTCACTGTCAGAAAGATTCAGATTTCTTTACCTTAGCTTTCAATTGTTGCAGCGTTTCACTCGTCTTGGTGGCAAGCTCCCAAAAGGTGTTTTGCTTGTTGGTCCACCTGGCACTGGCAAGACTATGTTGGCGAGAGCAATAGCTGGAGAAGCTGGGGTGCCTTTCTTCTCATGCAGCGGCAGTGAATTTGAAGAAATGTTTGTTGGCGTTGGAGCCCGGAGGGTGAGAGATCTATTTTCCGCTGCAAAGAAGCGGTCACCGTGTATAATATTCATTGATGAGATAGATGCCATTGGAGGAAGCCGTAACCCAAAAGATCAGCAGTACATGAAAATGACCTTAAATCAGTTGCTTGTTGAACTTGATGGGTTCAAACAAAATGATGGAATTATTGTGATTGCCGCAACTAATTTCCCAGAATCTTTGGATAAGGCACTTGTGAGACCTGGACGATTTGACCGTCACATTGTCGTCCCAAATCCGGACGTGGAAGGGCGAAGGCAGATTATGGAATCACACATGTCAAAGGTATTGCTACTTATTGAGGAATCTTTTTATTTTTTGAAAAGTGCTTGGTTTGGCAATGGTTTAATGTCCCTTGCCAAAAGCTAAGACCATTACAGTGCTGAAAAGGGCATTGGCCTGGCTTATTTTCATTGTAGGCTTGATATTTTTATTTATTTTTCTTTTTTATGGCTTATTGATTAATCTATCAGTATGTGTAAACACTCACACACAGTCTCTTTCTCACTCTGCCTTCAAATGAACAATTCTTATTCACCATAAATAGTGGAAATTTAATTTGCCTTACAAAGGAAAGAAATCAGTCTCTGAAGGTTGCCTGCATGTACAGGATGAAAGTAAGTTTTCTGGGGTTTGATGTATGTGGCAATCTATATCAGTCTGCATGGTTGTGGTACGGCATAGGCTTGAGTCAGCGTGACATCATCTTGGCACATAGTCCTTGGCGAATGTACTTACTGGTGTGGCATTTTCTATAGCCACAATTTCATTGGTTCTGTAGTTCTATATATAGATATAAGTATATTCTGTTCACTGCATGAGGATGGTTCAAATGATTGCATGTGTTTCTGGTATATGCATATATAATGTAAAAGATGCAGTAGTTACATTAGTATCATCGTATCTGCACCTAAACTAACATGTGTAGTGGCCAATGGCACTTGAAGGGCATACTATTTCTCTGGATCCTCTGAGCATGGCAATTAGTTGTAGGTTCTTGTTTGGATGTACGCAACAAATGCCACGCAGACAGCTACTATTGTGCAATTTATTTATTTATTTTTATTTTAGCCTAACTTTAAATTCGTGATCCAAAATCTATTTCACAGGTTCTGAAGGCAGACGATGTTGACTTGATGATCATTGCCAGAGGAACTCCTGGGTTCTCAGGGGCCGATCTTGCAAACTTGGTTAACATTGCAGCTCTTAAGGCTGCAATGGACGGTGCTAAATCTGTGGGCATGGCTGATCTAGAGTTTGCGAAAGACAAGATCATGATGGGAAGTGAGCGCAAATCAGCTGTTATATCTGATGAATCACGGAAGCTGACTGCTTTTCACGAGGGTGGCCACGCCCTTGTGGCTATCCACACTGATGGGGCTCTTGCAGTGCATAAGGCAACAATTATTCCACGGGGGATGTCTCTTGGCATGGTTTCCCAATTGCCCGACAAGAATGAGACGAGTGTATCTCGCAAGCAGATGCTTGCTCGGCTTGATGTTTGCATGGGGGGACGAGTTGCGGAAGAGCTCATCTTTGGAGAAAATGAAGTTACCTCAGGTGCATCTTCTGATCTCCAGCAAGCAACTAAGATTGCCAGAGCTATGGTTACGAAGTATGGTATGAGCAAACAAGTTGGGTTGGTCACTCACAACTATGATGACAATGGAAAGAGCATGAGCACGGAAACTAGGTTGCTAATTGAGAAGGAAGTGCAGGAATTGTTGGACAGGGCTTACAACAATGCGAAAAACATTCTCACCACCCATAAGAGAGAGCTTCATGCGCTTGCCAACGCGTTACTTGAGCATGAGACACTTACAGGAAGCCAAATCAATACCCTGCTTGCTCAGCTCAACTCCCAGCAACCGCAGCAGCAGCAGCAGCAACAGAAGATTGCGCCACAGAGCACTTCACAGTCTAACCCAGTGCCTCCTTCAACACCCAATGCGGCAGCATCTGCTGCTGCAGCAGCAGCAGCTGCAGCGGCAGCTGCAACCGCTGCGGCCAAGACAAAAGGCATTGCTCCCGTGGGATCTTAGCATGAAACATATTGAGTTGATTATTTGCAAGTGCATTTTTGTCAGATTTTACTTACGTGCATATAGTTACATGCAAGCTTGTTAGCTTTGAGAATAACTGTAGTTTGATTGGTATCAGTGAGGTCTAATTTATGTACCATCATTCGGAGATTAGCAAAATCTGTAGAAGACAATGGCAGAGACTATCACCATGTCAAGTGTAGTGTTTGTAATTCAAGTCCTCCATTGGACAATATTTATTCATTGTCCTCCCTTTTCTTCTTTTGCTATACAGTGGATTTTTGTCAGATTCAAAACAACAAATCGTGCTCGCTCTCATTTTGGGAGGGTGTTTATGTTGTGAATCGTTTAAACGTTCCCACGTCAACCTCTTCCTTATTTGTTACTTCAGTTATACAATACCTTTTTCAATGCAAAAACTAGATCGGTCAATTGTTTAGCATCTTTACACCAATTCTTTAATGTTACTAGAGGATTTGAACTTGAACTTCCATGCTTGAAAGCAATTGTTCTTCAATGGGCTTGATTCATTTATCTGCCTTAACTCTCCCGTAGAAAATTCCTTACAGAAATTGAACCAATCTTACTCTTTTGTAGTCTCTTTTTTATATTGCAATGTTCAACCTTTTTTTTTTTTTTTTTTTTTCTTCCAGTGACAAGAAACTAACACACCCATTTATCTCCATGGATGATCAAACCCTTACTTTCCACATTGAAAGGTAGAAGATTTGTATTAGGCTGCGGGCGTTAATTTATGTGAAAGTTTATGTTAAAACAAAATCCTTTAGAGAATTTTCATCAATCGAGTAAATTCAAATGTCCAAGCGAGTGTCTCACACCAACGTATAAAAATTATGCTTTTATTGACATCAAATCAATTCAAAACCAACTCTAATGAAGGAGTAATTGAGCTTAAACTTGTGTATTTTACCCTACTATATAATGTATTTGATAGATAATCCCTTTAACGGAATATGTGCCACTGTATCAGAAAAATGAAAAACTTATATTTTGCCAAAAAAAAGTGTTCCAATTTTTCGATTCGGAGTGTGACACTGACAGTTTTCCTTTAGATAATCATGACATTTTTAATAACAGTAAAATGTAAACATAAAATATTTTTCTTGCATGAGGACAACACGGTCATTTTATTAGTGGTCAAAAACGTAATCTGGGATAAAAGTGAGGCAAATTGACATCATAGGAAGTCATGTGCATTTAATCTTTCTTACAAAACATGAACCCATATGATCCATTTTGATTGTTCCTAGAACAAACTAGTGGCATAAAAGAATTGAAGCTCCATTTAAGGGTATCAGATCCGAATCCTGTTCAGGAGTAGGAGTGAGGACTGGTGGCAAAACTGGAAAAACACATTTCACCTATAAATGCAGGAGTAGAACAGAAGTTGAATGTATTCTTCCTCAAATTGATCCGCCGTGTGGCATCCATCCCCCATCAATGGCCTCAAAAGTAGAAACCCATGGTCGTCAGATGGCTCAATCCGGTCCAACCTATGAAGACCAACGCCACCATCATGACCACCCAGGTGAGCACTTACCCATTACACCCAGAATCAAAGACACTCGTGCTATCATTTCGCACGCAAATTTGATTGAAACAATGGTATTTGTCAATGACCCATCAAAGAATTATCCCAAATGTTTAGATTATCAAATTAGCTTTTCTATGAATTATTTGATATGGTTTTTTTTTTTTTTTTTTTTTTTTTTTTTCCCCCAAAAAATAAGTAAAAAGGAAAACAATTGAGAATTGCTGCTATATCTGAGTGAAGTTTATTGCTTCCCTTTTTGTGTTAATTGTCTTTCAAACATCTCAAATGGGTACTAGCTAGTTATTATTACTATTATTTATTGCTTATGCAATCTGTTGATGTTGTTGGTTCTCTTTTGTTGATTGTTATATCCAAAGCAATATTTTCATGCCATTGAAATTAGTTGAGTACATTAATTTTCTGTAGATGATGTAGTGATTTCAAATGTAACTTCAATTTAGCTTTCCTGGTGTGCATTGCTTTAAGGTTTTGTTCTTAATATGTTTGTTTCTATTCCTTCCTATGTTCTACCATTCCCTTCTTTTGCTCACAAGTTTTAATAAGGTTGATTTGATGAGTGGCCTGACCAATTCTATATATACGAATTGTATGGTCGTTGTGTTATCTATGCATACATGATTTTAGGAAGGATAAATACTTAAATGGATGATTGTTATTTGTTAAATGGACGATTTTGGGCAGGGTGTGCCGGTTGCTCCAGTGTAACTTGGAGGTCAGGGGTTCAAATCACAGCTCTCCGCATGTGGAGGTAAGGCTGTGACCCTGTGTATATTTGACCCTCCCCAGGCCCTGCAATGGGCCAACTGTTAAAAAAATTAAAAAATTAAAAAAAAAAAAAATGGTCTGAAAGGAATATGTATTGGAACAGTGACAAAAGACATGACTTTTCTGGGATAGTGCACTTTATATAGCTGAATTGGTGACTTAGTGTTCGAGAAGGAAGTTGATTGAGCAACTTGAAAGTTATTGTTTTTTTACCCCAGAGGCCAGAATGATTAATTTATGCATTGATTCAGTTAAACATGAAGTGTTTTTATTTTGGATTCACCTATTATCATCTTAATATTTTGGGATGTGGCCATATATGTTTATCAAATGTTGTCTTCTTTGGGTATTTGCAAAAGGTTGCTAGTAGTAATCTTCTTTTTGTGTTCTGAAACCCCTTTTGAGTTGTAGATTGTGACCAATTTCACTTGCAATATTAAATCCCTTTTCCTTTATCTCTTAACAGTGATTCAACAACATAGAGTTACAATACAGAACCACCACTTTGAGAAGCTTGTGGGGATATTGCATGAAACAGGTTCAGAGGAGCTTGTAATCATATGCCATGGATTTAGATCCTCAAAGGTTGGAAATTGTGTGATGTAGCACACTCGGCTTCTATTTTGATTGGTTATACGTGAGTGGCAATTGCTGTTATTTTATTATCTCCCAATTTCCAAGCTACTAAATTTTGTTAATTTCTTTATGTGAGCAATGAATAAGCTACTATTTGTGTCTACTAAATCTTCTGGCAAATATTTTGTGTATGAGAGAGGATGAAATGGTTTTTCTTGAGTGTTGTGTGAGTCAGACTAGTCTGGCAGCTTCCTTTAGAATGAAATAAATTCAGCATCTGTACTGGAATTTATATATATGTGTGTGTGTGGATACATGCACATATGTGTATACGTTTTCCAGTTTTCATATTTATTTGTACATATATGTAGTTGCAATTGTGTGTTTAAACCTCTATTTACAGCCTTATTGCTAGCATATCTCTTGAATTTCCACTTTGCAACTTCTTTCTTAAGGCGCATTGCTTTCTTGTATCAAGTGTATGAATAAATTATAAAGAGAATGAAAAATACATTAAGCCTCTCAATTCTTTATGTATCTAGGGATAGTCTTTGAATATGCTGAACTAATGGAAATTGATTGTATGCATTCTAATTAAAAGGTATTACATGCATTAATCGCCAATTTTTTCTCATATGGTCTACTTTATTCATGATAAAGATCCTTTTTCATCTCATCCCAAAAAATATATGAGACTTAGCCTGCATTCTCAATTAATTTCAAAGTGGCAAATCTTAAGAGCACCCTACAACAAAATTGAGAATAAATCTGGAGCTTAGCAAAACTATTAAATTACACAATTCCTTCAACGATTTGTCTGTTTTACTGTTGGTTGTACATTTGCTTATGTATCCATGTTGCCCATGCAATGGTATTGATTTTTGCTCAGAAAAGGCGAGGGATTAATTCGTGGACCTCCTCCCTTTTTGTTTTTGAATCCAGGATCGCATCCCTATGAAGAACCTTGCTGCTGCTTTCGCAAAAGAGGGAATTAGTGCCTTTCGCTTTGATTTTACTGGCAATGGGTGAGTTGTTTGCAATGAAAGCCAATAAAAACATTGAATAATAAATGGGTATGATTTTAGTGGCAAATTAAAAGAGAGAACAAAAATAACTAAAAAAAAGGGATAGCCCAACCTTATTGTTGCGCCAAGGCCCACCCCAGAAATAACTATTATGAAGTTAAACCTTTAGCTAGCACTTAAAATTGTGGTTGGTTACAAAAAAAAAATTTATATATATATATATATATACACACACACACAAAAATTATTCAGTGGCTTGGACTACATATTATAGGCTTTCACTCTGTGGTGAAATTAGCAAGTCTGCATACGGCTTGGACTTACATTTTTTTTCCCCTAGTTCTTCGACTTTCATTTACTTCACATATATTATATGCTTTAAATGCTAATATTAATCCAATTGTACATTCTCTCTCTTTTGTTTCTATCTTGAGGTCTTATCTCGATGCCATTAATATTTTAGGTTCTTTTGTTTGAATTAGTTATTTTTTGATTTTTTGTTAAACACTTGGACTCCAAGAATTATTATAATTTGCAAACAGAGGTTATGGAAGCACTGATGTATTAAGAGGGTCCCAAAATTTTAAAGCTACTTATTTTCTTTCTGGTCACACAAGTTTTGTCAACTAGGGAAAATATTTTGCTTATATTTACAAAAGTTTGCAGGAACATGTTCTGTAATTTTTGCATTGCAATTTTTTATCGACCGATAACTATGATGAGGCATTAATAGTAGGGATATGTTAAATAATTTTTAGTAAAATGGATAATTTCTATCAGCAATTAAGGTTATTTTACACGTGGCAGTCTTTGCAATTTGCAAGTTCTTTTTACTTACCTTCAGATGACAAAATTGTCTGCCCATTTGGTTTCCAAACTACAATGGGAGATTTGGCTTTTCTGTACTTATGTTCTCACCTAGTCCTTGTTATTACCTTCAACTTCAAACAACTCGCTTCCCCTCGCAGGCACATCTCTTGGCCTTTGTTGCACATGCCCGAACTATCTAGTTGACCATTCTTTTCATTCTCTTTCCGTTGGTGCTACCCTTAGCTTCTCGTGGAATTATTTATTCTTATCCATCCATCTCGTCATCTGCTTTTTGGCTTCACTCACTTCTTTACCATCTTGTTTCTTGTTTATCCAACACATTCATTCCAAAAATGAGTTCTATTTAATCACTAGCTGGCTACTGATCTCTGTTCTGTGTGTTCAATTGGAAAATTGAA